>NC_079497.1:96396437-96711543 GCF_030052815.1 Hevea brasiliensis
TGTGGGTCCAGTGGCCTATAGGCTAGCTTTACCATCAAAGCTGGACAAGATCTACAATGTGTTCCACGTGTCTATGTTAAGAAGATACCACTCAGATCCTTCACATGCCATCTCCATGGAAGAAATTGAAGTACAATCGGATTTGACATATGAAGAAGAACCCATACGGGTCCTGGCTCGGGAAGTGAAAGAGTTGAGAAATAAACAGATCCCACTGGTGAAAGTGCTTTGGAGGCACCATAACACCGAGGAGGCAACTTGGGAAAGGGAAGAGACGATGAGGCAACAGTTTCCTCAACTGTTTGCATCAGGTAAATTTCGAGGACGAAATTTAAATTAGAGGGGAAGAGTTGTAACACCCTCGCTGTAGCAACTCTGTACATTCTACTGTTTCGGTGACCAGTGTCGGTCCGGACAGCTAGAACGTCCGGAAAAATATTTAAACTTAAGTAAGGAACCATAATTAACTCAAATATTAATAAGAAAAATTTAGGAAAAATTTTAGAAATAAAATACAACCAAGTTAAATGAGCCAGTGCCCTAGCGATGGGTAACCTAGTGAGAAGTTGTGGTTCTCGCAACTAGGAGCCCTAGACTCGGGGGAAAAATTATAAAATAATTTTTGGGACTCCAGAGAAGGGTTATTGAGGTTCTTATGGCATTAGAATGCCAAGAAAATACTTAGAAAAATTTTTCAATCGGTACAGACAATTTTGGCCCGTTAAGCCAAACGGAGGGCATTTTGGTCATTTCGCCTTCAAAGGTGATTTTTGGCTGACTTTTCCAGTTAAGTAAATAACTATTATAACATAAAATGTGAATAAATATTACTAAAAATTGAATTGAAAATGAGTAGAAAAGAAAAGAAAAAAAATGAATTAAATGGGAATTTATGACATCACATGATGTCATTAGTGTGCCTTCACCCACTCAAGTGGTGACACATGGCATAAACTAACTTAAAAGAGGTCAAATGGGCTGGAAAATGAAGAAAATCAGACTTTTCTTTCTTTCTTCTTCCTCTTGCCGTGAACCATTCCACCATAACCACCATTAACAAACTTCTAAACCTCCATTTCCCCAGCTTTCTTCCACCAAAAGCCCTAGTTGTCTTCACAAAAAATTCACCCCACACCTTGAGGAAGCTTTGGGCGGCAAAATTTTGAAGAAAAATTAAAGTTTTGGTTGGCTTGGATTTGAGCTAAAAGAGGTTAGTGACCTAAACCGTCAATTTCACTTAAATTTCATGTTTAAGAACTATAAATGTGTGTAAATGACAAAGAAATTTGATGAAACACCATTGGTATGCTAACCCTAAATTTTGGCAGCCATGGTTAGGGTAATATGATGATGATTTTTGCAGAGCTAACATGCTAGTAAGGCTGCCCTTAATGTGTATCTTATAAGTGAATTGATAAATGCAATGATAATGCATGGTTTGGAAATGTTGAGTTAGGGTTGGGGTTGAAGAATGAGACTTTGATCTTGTGATGATGGGAGTAGGTTTTAATGGTCAATTAGTGACCATTTGGTTTGGTTTGAATAAAAAATTAAGTGAATTGGGTTGTGGGATTTGAGGTTGGAGTGGCTGCCTTGTGTGACTTGCAGGTTTGGATGTGAGTCCAGCCTGTTTGGACAGCCATAACTTAAATTGTAGAGGTTCAATTGGTGTTTGGCCAATTGTACATGAAACTAGACACAAAATGGCACAACTTTGGTGAAGAAACCATGCCCATAAGACCAAACTAAGTGGACCAAAACCTTGCTCCAATCCCGGTGACCTGCAATCTGCCTGGGCAAAATGACCAAATGAACAGTATTTGGTCATTTGGCCATAACTCAATGTAGCAAGGTCCAATTGACCTGAAAGTTTACCAACAACAAGCTGAGATATAGACCAACAACTTTCATGAAGAAATCTATCCCAAATTATGACCAGAACCTATCCAACAATTGAGTTGCAGTCACTGTTCACTGCACTGTAGATATGGTCAGCCCTGAAAATTTTCAATCCGGCCAATTATGGTTTTTGGACCATAACTTGAGCTACAAAACTCAAAATGGAGTGATTCAAAAAAGGAAATTCAACTAGACAAATAAGGAACAACTTTTATGTTGATCATTTTTCCAAATTCCCACTGCAACAGTAACTAATGGAATAGTAAAGCCAAAGCTTGAAAACTAAAAATTCTGTCCAATTCACATTAAGCTTAGAGATGGTATTGGCAACCAATACCAACAAGTTTAAAATGCAAAATGTGGTATGTTGATGATATTTAAACTAATTTACCTATTGCCAATGCAAAAGTCAACATTTTGGTTGACCAATGAAATGAATAGTAATCATAAAAATTCAATTTCAAAGAATTACATAAATAAAAAGTGTTAAATGCCCTAGTAGGCCTAATGTGATTGGTTTGGATAGGTTGGCATGCCAATAGGGTTTTGTTAGCAGTATTGCAGATGACTTCATGCCATTCTGTATTTCATGGCTTCCCATGCCATTCTGTGACATAATAGCCTTTGGCTATGATATTGAGTTGTTATACTCGAGTTTAATCCCCGATAATTATCACAGCTTATTAGCTGTTCTGTTGCACACCGGGAGACACAATGTGACCGATGGTGTGATGGTCCGAGGTACTTAGTACCCAGTACCAGTTTACCCGTTTATCCAGTCCAGTCAACTAGTATAGGTTACTCGGGCAGTATTAATAAATCTTACTAAACTTCAATTAAATAATATTACAATAAACATTTGAGACTTAGTTCACCCAAAAATGTAAACATACATTCTGTACACATGTTTTTATTTTATTTTATTTTATTTTATATTGTCACCACAATGCAGAATTGCTTAGCGTGTCGCTTTTGTCACGCGCAAGTACTGGGGACATAGCTGGGGAGTCCAGTAGGCCTCATACAGGGTGAACCTTCATATCTGCACTCAGAGTTTAGAGTCACCTCACATTGCAGTGCATTTGGTAGGACATTAGGCCACTTTGATATTCTGATATTTTGTATTTTGTAACCTTCTGTAATGTATATTATAAATTCATGTAATTAAGCTTTTGATGTAAGTATCTATGAAATATGTTCAGTAATAAATTAGGTATTTTTCATTGAGTTGACTGTGGTTTGAATTTAATTGAATTTTGAGATACTGAAGTAAATTGAGAAATTGTTGAGAATATACTGGAGGTTGATTGAGAATAAGGTGATGATATTATTGGGAGTGTTTTTAATAGGTTCAGAAGAACTGTTTTTCCAATTTATAGCCGGCACTCTGCCGGATTTTCTATAAAATTTGCAGAGTAATTTAGATTTATCAAAAATTATAAATAAATGAATTAAAAGGGGATTAATTGATATTGAAACATGAATTGGTGTTCCGACACACTGAGTGGCATAACTTGCTCAGCGACACTGTAGACGGGTAAGGGGTGTCACAAAATTCTAACAGCAACATGACCAATGGAACAGTACAAAATAGGGCACCAAAACTGAAAATTTACAATTTTGCCTAAAAGACCTAAGTTTTGAGAAAACAACCAAAACCAACAAAATTGGTGATCAAAATGTGGTATGTGAGTATAGTTGGAGTTCTCATACCTTTTAAGTATAGGAAAGTCAATACTTTGACTTGAATAGTACCATGAATAATAACCTCAATATGAAAATTTTCAAGAATGTAAGTTTAAGCATATTGGAGCTAGAATTGAACATATATAAATTAATTATTCAAATTATTGTGAGATAAGATACTGAAACACTATAAATTTCATGTTTCAGCTGAAAAAGACCTAGAAAAGGATAGGACAAACTGACTCAAGGCCTAGAGGCGACTCACATCAGATTTGTGCACAATAAACCTTA
Organism: Hevea brasiliensis; assembly: GCF_030052815.1. Taxonomy (NCBI): domain Eukaryota; kingdom Viridiplantae; phylum Streptophyta; class Magnoliopsida; order Malpighiales; family Euphorbiaceae; genus Hevea; species Hevea brasiliensis. Next base: position 96,400,314 of record NC_079497.1, read on the forward strand.
ATTTATCATTTTCTCATAGAAAATTTGTTTAGTTATGCATTGTGAAATTATTGTGTTAATTATGGGTTTTGAGAACTACTGTGTTGCCACTTTGGGAATGGAAATTTGACTTTAGAAATTGATTGTGTTTTGCATAAAATATTTGAATAACTTGATTTTAATTGTTTCTAATTCACACTTGGCATGACAATATTAATATGTTCCTCCTCCACTTGTGGCGTGAGTTTGATATTTGATCACTTTCCTTCTTCTTTGGCTTTCTAGTCAGGAGGTGAGTTTGGATGAGTACTCATTAGCTAGCTAGCCACCTCCCTCATTGATTTCGATTAGTGGGGTGAGTTTGCCTTGTCGTTATGCACACACAGCATGTTCAGAAATTTTGTGTCATGGCCTAAGTTGTGTTATTGATTGGCAACACTATGATTACTAAATTGTTCAATCAAATTTGTGTTATATTAAGCTTTGAAAATTATGATTTACTATAAACGTGATTTGAAAAAAAATTGTGAAATGTGATTGTGAGATTTTTGAATTATGAATTGTTCATAAATGTTTTATATTATACATTTTGTATTTTATTATGCACCACTGAGTACTTTTATACTCAGCGATAGCTTTCTTTACTGTCGCAGATAGAGACAAGGAAAAAGCAGTAGAGTGAGCTACTGATTGTTGGGACTTCACCGATCTTTTTGTATGGGTATTTAATTATACCTTGTAGTTATTTGATGTAAATATTGTAATGTTTTATGTATCAATGTAAAGTTAAGCAGTTGTATAATAAATTGTAATAATGATATTTTAAATTTTCTTTTTGTAAATTAAGATATGTATTTGTAAATTTAGTACTATTTGCAATGTGAATGAATTTGTGAAGTATTTTGAGATGATAAATTTTTAGTTGATTTGGGTGGGGAGTTGTGAAAAAATTTATTGGAAGTATTTTTTTTCAGGTATTTGAAGAACTGTTTTCTTAAAATACAGACAGTACTCTGCCGAAATTTTTATAAAATTTGCAGAAAAATAAAATGGGACAAAAATCTTAACTAGTTTTCAAACCTCAATTAAATGTTTTTAATTCCTACTAAAATGCTCACCACTTCCAAAAAGTAAGAAAATGATTTTAAAATCCCTTGTGGGGTAGTTAATGAGTTATCAGTAGGTGAAGTTCGGTAGTTCATTAAGTATTCTACGGGATCATGTTATGCCTTGCCGAGGGGTAAGGTGTGACAAACTTACTTGCTGGGCAATTTGATTTTCAAGCATCTTGTTGTGAGTAGCAAGTTGGTCCATTCTGGAAGTCAACTGCTTGATCATTTCATTCTGTTATTGTTGAGCTGCTAGGAGGCCTTCCATCATGGATTCCATGGTCATCTTCGGTTCAGGCTGTTGAGGTAGAAGTGGTAGTGGTGGCTGGGCAAAGTTTTGTCCTCTGTTCTAAAACCCAGGGGGTGCTGGTGGTCTGTACCCTTGTTGTTTGTTCATTAGCTGATTTTGGGAATTTAACCATGAGAAATCCGGTTGTAAGTATTTGAGTATGGATTGTTTAGCTACCTCTGGTTGAAGTTCCCTCCATTATTCACATAGTTCATTTGTTCTATGGAGGATTCATTAAAGTTATTGAATTCTGAAGTAGTATATCCTCCTCCATAGTAGTCGCTATGCTGGTTGCTTATACCAATAGTGTTGGCTTGCATTCTATCAAGCCGTTTCGTGAGCTGATCAAATTGAGCATTTATCACACTTAGGGCATCCACTTCCAGGATCCCTACTGTTCTCCTTATGTTTCTTCTTTCATTTGACCACTCGAAGTTGTGATATATGATCCTCTCCAGAAGTTTAAGTGGTTGTGCCACTGTTTTCTCCATTAGGTCACCTTCTGCAGCTGAATCTACCATGCTCCTTGTAGAAGGTAGTAGCCCATTATAGAAATTCTGAACTAGGAGCCAATCTTCTATGCCATGGTGTGGACATTCACTCTATAGGTCCTTATATCTTTCCCATGCATCATAGAGTGATTCACCTTCCTTTTGTCTAAAGGTATTGAGTTCAACCCTCAACTTTGCAGTCTTTACAAGTGTGAAATACCTTACTAGAAAAGCTTGTGAGAGGTCTTCCCAAGTGGTGAATGTTCCAGCTGGTTGAGAAAGTAACTACTTCCTTGCTCTGTCTCAAAAGGAGAATGGGAATGCTCTGAGTCTTATATCTTGATCAGATACTTCATTCATCTTGAATGTGTCAGATAGGGCAAGAAAGCATTGGAGGTGGTAGTATAGATCTTCTATTGGTGAACCTCCAAACTAGGTCTGTTGAATCATTTGGAGCCATGCTGATTTCAGTTCAAAGTCGTTAGCTTCCACTGTAGGTCTGATATCCTTGGATAGATGGAGCTCCATAGTCTCTCAAGAGTCTTGGCCTGTTGTTATTGTCGGCCATAATTAGAATTTCTTGATTTCCTTGATCTTGCTCTTGGTGTCTCCTTTCTCTCCTGATGGCTCTCAGAGTTCTATCTATCTCGGGATCTAAGCCCAAAACTTCTTCTTCCTATTTTGCTTTGGTCATGCACCAGACCAAATACCTGAGAGAAAAGAAAAGAAATAAAACAAATTAAATAAAACTAAACAATAAATATAAATGCCTAAATCAGCTAAATTTCCTATTGCTCAATATTACTAAAACTAAAATCCCCAGCAACGGCGCCAAACAACTTGTTTGCTAGTGTTTCAACCCCGTAAGTGCACGGATCGCTAACAAATAATAAAGTAGTGAGTGAAGTATCATCCCATGAGGAATTTAGTTAGTAAGTACTAAACTACACAGCAGTTCTGACTGTTTAAGCTACCGAATATGAATGAAGAGTAGATTAAACTTATTTTGGATGCTAAAAATAAACTTTGAATAAAACTATCTATTGAAACAATTCCAGAATTAAGATTTTACACTGTAATCTTATGATGGATTTTAATCTCGTCTATTCATTGGATTGAGGATCATCACTTTGATGGAAATTAATCCTAGGATATCCTAAGTCCTCTCTCAAGGCATCTAAGGTGTGTTCCAATTAGAGTCAAACCCTACTTTCATTGGTGATTAGTCCTAAAAAAACCCTTTAAGATCTATGATTAATTTTAAAACTCCACAAAGATCATTAGCCTATCTCTAGGTCAAATTTTCTAGGTTCAAAATCCTGATTTTCTAATATTAATCTTCACCTTTCAGTCCTTCAATTAATATTTGTAATCAATACTAAGTGGGTACCTGCACATAGCATGTATTAAGATCACAACAAATTGAATCAAATGGCAAAACTCAAATCCAATAAATAAAACTCAGTATTCATCCATAATAATAATTACAAGCGTTACTCTCCCAATTCCAGAATCAAGGATTTACTCACTCATGGTGAGTTTAACAAACATAATAGAAATAAAATAAAAGAACATGAACGGTCTTAAAGAAATAGAATTAAATAACCGATGAGGATTTCCTACAGCCTTAAACTTATGGAACTTCAGCTGGAGGCTTCCCTCTTGTATTGATGATCTACTCTCCAAAACGGCTGTGAAGGATGTGAATATGAAGGTGAGATTAGGTCTGGAATTAAGATTTCTCTCCTAAAACTTCAAAACTAAAAACTTTCTTCTGTTTTCTGTGGCTCCTCTATTTATATTGAATGAACTAGGGTTAGGTTTTTAAAGTCCTCAAGGCATTAGGAGTCTCTTCTCTCTATCAAAGCTGGAGTTAGAACCAATTCAAGAACTGATTGTTGCGTGATACATGGCCCGTGTGTCACTACACAGCCTAGGGCCATGTAACTTACTGGAGCTTGAATTATTGCATCTTGTATCAGGACAGGACTTTACACGAGCCTTAGGTAGTTACACAGGCCTAATTACACAGCCTGTGTACTTTTGTACTTCAGAGAAATCTTCAAGCTTGGCACCGCAGAGACTTACAATGGTCTTCATATTTTACATGGGGCATGGTATACGGCCCGTGTATAACACCCTCACTGTAGCCATTCTATACATTCTACTATTCTGGTGACCGGTGTCAGTTCAGGCAGCCAGAATGTCTGGAACTATATCTAGACTAAAGTGAGGAGTCATAAATAACTCAAATAATAGTAAGAAAAATTTAAGAAAAATTTTAGAAATAAAATACAACTAAGTTAAATGAGCCGGTGCCCTAGCGATAGGTAACCTAAAGGGAAGTTGCTGTTTTCACAGCTAGAAGCCTTAAACCCGAGGGAAAATTTTGTGAAATAATTTTTGGGACTCCAGAGAAGAGTCATTGAGGTTTCAATGGCATTAGAATGCCAAGAAAATGCTTAGAAAAATTTTTAGATCAGTATAGACGATTTTGGCTCAATAAGCTAAACAGAGAGTATTTTGGTCATTTCGTCTTCAGAGATGATTTTTGGCCAACTTATCCAGTTAAATAAATAATTATTATTCCATAAAAAATGAATAAAAATTGCTAAAAATTTAATTGAAAATGAGTAAAAAAGAAAAGGAAAGAAAATGAATTAAATTAGAATTTTGACATCACTATGATGTCATTAAAACACTTCCACCCATTCACATTGTGACACATGTTTATAAACCCAATTAAAAGAGTAAAATGGGAAGAAAATTGAAAAGAAAAACTTCACTCTTCTTCCTTCCATAACCCAGCTGAAATCCCTCTCCAACGCCAATCCACCATTAAAGCTTCATTAAGCTTTCAACCCCACTCTAATTCACCTTAAAATCTCATCCTCTCTTCACAAAAATTTATCCCTACCACTAGAGCAAGCTTGAGGCAGCAATTAGAAGAAGAAAAAGTGAGGTTTAGCAAGCTTAGAAGTGACTCCATTCAAGGTTAGTGTCAATTAATCCTTTAAACTTTGTGTATGCATCATTGGGAGTATGAATTGATCCATTGATATATGTGTTTGAAGAATTGAAATGGTTGGAGTTAGGGTTTGGGGCACAAATTTGAGATTTTGCTCATGTATTGGTGCAATAAAGTTCTAATGGTCAATTAGTGATCATTTGGCTATGTGTGATTAGGAAGTGAAGTGATTTGTGCCATGAGAATTGAAGTTAGGTATGCTGCCTAGTGTGACCTACAAGACTGGGTGTTAGTCTAGTAGATTTGGGCAGCTATAACTGGAGTTGAGTAGGTTCAATTGGTGCAAGGCCAATTAGACATGAAATTAGATACATAATGTCACAACTTTGATGAAGGAACCCTGGCTAGAAAACCACAATAAACTGACCTAAAAATTGACCAAATCTGGATACCATTCATTCTGCCTAGGCAAAATGACCAAATGAATAGTATTCATTCATTTGGTCATAACTCAGTGTAGAAAGGTCCAATTGACCTGAAATTTATATCAATAAAAAGTTTAGACAATTTAGAACAACTTTCATGTAGAACACAAACTCTAATTCTGAACTTAACCAAATGAAATTGTTAGCCAAAGTTGAGCTACCAAATCTGGCAGAATGGGATTCTACCCAGAAATTCTGGGCAGATACCAATCCGGCAAGCCTTGTTCAAATTAGAATATCTTGAGCTAAAAAACTCCAAATGGAGTGATTCAAAAAGGGAATTAAAGAAGAGACATAAAGGAACAACTTTCATGAAGACAATGTTGTCAAATTTCTACTGTACAAATTACCAATAGAACAATAAACTTAGTGCTTGAAATCTGAAAATTATAAATAACCAACACTAAGCTTTGAAATGGTATTAGCAACTAATACCAACAACATTAGAATGCAAAATGTGATATGTTGGGGATATTAGAACCAATATACCTATTGTCTATGAAAAAGTCAACATTTTAGTTGACTAATGAAATGAATAGTAATAATTAAACTTCAATTTCAAAGAATTGTAAAATTTAAAAGTGTAATATGCCCTAGTAGGCCTGGTGTGATTGGTTTGGATAGTTTGGCATGCCAATAGGGTTCTGTTAGTAGTACTGCATATGGCATCATGCCATTCTGTAATTCATGGCTTAAATGGACATTTTGTGATTTTATAGCTTTTAGCCATTTGGACCTTATTGTGATACTTGGTCTTGTGCCTAATATTTATTACAGCTTGTTAGCTGTTCTGTTGCACACCGGGAGACACTATGTGACCGATGGTGTAACGGCCCGAGGTACTTGGTACCCAGTGCTAGTTTACCCGTCTATCTAGTTTAGTCACTGGTATAGGTTGCTTGGGAAACCAAAAAAAAATATTGATAAATTTTAATCAAGTATTAAAGTAAAAAGCACCAAATAAATAATACTACAGATAATTACCAAAAATTTATCCATATGAGAAATCAACATATACACTGCATGTTTATTTCTTTTTAGCTCTTTATTTTATTATTGATACCACTAAGCATTATTGCTTAGCGCGTTGCTTTTGTCACGCGTAGGTACTAGAGATACAGAGAGTGATCCCAGTAGACCTCAGTTCGGGTGAGAATCAGATCTGCGAGTGTCCTGTGTCACTTATCAGGCTACAGTGCATTTGGTAGGACACTAGGTTACATTTTGTATTTTATAATTTTTGTAAACTTTGTAATTAAAATTTTATTTTATTATGTATATTTAAAACTTCTGTAATGTAATTTTGTATTAATGTGATTATCTGTAAATTTGTGTTTATGGATAAAATTTGAGTATTTATTCATAATTTGAGTATGATTTTGATATGAAATGAATGAATGAAAAATTGAGGAATTATTGAGAATTTGATGAGAAATTTATTGAGAAATGATGACATATTTGGAGTTGTGGATTTGAATAATTATTGGAAGTGTTTCTATAGGGTCCGAAGAACTATTTTCACCATTTTTAGCCGGTACTCTGTCGGATTTTCTGTAAAATTTTTGAAACCTTAAATTAATTCAAAATTTCAATAAATAAATTAAATGACATAAATTTCACTTTGTGATAAATAAATAAATTAAGAAAAGGGTAAATTGTAATAAAATAAGATTGGTTGCTCTGGCACACTGTGTAGCATATCTTACTCTGCTACACTGCAGACGGGTAAGGGGTGTCACACCATGTACTTTGATTCTTCCTTGGCTCTTTGTCTTTCTCCTGGCAGTAAGTTACACAGGTCTATGGCTTTGATTACATGACCCGTGTAAGGTGTATCTGCAACACTTCTCAATTCTTTGGCCTTTCCAAGCTATCTACTCTGCTCCTGTGCCTTGGAACCTCTACAAAACACCAGGAAACATACAAAAAACATAGAATTCAGAGTTTGGCAACGGAATTTACAAGAGTATATGAAATTGATGATTATGCATGAGATTACTTATCTAAATGCTATGAAATATTATACAAATGTACTTAAAAACATCTATATAATACAAGTGTATCAAAAACCAGCAAACATGTGTGGGAAAGGAAAGAAAGAGAGAGAGAGGGTGAGAGAAAGGGGAGGAGAGAGAGTGTAACGTCCCTTAATCTCTAATGATAAGAATCAACTATGGAGGGAGGTTCTAGGCAAGCTTTGGAAACCCTAATAAGGATCCAGGAAGCATTAGGGTTTCTAAAATCATTATTTTATAACAAAAGTTAAAATTTTATACATGCTCATTTGTTTTTGGTTTTAAGGAAGATTATTAAGGGTTGCTATAAATGAGACTTTCAGCAGCCGAAAGAATGACCTTCAACAGCCGAAAGTCCTCTAAATAGCAAGGGGTATAAATTATCTTTATGGCTTGAAATTCTTTTAAAAAAGAAATGGTAATTTCAAACTCTCTCTCTCTCTCTTTACTGTTACATGCAAGTGTCAAGTTTCTCTCCATTTTGAAACAAGCTAATCCATTCTTAACAACTTGCATGTTTTGGATGTTTGAAGATCTATTAGGAATTTCAAGTATCACGGGTTGAATTAGATGTCTTCCTCTATCAATTTTCTTCTTTTCATGTTCAAAGGAGAAAGATAGCTCCTCTTCCCACCTTAACCTTCAAAATGATCTTCTTATATGTTTTGGAATGGGAAATGTTGAGTAAAATGCTTTGCATCTATGGTAGGAGTTTTGATTAAACATTTTAAAGATAAGAAGAGTATTGCAATTGTGGTTGGATTGATGAATTTTCAAATGCATGTTGATTTTCTAGGTTTAACAGGGTTAGTTGTTTTGTTTATGGCATGATGATATGTTGTCAGTTGAGTTTTGAGTTTGGAAAAAAAAAAAAAAAGGATCAAGTTTTAGCCTAGTTGGTTTTCTTTAGATTTCAATTGGGAATTCTGGAAATTTCTAGGTTTAACTGCTAAAAACTATTATTTTGGTAGCCGGAGTAGTTACTGCTTCTCAAGAACATTTTGAAGTTCGTAGTTACTACTTCTCAAGAACATTTTGAAGTTCAAGACTTCAGCAGGTGAAGTAGCTATTGTCTGCTAAGGGCATTTAAGGTTTAGCATTTTGATAGCCAAAGTAGCTATTGTCTACTGAGGGCATTTAAGGTTTAGGACTTCGACAATCGAAATTCTCTACTTTGGCAGCCGAAATTGCTTCTGCCTGCACATTTTCCATTTTCATTCCATGGCTCCAAAACTCAATTTCATGTATAGAATATACCTAAAATAAGTTGTATGATATATGCATAGAGTTATAGAGATTCGGATAACTCATTAGGGTCCGTCATTTGTAGGATCGGTGTTTGATAGGCTAGAAGAGGTGAGTAACACGAATCCTAATAAATGATAATCTTTTTAATTAAATGAAATTGAACTCATAATCATTCACATGCATCACTTTATGATATTATTAGGTTGCATGTATCTAGAACATAAATATGCTGCATTACTGCTGTAATACCCTCCTTGTAGCAACTCCATACATTCTACTGTTCCGGTGACCAGTGTCAGTCCGGATAGCTAAAACGTCCGAAAAAATATTTAAACTAAAGTGAGGAACCATAATTAACTCAAATATCAATAAGAAAAATTTAGAAAAAATTTTAGAAATAAAATACAACCAAGTTAAATGAGCTGGTGCCCTAGCGATGGGTAACCCAGTGGAAAGCTGCGGTCCTCACAACTAGGAGCCCTAGACCAGGGATAAAGATCATAAAATAATTTTTCAGACTCGAGAGAAGAGTCATTGAGGTTTACAAGGCATTAGAATGCCAAGAAAATGCTTAGAAAAATTTTTCTATCGGTATAGACAATTTTGGTTTGTTAAGCTAAATGGAGGGCATTTTGGTCATTTCGCCTTCAGAAGTGATTTTTGGCCGCTTGTCTAGTTAATTAAATAATTATCATGAAACAAAATGTGAATAAATATTGCTAAAAATTAAATTGAAAATGAGTAGAGGAGAAAAGAAGAGAAAATGAATTAAATGTGAATTTTTACCTCATGCTTATGACATTTAAAGCCTCCCTACCAATCACAATTAAGCTAACTTATTAAAAAGCGATAATTGAGACCAAAATAACCAAAAGCAATCAGATTTCATCTCCTTCAACAAACTTGCCGTTTCCCTTCAACCCACCCAAAATCACCATTAAAGCTTATACAAGCTTTCCAACTCACCAAATCTCACTTGAAATCCTAAGTCCACTTCAACAAAATTTGTCTATACAACTTGGCAAGGTGATTAGCTGCCAAGAAAAGCCAAGAAAACTGAAGTTGTGAAGGGAGAAAATTCTGCTCACTTGTGGTAAATGACCAAACTCTTGCTCTTTTTAGTTTAATTCATGTTTAATGGCATGATATGTGTAGGAAATGTAAGAAAATGAAACAAACAAGTGTGTGTGTGCACCCTACAGCTAGGGTTAGTTAGGGTTAGTGATTTTGCTTGATAGCAAAGTGTTGAAAAGTAGCCCTTAGTGCTAAATGCATGATTGAACTTAGTTGTGTAGGTGAAATGCAAGGATTAGGTATGTATGAACATGGAAAAATATGGACACTTAACAATATTAGGGTTTGCTAATGTAATGGTTTATTAACCTTGTAATAGTCAATTAGTAACCATTTGAATGTGTATAATGAGGAAATGAAGTGAGTTGAGGCTTGGCATTTGTGTATGGGTGAGCTACCTTGGCTGACCTGCAGGATTGAGCATGAGTCCAGCAGGTTTGGGCAGTTATAAATGGAGTTGTAGTGGTTCAATTGGTGCAAGGCCAATTGGACATAAAACTAGACATATAATGGCACAACTTTGGTATAGAAACCTTGCCCAGAAAACTAAACCAAGTTGACCTAACAATTGCCTTAATCCGGGAGACTTACATTCTGCCTGGGCAAAATGACCAAATGAACAGTGTTTATTTATTTAGTCATAATTCAGTGTAGAAAGGTCCAATTGAACTGAAATTTTGCCATCAGAAATCTGAGACATAGATCTACAACTTTCATGGAGAACACAATTCTAAATTCTGACCATAACCTAGCCAAATGCCAACCAAACTTAGGTTACCAAATCTGGTAGAACCAGTTTTGCCCAGAATTTTGGATTCTGTCCAATCCTGCCAGTTATGTCTTTGTCTGCATAAGACATCAGAACATGCACTACATATTTATTTTCTATTATTTCTTTTTATTTTATTATTGACACCACTATGCATTATTGCTTAGTGCGTTGCTTTTGCCACGCGTAGGTTCTGGAGAGATTGACCGAGAGCCCAGTAGACCATAAACTAGGTGAGACCTTCTGCAGCTCTGTATAGTGTCCGTGTCACCTCACCAACATCAGTGCATTGGTAGGACACTAGGTTTCATTTTGAGTATTTTGTAATTAATTTTTATTTTCTCACCTGTAATTAAGACTTATGTAATGTATTTTGGTATTGATGTAAATAGTGAAAATTGTGTTTATGAATGAAAAAGTGAATATTTATTGATGATTTTTACATAAATATCATATGAAATGAATGATTGAGAAATGGAAATATTGTTGAAAAAATATTGAGATTTTGATGATGAAATGGAGTTTGTGATTAATTGAAAACTTTGGAAGTGTTTTTTCACAGGTTCCGAAGAACTGTTTTCTCCATTTTTAGCTAGTACTCTGCCGGATTTTCTATAAAATTTACGGAACCTCAAATAAATTGATGTTTTCCATAAATAACTTAAATAACTTATACTTCACCAATTGTACTTCATAACTATGATAAAAATAAATAAGGAAGGATAAAAAGGATTAAAATAAAATAGGGTGTTCCGGTACACTATGTGACATATCTTACTCGGCTATACTGTAGATGGGTAAAGGGTGTCACAACTGCATAGTTAATTGTTAATGCTTGATAGATGTTGGTTGACCCACTGATTTTCCCTATGTTATAGATATGTTGTGGATATGTTATAATCATGCATGATATGATGTGTTAAGACTAGGTGAGGCCTAATAACCCCTTGGCTCAGTATTTATGATAGAGAGTCGAGGAGCTTCTTTATGATCCTGGCACATTGGTTATATTATGTATTAAGATGAAGTCCTGAGGAGCATCTTTATGAGCTTGGAAAATTAGTTATGGGAAATCACTGATGATAAGTCTATCTTATGTGAATTGTTTGTGTTGTGAAAAATCATGCATTTGATTGCATTACATATCATGTATTGAATAAAATGAACTATGATAACTGCTAATTTACTCATTAAGCTTCCCAAAGCTTAGCTCCTTCCCTTAACCCTAGGTGGAGTGTCACAGGATTAGAGACATATACCAGAAAGAATAGCAAGATGCTGAGGTGTATTAAGTTTTATATGTATGAATTGAGGTTTTATAGTGGACATTTAATTATTAACTATTAGATATTGTGCTTGGCTTCAGTCTTTTGTCAGTATGTAATATATAGTATGTATGTTTGTCTTAATCCATAAGCACTATTTTATGATTATGTATGAATGAAGGAACAATGCTTTAGCATTTATGAATGTTATGAAACAGCTCAAAATCCTGAGCTATTTTAAATGAAATTTTTTATGCTATGATGAAAATGCTAATGTGTAATTGCCTATAAGTTGCTTTGGGCTTTAGTTTATATGGAGTAAAGAAATATTTTTACTAAGTTTTAGGCTTGTTATAGGTTCCAACGGCCTTGTGTATGTGTGTGACTTACTAGGCTCATCACTAATTGGCAATGAGACATGATATCAACTCTTAATATTATCAGAACTCTTTCTTACCATAAATGATTTCTCTAAATCATTTTATGCACCTAATAGACCATGGTTAACACCTAGCATAGCATGTCATGGTCACCCAATTAGTAATAAGGTTTACCTTAAATGAACCTATAATCATATGTTACCATGCACTAGAATCTCTCTGTTACAAAATCCCAACTCAAGCTGGAGTCATGGTTTATGTCAAACTCCATTTGCTATGAATATTATATTCTCTTTTAATTCTAGTTCTTGATTAAAAAATTTTTTCTCCTCAGATCTTTTCTGAATAAATCTATCTGTCCTGGCTAGGAACTTGAAACATCAAGAACAATTAAATGAACATAGGATTTTATCTCTATTTACTTAGAGGAACAGATTCCATCTTGATCAACACCTACCTCCATATATAACTAGTAGGAGCCAACACATGCCTATATACCCATACATAGTACAAGTATGAAAGCAGTATCAAACTCAAACCACCTATATACAAGATAACTGTGCTATTTCAGGTCTAAAGATTATATGCACTGATATGATTTATGACAATACATTGACAAGAGTAAACTCCATGTGCTTGTCATAAGTGTCACTGGTTCGGCCTACTTATCATTTGTAAGTTCCTATCATATTTGTCATATGGCATGAGACTCACCATTCCATCTTATTTATATCTCATATAAATAACTTAGTAACAAACATGAATATAATCTTTCTGGATAAGTCATGTCCTTATTATGAAGTATCCTCGATTGTAAACCTATTTATGATACTTTGTCCTAGAAATACTATCACTCATATTCTTAACAACTTAAGAATAATATTTCTAACAAAATATCAATAGACCTTTTCTATTATACATAAATATCTTATGTAAACGGAAAAGTGAAAATGCCTTTTATTAATAAAACATGTACAAGATACATACTAAATGATATCCTCTAGGGCATACTACTAACAATCTCCCACTAGCACTAAAGCCATTCATTACAATACCTTAGACCCATCTTCTCAATATGTCGGTCTATCTGAGCTTGTGACAAAAGCTTAGTGAATGGATCAGCTGGATTTTTCAACTGTTGTTATTTTTCTGCATGGCTATATCGCCTTACCCAACTATATCTCTGATAACGTGGTAGTGCCTTTCTATGTGTTTGGATTTTGGGTGACACCTTAGTTCCTTAGCCTATATGACTGCTCCATTGTTGTCACAGTGTAGTGGAACTGCTGACTCAATGGAAGGAACTACTGTAAGTTTTGTCACGAACTTCTTTATCCAAACAGCTTCCTTTGCAGCATCTGATGCAGTAATATACTCAGCCTCTGTAGTGGAATCTGCAGTTGTGCTCTGTTTGGAACTCTTCCAACTGACTGCACCTCCATTACAAATGAACACATATCTAGAGGTAGACTTTTTATCATCGATATCTGATTGGAAGTCAGAATCAGTATAACCATCCAATTACAAGTCTCCACCTCCATAAATCAATAATAAATCCTTAGTTCTTCTCAAGTACTTAAGGATATTCTTGAAAGCTATCCAGTGTTCCAAACCTGGATTGGATTGATACCTGCTAGTCAAACTAACAGCATATGCAATATCTGGCCTAGTACACAACATTGCATACATTAAACTTCCGATAGCCGAAACATATGGAATCCTGGCCATCTTATCTCTATCTTCAGGTGTCTTTGGAGACATCTCTTTAGAAAGGTGGACACCATGTCTCACTGGTAACAATCCTCTCTTAGAATCAAGCATGTTAAACACCTTTTCCAAGTATAGACTTTGGGATAAATCAATTATTCTTTTCGCTCTATCTCTATAGATGCGAATCCCAAGAATATAGGTTGCCTCCCCTAAGTCTTTCATGGAGAATGTATTTGACAACCATACCTTTATAGTTGTCAACATACCTGTGTCATTACCCATCAACAGTATGTCATCCACATATAAGACAAGGAAAGTGATAGCACTGTCACTAACCTTCTTATATACACATGGCTCATCCTCATTTTTTATAAAACCAAAGGATTTAATGGCTTCATCGAAATGGATGTTCCAACTCCTCGAAGCTTGTTTTAACCCATAAATGGATCGCTTTAGCTTGTATACCTTGGAACCATCTTGGGATTCAAAACCCCTAGGTTGTTCCATGAAAATATTTTCTTCAATGTATCCATTGAGAAAAGCTGTTTTGACATCCATCTGCCAAATCTCATAATCATAGTATGCAGCCATTGCTAATAGAATCCTAATTGATTTAAGCATGGCAACAGGCAAGAAAGTCTCCTCATATTCGATTCCTTGCCTTTGGCGAAACCCTTTCGCTACTAGCCTTGCCTTATAGGTCTCTACCTTTCCATCAGAACCAATTTTCTTCTTGAAAACCCATTTGTTCCCTATAGGTATAATACCTTCAGCTGGGTCAACAAGATCCCAAACTTGATTCTTATACATGGAATCAATCTCGGATTTCATAGCATCAATCCATTTTGAAGAGTCTATATCTGATATAGCTTCTTCATAGGTAAGTGGATCATTTCCATGATCTACTTCTTCATGAGTAGACAACTCTTGTTCTTCTTCATGAAGGAAACCATATCTCACTGGTGGGTGAGATACCCTGGTTGTTCTACGAGGAACAGTTGTAGATGTTTCATTAACGGGTATAGGTTGACTAGATGGATCTATATCCAGCTGATCTGTTGGTTGGTTAGAATTCTCCAATTCTAACTCTATTTGCCTTCCTTTGCCTCCTTCTTGAACAAACTGTTCTTCAAGAAATGTAGCATCTCTACTTATCATAACCTTTTGTGAAGTAGGCAAATAAAAATAATATCCAAAACTATCTTTTGGATATCCAACAAATTGACCTTTTTCTGATCTGGTCTCCTGTAACACCCCAAAGTTCGGTAGTGCGTTCTGCTGCTCCGGTGACTAGTGTTGTCCGGACAGCTAGGATGCCTAGAACCGTACTTCGATATGAGTGAGGAGACATAAAATAATGAAATACAAGAAAAGAAAGTACAAGAAAAACAAAGGAAAAATGATAGCAAAGAAATGTGACCAAGTTAAACGAGCCGGGAAACCTAACGATGGGTGACCGCACCGGGAAGTCACGGCGTGGACCGTTGACTAGCCCTGGACTGCGGGGAACCCTGGAAAACATTTTTAGGACTTAAATAGAACCTTATTGAAGAATAAATATCATAAGAAAGATTAAAGAAAAATTAAATAATTAGTACAAAGAAAAGTGAGAAATCGAAAAACAGACAGAATACGGTGTTACCGAAAAATCGGGAATGCAACCCGAACAGGGGCATTATGGTCATTTGACATCCCGAATTGTCTTTTGACCTAAATTTCCATTAAAAATAAATAGTATTACACTTAGAAAATAAAATGAAAAATTAAATTGGTGGTACCTAAAATAAATAGTGGAAATTATGGGTTAAATGTGGAATAAGTGGGAAGTTAGCTTAAAATATGATTTAATTTTGCTAGTGGACCACTAAGAACATTAAATGGATTAAAAATACTCATAAGTGGGCAGATTTCTCCCACTCAAACCTCATCTTCCTCACTTAGCTCAACCATGCCGTGAATGAAGATGAAAAAAATCCACCATTGACGTTTTGCATGAGCTTGATTTCCTCTCTCCATTTCAACTCCAATCCCTTAAGTAGCTTTATGAAAAATGGTCTACACATCACAAGGAAGATATTGATACCAATTTTGAGAAGTTTGGTGAAGGTTTAGCAAGTTACAATTAAAGGTAAGTTTGCATTTTTGAGAATTTCCTTGTTAAACTTTATGTTTATGTTGTAGGTGTTAGTTTTGTGAAGGAAATTTTGAAGTTTAAATAGTTATTGAGATAGCCATTTTTGGACAGCCATGGGGTCACACATTTGATGATTTATTATGCATATAATTGATGAGAAATAATGTTGATCATGGTAAATTAATATCCTAATGAATTGTTTCACATATATATGGTGATTTTGGCACTTGGATGAGAATTGATGGATTGTAGGGCAATGTGGTATTGAAGGACAATTTCGGCAGCTTGGGAACCCTTGCATAATTGTAAGTATTGATGGAAGTATAGGCAGAATATTGACCTAGAAGGATTGATGGATATGTATGTAGATTGATGATGTAAAGTGTATGTAAAATTTGTAATGGTTAGGTGTGTATGTAATGGTACTTAGAAATTGTAAATGTGAATTATACTTGGTGTGTTGAGGGTAATGGTAATCTGCCCAAAATAATGTTAATGAAAAGTAGAAAATGCTTTTGGTAATGTACCAAAACAGATTGGTAGGGTATGGAAGTAAACTTTGCAAGGTAAATATGTGTTTGAAGTGGGGTGTGAAAGGCATAGTGAGGGCAGTGTACAATTTAGCCTATAACCTTAAATGTGTAACCTCAATTGGTATGAGACCAATTGGAGGTGAAACTAGGCACAAAATGTGCCAACTTTCATTGAGAGAACATACCAAAATTCTGCTTGCAAGGTGATGTGAAAAATGACCAATTCGGATTAGGTACACTTGAGACCTAAAAACTGACCATTTGGGCAGCAGTGAGTGTTTAGGCCATAACTCACTCAAAACAGGTCCAATTGACCTGAAATTTTAACCAAGAATGGTTAAGACCCATACCTACAAGTCTTATGAAGACACCAAAGCCCAGAAATGACCATAAGCAAGTCAAAAAGCTTGCACAAGTTTGGGTCCAAAAACTGGCCGAACCAGAGTTGACCAAATTGACCAAAAAAATGACCTAATTGATGCCATTTGACCAGCAATAGTGTAATGACCATAACTTGGTCTACTTAACTCGGATTGACCTGAAATTTTGCCCCGCCTGCAATAAGACCTAGATCTATAAGTTTGTAGTTTCGACCGAGACCCGAAAACCGAGGGAACTAGGCCGTCCGGCTAGGTCAAACCAGTATCCTGGAATCCAGCAATTTGCATTAAAGTGCACTAAGCAAGGAAATGACTTTGGTAAAACATACCAAACCTAAAAACCTATCGAATGTGACATATTAACGACACTAAAACCTAATTTACCTAAAACACAACGAGGGTCGGTATATTAGGTGATTAAGTGAATAATTGAGTTCAGTGCATTATTTACCAAACACCATCGATAGAGACAGTTTAATTTAGTACTGAAACACTTCAAATTGTGTTTCTCGATTAACAAGGACTCAAAGAAAAGGGAAAGAAATACTGAGTCAAGTCCAGGAGACAAATATCAGAGGTTTGTGCACAACAACTGTTTCTTTTGAATTATTTTCAATTGAAATAAATATTGACTATTTGTATATTATTGTTTTAAATTGTGTAAATGAGTTTGATGGACACTTATTGATTGAAAAATATTGTGAATGATTTGAAACTGTGAAAAATTGTTTGAATGACATTGATGGTTACTTATTGATTGAAAAGCATTGGAAATGGTTTGAAACCACAGCTATCATGTATATTGATTGTATTCCTCATTAGCTTGTCTAGTGGGACGAATTGAATTCCCTCTCGTGAAGTGTTGAGGTGTGTGCATTGAGGACGAATTGGATGAGTACTCATATTTTTGCTAGCTAGCCATGTTATTCCTCATTAGTCATCGACTTTTGGGACGAATCGAATACCTCATTAGCCATCGGCTTTTGGGACGAATTGAACTATGGATCATGATTAAGCTGTGTGTGATTTATTGATGTGTATTGTGAGATTGTGAAATGGATTTAAACTCTCATTGACATATACTGTCTTTTGAATTCAAACATGACCTGACTTATGAAAATCTATTGTGATATTGAGAAATGGAGTTTAAATTCTTATTGACCTTTATTGTCTTAAATTTGACTATGGTTTTAAGTATCCACTATTTACATGATTTATGAATTGTGATTTAAATTGTATTTGGTTAATGTTGTGCACCACTGAGACATTGTCTCAGCGATAGCTTTTTATTGCTGTCGCAGGTAGAGAGACAGACAGGGCAGCAGACTAGGCTGCATATACATCCAGCGAGGGATTACCTGGTATTATGAGTATACCAGTATTTTGCATTTTGTACTATAATGTATGACACTGTATGTACATTTTGTTTTTGGTTTTGAGCAGTTGTAAATTCAAATTGTACCTTGAAGTTGTAAATTAATTATGAGTTGTTTGACTTGTAAAAATTGTATTATATTTCCTTATCTCAGACTTTGAAAAATTTCTATGGAATTGAGTTGATAAATTGTTGTGTTGAGAAATGTATTGGAGTTGAGATTTGGAAAATTATTGAAGTGCTTTTTACAGGTTTTCTGAAGAACTGTTTTGTCCAAAATACAGATGGCACTCTGCCAAAATTTTTACAGAAATTCCAAATAAACCAAATGAGTTAGTTGTTTCACTTCAGTTCACCAAAGTTTTTAATACCTGTAAATAGTGCTCACCACTGTAAAAGAAGTAAGAAAAGTTTTTAAAATCCCTTGTAGTATATTTAATGGGTTATCAGTAGACGGAGTTGGTAATTCATTAGGTATACTACGGGATCATGTTATGCCTTACAGAGGGGTAGGGTGTGACATCTCCAATTTATGAGTGTTCAGCTTTTTGATATAAGCTGGACAACCCCAAATCTTAACATGCTTAAGACTTGGTTTTCTTCCATGCCATATCTCATAAGGTGTGGAAGAAACTGATTTTGATGGAATCCTATTCAGAATATACAAAGCTGATTCTAATGCAAATCCGCAAAAGGAGATTGGCATATCAGTATAGCTTATCATACTACGTACCATATCCAATAGGATACGATTTCTCCTTTCAGATACACCATTCAGCTGTGGCGTTCCTGGAGGAGTCAGCTGGGAAACAATGCCATGCTCTCTCAAGTATTCATCAAATTCAGTACTCAAATATTCACCTCCACAATCTGATTGAAGAGCTTTAATACTCTTTCCTGTTTGATTTTCTACTTCAGATTTAAATTCTTTGAACTTTTCAAAGGATTCATGTTTGTATTTCATCAAATACAAATACCCAAATCTTGATTTATCATCAGTAAAGGTAATAAAATAATGAAAGCCCCCTCTAGCCATTTCTTTAAATGGACCACATACATCACTATGTATTAGCTCCAAAATGTTTTCAGCTCTTAGCCCTTGTCCAACAAAGGGTGATCTAGTCATTTTGCCCTGAAGGCAAGATTCACAAGTTGGAGTAGGCTCAGAGCCCAATGAGGATAGAATCCCCATTTTCTCCAATTTTGCAATCCTATCTTCTGCAACATGACATAACCTTAAGTGCCAAATATATTTTGAACTTGAGTTGGTTTTCACCATGGCATTGCATTCATTTAGATTGCTATACTCTGGCCAGTGGAAACACTTTCCTGTTGGCAATGGAAACACTTTCCTATTAGCAATGGAAACACTTTCCTTTGCCTTTTGTCAGCTTTGGTTTTTCTTTTTGTTTAGCTATTTTCTTAGAAGGACCAGGAATCTGAGATTTCTTTTTCTTTTTGCCCTTCTTCTTGTTGGACTTTCCAGCAGAAGAAGAAGCAATCAAAGCTACCTCTTTTCCTTTATTGCCCCGCATATTCTTTTGGGCAATAACCAGCATGTTGAGTAAACCAGCTAAGGTGTATTCCTGTTGAGTCATATGGAAATTTGTCACAAAATTCCCAAAAAACTCAGGAAGGGACTGAAGGATCAAATCCGTCTGTAGTTGGAAATCCATGTTGAAGTCAAGATGTTCCAACTGCTCAATCAGCCGAATCATCTTGTGGACATGATCCCCAACATTCTGTCCCTCAGACATCCTCATGCGAAACAGCTACCTAGATATCTCATACCTAGCATTCCTACTGTGCTCATCATACAACTCTTGTAGGTGAAGGAGGATCTCACTTGCACTCTTCATGTTTTCATGCTGCTTCTGTAACTCATTACTCATGGAAGCAAGCATGTAACACTTAGCTCTCATATCATGCTCCTTCCACTTGTCCAAAGTTTCATGTTCCTCTTGAGTGGCCTCTGGAGGTAAGGGACCAGGAACATTTGAATCTAGAACATATCCTATATGTTCAAGGTTCAGGACAAGTTTCAAATTTCTTAGCCAATCAGAGAGATTAGGTCCTGTCAACCTATTGCGATCAAGTATGCTTGCAAGGATATTGGATGGTGCTGGTTGTTCTGTGCTCATTTTTATCAGAAAATTAACTGCAGAAAATAACCAGATTAATTAGTAAATGTATCATGTAATTAACCAAAATGATTATGGTCTTTTAATCAAATTGGTCCTCCCACTAACTTAGCGAATCCTACACTTCCAAAGTAGAAAATGAAAATCCTAGTTGGATGGATTTCTAGTGGGTGATTGAATTCTTATAATTCTATTGATCATCCTTAGGTACATCCGTTATTGGAATTACAATAAACTATAAGTGTGTAACTCCTTGCCCATCACATCTCATGTGAGGTTCAATCCTTTACCTAGCCCCTAATGCTCAAAATCTCAGGTACATCCATTATTGACTTATCTTGCATTAGTTAAGTTGATCCCATTGAGCCAGTAATTATGCAAATAATTTTAATGTCCTCAGGTACATCCAATATTGGCCACCAAACCATTTACATATTTAAAACATCTCATGCTTAACAATTATTCTTAAGAAAATCTCTTAAATTAATTGCATCTTATGCAACTATTTAAAATTTCTTAAAATAATTGCCCCAATGGAGGGCCTATGTTATAATTACTTTAATTATAGTATTTCCAACTTAATCATTTGTTTGGAAGATTTTATAGTCATCCTAATTACTATTAAGGTCTCACTTTGCACATTATCCATTTAGCATGCATATATCATATAATTGCATACATTCCCATACATCTCATGCATTCATGGATAAGCAGTAAATATCGTATGATCATGGACTTTCTAAGGGATTCAATTATGAGCCACCATGAATTGAATCAGGGCATTCCTAGGTGTATTTCATTCATTCATTTTACAAGAGTTGCTGAAGGAGTACATAATTAACACTTGATCTTGAATTCCTCCCACTGGTCCCACCAATGCTCTTGACCTCCTTGAACTTCTTGCAATCCAATTACATAGTAATCCTTGGCATACCAAGGCGAATTTACAAGAACTTAAATAAATGAAATTACAACCCAAAAATTATTACAAACTTAATAATATATGCCTAAAATAAATTAAAATAAATTAATTAATTTACAATCCCAAAGAAACATAAAAGAAATAAATCCAATCACATTGGTCTTTTATAGTCCATGATCATCCATCATGCATATCACTATTTAACAATTAAATAAAACATACATATTTAAATTAAATTGAATATCTCATATTCAACTTAAAAATCCAGATTTGAATATGATTCAAATAAATTTAAAAATTCAGATTTGAATCTCATTCGAACAAATTTAAAAATTCAGATTTGAATCACATTTAAACAACCTTAAAAATTCAGATTTGAATCATATTCAAACATTTTTTAAAAAATTAGATTTGAATCACATTCAAACATTTTTAAAAAAATCGGATCTGAATATTATTCAATCAACTTTAAAAAATCAGATTTAAATATGATTCAAACAACTTTAAAAATTCAGATTTGAATCACATTCAAACAACTTTTAAAATTCAGATTTTAATCACATTCAAACAATTTTTAAAATTATGATTTGAATCATAATTTAATTGTGTGATTAAAACTATTAATTAAACATTTTAATTAGTCAAAGAATAGGCCTTAGATCATACAACAATTGCATAATTAAAAGCCAATCCATGAACCACCCATGGAAGCCAAACCATGCGCACCATTGATGGTGTTTTTTCAAGCATGTCGCCACACCTCCATTGCAACCAGCAATGGATAAATCATCTCATGATCAAAACACACAATTAATTATATAATCAACAAACTAAATGGCAAATATAGTGGCTCTGATACCAATTGAAGGAACAGAAGCGTGAAAAACACAAGTTTATACCATTGAATTAAAAAATTTTCACCTAGGGTCACATGCATCATGCAAGATTTATTTTTATCTATTTGATTTCAATGATAAACAACATATTAAAACTATTTTAATATGTTTTTGGATCTGTATTTTCCATTTAAGATTTTAAAATTAATCAGATTAATTTTAGAACCCTAGATTAAATAAAAAACCATTACACTAACCTCTTGATGCACTGCAGCATGTCTGCGCCTTTGAGATTCGTCTTCAGGACACCAGATATTGTCCCTCTAACTTGTCCACACCAAGAACACCTATGGCAACCCTTGAACAGCTTCTAAAGCTTTTTCTATTAATTTGAAATTCAAGTTCTGTCTTTTAAGAGATTAAAGATGTAAACAGGACACTAGAAACAATTTCTAGTGTTCTTAATTCAAGAGATTGATGGCTAATCTCTTTGAATTGATGAGAGATGAAGAAGAATAGATGGAGAGCCGCAAAATGGCGTGACAAAGGAGGAGCGGCTGCTGGTTGCTTTTCTTTTTTCATAACAACACTTATATAGCTAGGTTAACACATTAAACCCTTGCCACATGTCACCCTTTGATTAGCTCTAGGTTTAAGTGACCCAATCACATTGTGCCAAGTGTCAAACCTATATTTAATCTTAATTTTAATCATCTTACATGATTAAAAAAAAACATTTGGCAAGCTTATGTGTAATCCCATGTGTCACCATCTCATGGTGCCACGTGTCACACTGTGAAATGACCAAAATGCCCCTGTGTCTTAATTTTAAGTTCTCAACCCAAAATGATTATTTCTCTTCTTCTAATTAATTTATATCAAATATAAATTAATTAATTAATCTCTATTAATTAATTTCTCATTAATTAAATTCATATTTAAATACTTTAAATATAAATTTAACTTATACTACACATCCAATAATCTAGATTTGGTTTCAAGTCATGCTAGGGACTTTGCAATCTAATTGCAAACCAAACCTATTTAATTAATCAATTAAACTCTTTAATTAATTAATTAAATCATATTTAAATAGGTGATAACTTGTGTATGTGTGTGACTGACTAGGCTCATCACTAATTGGCAATGAGACATGATATCAACTCTTAATATCATCAGAACTCTTTCTTACCATAAATGATTTCTCTAAATCATTTTATGCACCTCATAGACCATGGTTAATACCTAGTATAGCATGCCATGGCCACCCAATTAGTAATAAGGTTTACCTTAAATGAACCTATAATCATATGTTACCATGCACTAGAATCTCTCTGTTACAAAATCCCAACTCAAGCTGGAGTCATGGTTTATGTCAAACTCCATTTGCTATGAATATTATGTTCTCTTTTAATTTTAGTTCTTGATTAAAAATATTTTTCTCATCAGAAATTCCTTTCTGAATAAATCTATCTGTCCTGGCCAGGAACTTGAAACAACAAGAACAATTAAATGAACATAGAATTTTATCTCTATTTACTTAGAGGAACAAATTCCATCTTGATCAACACCTACCTGCATATATAACTAGTAGGAGCCAACACATGCCCATATACCCATACATAGTACAAGTATGAAAGCAGTATCAAACTCAAATCACCTATATACATGATAACTGTGCTATCTCAGGTCTATATGCACTGATATGATTTATGACAATACATTGACAAGAGTAAACTCCATGTGCTTGTCATAAGTGTCACTGGTTCGGCCTACTTATCATTTATAAGTGCCTATCATGTTTGTCATATGGCATGAGACTCACCATTCCATCTTATTTATATCTCATATAAATAACTTGGTAATAAACATGAATACAATCTTTCTTGATAAGTCATGTCCTTATTATGAAGTATCCTCGATTGTGAACCTATTTATGATACTTTGTCCTAGAAATACTGTCACTCATATTCTTAACAACTTAAGAATAATATTTCTAACAAAATATCAATGGACCTTTTCCATTTCACATAAATATCTTATGTGAAATGCCTTTTATTAATAAAACATGTGTAAGATACATACTAAATGATATGCTCTAGGGCATACTACTAACATCTATAGTATGTGGGGCAGGAGTATTGCATAGATAAGAAAAAGGCTAAATGGTACAATCAAAGGTTGTATTCTCACTACTCTTCACTGATTTTGGCTACAGAAACCCATAGCTTCCACTCTATAATAAATGCTATGAGCAACATGGAAGTGGGAGCTATCATTGAAGGGATTATGGATCTGAAAAGTACTAAGGCCGAGAAGTCCACTATTCCTTAAGCCATAGATGCTGGGAGGTTCAGTCAATTGATTAAGACCACTTTTTCATTTGGAATTAAGAAAGAAAAAAGAGGAAAGTTTGCTTGAAAACAAAAGAATAATAAGTTCTAGAATAGGATCAAATCTAGTCTTGGAATGGGGAGTGGATCGAGTTTGGGTTTAGATACATCGTGGTATGTGAAAAGTGGAAAACCCATAAGCGACCCTACAAAGCCTCATAAAAGCAAGCAGGGTCAAGTAATATGGCTCAACCAACTATAAGGCAAGTTGCTATGGTTCCTTCTCAGGGCAGAGGATACGGGAGAGGAAGAGGGACTTCTTCCTTAATGGCAAGTTCTCAAGGAAGGGTACAACACTGACTCAGATCTTCACCATAACACAACAAGAAGCAAACACCTCCAACACAATGGTGTCAGGTAAAATTCATATGGGAAGTTTCAATGTGTATGTTTTGATTGATCTGAGTGCTTCACATTCTTTTGTTATCTTAATACAATCCAAAGGCTAGGAATAATGGTTTCAAGGCTAGAGTGTCCATTGTTGGTCAGTGGACCTAAAAGTAACCTTTCATGACAGATATGATCTATTACACCTGTCCCGTTATGGTTGAGAACAAATGCCTTCCAGCTGACCTAGTGGTTCTAGAGTTGATTGACTTTGACATCATTCTAAGGATGGATTTGCTCTCTGTTAATTATGCTACCTTGGATAGTAAAAATAAGGTAGTGAAGTTTAGGTGACAAGATGGGTCAAAAGTAGTGTTTCAAAGAGATTAGATACTAGTTTGAAGGGGGTGATTTCTATTATGCAAGCTAGAAAGATGCTCAAAAAAGGATATAGATGGTTCTTAGCTCATATCAAGGAAGTTAATGTGACAAGAGACAAACTAAGGTTAGTTCTAGTGGTGAAAGAGTTCTTAGATGTTTTTCCAAAGGAATTACTTAGGTTACCACCGAAAAGGGAGATAGACTTTGAGATTGATATAGTACCTGGTACTAGACCTATTTCTATCCCTCCTTACAAAATGGCCCCTATAAAACTAAATGAGTTAAAGGAGCAGTTGTAGGATTTAGTAGATAAGAAGTTCATCAGACCGAGTACCTCTCCATAGAGTGCTTTGGTACCATTTATTAAAAAGAAGATGGTTCTCTAAGGCAATGCATAGATTATAAGTAGTTGAATAAAGTAACCATAAAGAATAAATACCCTTTGCCCTGTATCAATGATTTGTTTGATCAGCTAATAGGAGCTAATTGTTTCTCTAAGATTGATTTAAGGTTTGGATATCACCAATTGAGAATCAAAGAGACAGACATGCCAAAGACCATTTTCTGAACCAGATACAAGCATTATGAGTTTCTTGTGATGCCATTTGAGTTAACTAATGCCCCAACTGCATTCATGGATCTCATGAATAGGGCATTTAGACCTTTTTTAGATCACTTTGTGATCATCTTCATCAATGACATCTTAATGTATTTCAAAAGCTTAGAAGAGGACATATAACATCTGAGAGTGGTTCTGTAGACTTTAAAAGAGCATCAGTTATATGTCAATTTTTCAAAGTGCGAGTTTTGATTGAAGAGTATATCTTTCTTAGGGCATGTGGTGTTAAAGAATAGTATTGAAATGGACCATAAGAAAGTTAAAATAGTGGTAGATTAGCCAAGGCCAACCACCGTGGTAGAGATCAAAAGCTTCCTAGGCTTGACTATGTCACACCCTACTCCTCGTAAGATGTAACATGCTTCCGTAGTACACCTAATGAATTACCGTACTTCGCCTACCGGTAAACCATTAAATATACTACAAGGGATTTTAAAACAATTTTCGTTCATTTTTAAATTGGTGGGTAAAATTATTTTTTTCCAGATATTGAAAACCTTTATTTAAAGTCCAAACATAAATCAAATTTTTAGATATTTAAAATCTCCACAATTTTTACAAAAATTTCGGTAGAGTGCCATTTGTATTTTGAGAAAAAAGTTCTTCAAAACCTAAAAAGAAAGACACTCCCAATATATTTCTCAACCACAACTTCATTATTCAATTTCATTTCACAAATCAGCACAAGCAACTCAATACACAGTTTAAATTAAATCAAATATTGAAACATCTCATTAAGGTAACAAAATTAATATTTACATTCATGGGAGCATTAAAGATTTAGTAGTACAAAACTTTATAAGTATATAAAATCTCAAGATAATATTACAATAATTTGTATTTGATTACAGTCTAAAAATATATTACAAAGGAGTTTATACAACTGCTCAAATGAAATTAGATACATATAATTACAGAATTATATCAAAATCTAATGTACAAGGGTATACCTATGATATACCCGAAGATAGTTTCACAGTGTCTTTCAGTAATCTCGCTCAGCTGCTTTATATTTTCTTTCACCTGCGACAGCATACAAAGTTATCGCTAAGTGGTGAACTCAGTGGTGCACAACTAATAATTTAAAACTTAATACAATTTATGCTTTGACAACTCATAACAAACAAAAATTTAAAATTTCTAAATTCTTCAAAATTCATAACATCCAGAAATCATTATTTTCATTCATGCAAATTATTCATTTGAATAACATTTTGATCAAATAATAACTATTTATCTACATTTCTTTTAAATCATGAATCAATACAAAAATTTTTAATCACTGACAAATTATTTATTTCAACTACAATTTATCAAATTATGCATAATTTAAAAGGTATTGCCAATAATTCACACAGTTGGACCCATGACACAAAATTCATAATAGATGCCGTGTTGTACACCACGACATTTCAAACTCTCTTAATAACCAAGGCTAAAAGGGAGGAACAAAGACTAGCTAGTATATATGAGTACTCATCCAAACTCTTCCCCAACTGGCAAGCTAGAGAGGAAGGAACTAACCCCATCTAGTGGAGGAAATATCTCACTAGACAAGCTAATGAGAATTCAAAATATATTGCCATGTCAACTGTGGTTTCAAATTATATTCAAAATAATTTCTATTTACAAAAGTGTTTACAAACCGTTAACATATTTAATCATTATAAATTCATGCTCAAGGTTGGCAACACATCAAACTTAAAATTTACAATTATCCAAACCATGCAATAAATCCTTAAATGCATAAGAAAATTTATATTTAAATTATACAATTTCATTCAATAAGTTAAAATTCTCAACACAACAAAATCATAAATCATAAAATAAACTTGTTCAAATCAATTTGGAAGTGAAAAATAACAAAAGAGTTAGTTGTGCACAAACCTCTTATCTAGGCTTGTCCTGGTTTAATTCTTCCTCCTTCCTTGGAAGAGGGCTCCTTTCCCACTAAAATACATAACTAAAGTGTTTCAATATATGTTCAATTTATTTCTAACTAATAAATTTAATAATTAAATTTTATACACTTAATTTATCCCATAAAATTGAGTCTTTTGTACTTAGTATAATTGTGGCTATATTTGTACTTATATTTGTATAGTAATTTATATAGGAGGGACTAGTGCAGTTAGAGCTCCAACGCTCTGTGGAATTGGGGCCTCTCCTTATACGTCAGCCGTATCAGACTGCTCTACCGTTTTATCCCCCTTGTCCATATCTATTCATAGGATTTTTTTTTCTACTTCCAGTACAACCAACACAAAGAGATTCCTCCCCGTTAGTTCATATTTATGATGTAAATATATTATATGTATCAAACATTCAAGTAGTTGTACTTATAAAAAAAATATTTCAAATTTACAGTTCAAAATTTACTTTAAAAATTAGCTCTGATACCACTAAACATGTCACACCCTACTCCTCGTCAGATGTAACATGCTCCCATAGTACACCTAATGGATTACCGTACTTCGCCTATCGGTAACCCATTAAATATACTACAGGGGATTTTAAAATAATTTTCGTTCATTTTTAAATTGGTGGGTAAATTTTTTTTTTCAGATATTGAAAACCTTTATTTAAAGTCCAAACATAAATCAAATTTTTTGATATTTAAAATCTCCGCAATTTTTACAAAAATTTCGGTAGAGTGCCGTCTGTATTTTGAGAAAACAATTCTTCAAAACCTGAAAAGAAAAACACTCCCAATGTATTTCTTAACCACAACTCCATTATTTAATTTTATTTCACAAATCAGCGCAAGCAACTCAATACACTAAATTAAATCAGCATTGAAATATCTCATTAAAGTAACAAAATTAATATTTACATTCATGGGAGCATTAAAAATTTAGTAGTACAAAACTTTAAAAGTACATAAAATCTCAAGATAATATTACAATAATTTGTATTTGATTACAGTCCAAAAATATATTACAAAAGAGTTGATACAACAGCTCAAATGAAATTACATATATATAATTACAGAATTACATCAAAATCTAATGTACAGGGCATATCTATGATATACCCGAAAATAGTTTCAAGTGTCTTTCAGTAATCTCGCTCAGCTGCTTTATATTTTCTTTTACCTGCAATAGCATATCAAGCTATCGCTGAGTGGTGAACTCAGTGGTGCACAACTAATAATTTAAAACTTAATACAATTTATGCTTTGACAACTCATAACAAATAAAAATTTAAAATTTCTAAATTCTTCAAAATTCATAACATCCAGAAATCATTATTTTCATTAATGCAAATTATTCATTTGAATAACATTTTTATCAAATAATAACTATTTATTTATATTTCTTTTAAATCATGAAACAATACAAAAATTTTTAATCACTGACAAATTATTTATTTCAACTACAATTTATCAAACTGTGCATAATTTAAAGGGCATTGCTAATAATTCACACAGTTGGACCCATGACACAAAATTCATAATAGATATCGTGTTGTACACCATGACATTTCAAACTCTCCCAATAACTGAGGCTAAAAGGAAGGAACAAAGACTAGCTAGTATATATGAGTACTCATCCAAATTCTTCCCCAACTGGCAAGCCAGAGAAGGAGGAACTCACCCCATCTAGTAGAGGAGATATCTCACTAGACAAGCTAATGAGAATTCAAAACATATTGCCATATCAACTGTGGTTTCAAATCATAGTCAAAACAATTTCTATTTACAAAAGTGTTTACAAACCATTAACATATTTAATCATTATAAATTCATGCTCAAGGTTGGCAACACATCAAACTTAAAATCTACAATTATCCAAACTATGCAATAAATCCTTAAATGCATAAGAAATTTATATTTAAATTATACAATTTCATTCAATAAGTAAAAATTCTCAACACAACAAAATCATAAATCATAAAATAAACTTGTTCAAATCAATTTGGAAGTGAAAAATAACAAAAGAGTTAGTTGTGCACAAACCTCTTATCTAGGCTTGTCTTAGTTCAGTTCTTCCTCCTTCCTTGGAGGGCTCCTGTCCCACTAAAACACATGACTAAAGTATTTCAATATCTGTTCAATTTATTTTCAATTAATAAATTTAATAATTTAATTTTATAAATTTAATTTATCCCATAAAATTGAGTCCTTTGTACTTAGTATAATTGTGGCTACAAATCATTCGACCATTTGGTCAAAATATTGACTTTTTCATACTAATTAGATATGATAATTCTAATTATACCCACATACCACATTTTGAGTCATATTTTCATTGGCATTGATTGCCAAATTCAATTCAAAGCCTATTAGGGTTAAATCTTAAAATTTCAGTTTTGGGTTACTTATTTATACTATTCCATTGGTCTGTCTACAGTAGAAATTTGGCTAAGTGTCCTTCACCAAAGTTGTTACTTATTGTCTTATCTTTAATTCTCTTTTTGAATCACTCCATTTGGAGTTTTTTAGCCAATGATATGGCTATTTGAACATGGCTGGCCGGATTGGTTTAACCCAGATTTTCTAGGCACCTATGTGATTATGGCAGTTTTGGACCATTAACTTTGGGTGGCAAAATGGTTTAGTTATGGATAGAATTTGGATTGGTTTTCTTCATGAAAGTTGTAGTACTATGTCCTAGCTTTCTAATGGTTCAAAAATCAGGTCATTTGGACCTTCCTAGACCATGTTATGGCCAAATGAATGAACATTGTTTATTTGGTCATTTTTGTACAGTGGCAGAGTGCTAATTCCGGGTTTAACCTAATTGTTCACTAACTTAGAGTCACTTTCTGGGCATGGTTTCTCATAAAAAATTTGTCATTATGTGTCTATTTTCATCTCCAAATGGCCTCACACCAATTGGAGTGGCAGAATTACTGTTTTGGTCCCTGAAAGGGACCTAAGTCAGGCTATCTAGAATTGGAACCCTACCTATCCGAATTTGGTTTTACTTCTAACCATTTAAACACATCCTAATTTGTCTCAATTGACCATTTTGAGTCTCATTTAGGTCAAAATACATCAATTTACTAATTTCTTAAATTTCCTCCCCAAAACCCTAAGGGTTAGGAAGCCTAATTCTTCAATAGCTTCAAATCATGAAATCAAAGTGCATAAACATTATCTACACACTCAATCTAACTTGCCTACATATTTAATTGCATCCAAACCCATCAAATCCTATTCATCTCTAACATGGACGAATTTAATGGGTTACTATACATGCATGATTTCTTTTTCATTTGTTTCTACAATAATTCATCCACATGAACTCAACTTCAAGCATTTATACTAAAGAAAGAGATTTGATTAACTTACCTCAAATTATGAATTTTCTAATTCTTCAAATCTCCTTCCTCTCCTCTTCTTTCACTTTCAACTATCAACCCAAGATGAAATTTCAATATTTAGTGTTAAGGATTATGAAGATCATGAAGGAAAGTAAGGTTTTGTGAGCTTTTAAGGTATGTTAATGGAGGAAAAAATGAGAGAGTTAGAGAGAGAAGATGGGGCGGCTTGGAGTGGCAAAGAAGAAGACCAAATTTCTTTTATTTTATTTTCATTTATTGTATATTTATCCTAAATTTTACTTAGTCAAATTAAGTCATTAATTTAAAATGAATTATGAAGTCATGCATGATGTCACACACATGATGTCATAATTCTTTATTTTCTTCTCTTTTCTTTTCTTCTCTTTTCTTTTCGTCACTTCTTTAATTTAATTATATATTTCACAATTTTAATTTCTCACATTTTATTGGACAGTTAGGTTAGGAGTCTAGGGGTGAATTAACTAAATTGCCCCTCGCTGGTTCAATCCGGTTTGCAAATTATTCGATATTTCTTCTGGATCTCTGACCTAATTATTTGACCTACTTAACAATTCTTTTCTGTGATTTTCTCTTTTTCACTATGTTTGTAATAGTCCTAAGGACCGCAGCGTCACATTTTACGGTTCAAAATTTGAGTTTAGACTGACCTCACAGTCATTCCCGAGGAGGTCACCCATCGCTGTGACTCTTGGCTCATTTAACTTTTTGTGTTCTGTTTTTCTTATTTATACTTAATTATTTGGCAATTACTAATTATTTGTGTTGAAGGCTTATCTAAGTGTCTTAGACGTAGTTTTAATCCCCTTAATTATTCAGACCGACACCGGTCACTGGAACAGTAGAATGCATAGACTGCTTTAATATAAGGGTGTTACAGACTAGCTATTATAGGAGATTTATATCAAACTTCTCCAAGATAGCTGCTCCTATGACTAGGTTAACTCAGAAGAATAGAAAGTTTGAATGGAAAAATCAATGTGAAGAAAGTTTTTAAAAGTTGAAAGAGTGTTTGGTTACGACACTAGTATTTGCTTTGCCTTAAGGGAATAAAGATTTCACAATGTATTGTGATGCCTCCAGGGTGGGGTTAGGGTGTGTTCTCATGCAAAATAGTAAGGTAATAGCTTGTGCTTTGAAGCAATTTAAGAAGTATGAAGCTAACTAACCCACCTATGATCTACAAATGGCATCTATAGTTTTTGCCCTTAAAATATGGAGACATTATCTTTATAGGGCAAAATATGAAATCTTCACATACCATAAGAGTCTCTAATACATCTTCAATCAGAAGAAGTTGAATTTGAGACAAATAAGGTCGGTAGAACTACTTAGTGATTATGATTGTACTATCCAGTACTCCTGGTTAAGGCAAATGTAGTCGTAGATGCCCCTAACCAAAAATCATTTGCCAGTTTGGCTCACATATCAGTGGAAAAATGGCCCATCTTGAAAGAGTTCCACCAATTGTTAGGCAAAGGGTTATAGTTGGAGTTATCAGCTGGAGGCACATTGATAACACAAATGAAAGTAGCACTAGTGCACTTGAGACAAGTGGCACAAAAATAGCTTAAAGATCCAAAATTAGTAAAGATAGTAGAGGCAATTTAGAAGGGTAAGAATAGTGAGTTTTGGTTTGATGGAAAAAGAGTTTTAAAGTATGGCAGTAGATTGTATGTACTAGATTGTGTATACATATCATAATGTTATGTCTGATGTACATCTCAGACCACCAAATTGTACCAAGATTTGAAGAAAGTGTATTGGTGGCCTTCTATGAAAAAAGAGATTTCTCAGTTTGTGTCTGCATGTGAGGTGTGTCAGAGGGTGAAGCTGGAACATCAAAAACTGACAAGGATGTTTAACCCACTGCCCATTTCATAGTGGAAATAGGAAAATGTGGCCACGGACTTTATTGTGGGTTTGCCAATAGCTCCAATATCCATGACTCAATAATAATGGATAAGTTGACTAAGACTGCCTATTTCATCCCTATAAGAGCTAACTATTCTATGGAGAAGTTAGCTTAGGAGTATGTTGCAGAAATAGTAAGATTGCATGGAGCTCTAATGACAATAGTTTCAAATAGGGGACTATAGTTTACTTCATGATTATAGCATTGTCTTCCAAATGAAATGGGTACCAGTTTGGTTTTCAATATCACTTTTCATCCTCAGACTAATGGATAGTTAAAAAGAACTATACAAACTCTAGAAGATATGCTAAGGATGTGTGTACTTAACTTTGGAGGATCATGGAAGAAGTATCTTCCTCTAGTTGAGTTTACATGCAACAACAACTATCACTTTAGTATTGGAATAGCACCATATGAGGCTTTGTGTCAGAAGAAATGAAGGTTCTAGTATGTTGGAAAGAAGTGGGTGAGCGAGCTCTAGCAGGCACTTAGTTGGTGAAAATAGCAATCAGACAATGCATTTAATCAAGGCAAGGTTAAATATAGCAGCCAATAGACATAAGAGTTATGCAAATCTTCGTAGAAAAAAAAAGTTTTCTAAGAAGGTGACATGGTGCTTTTGCAGGTATCTCCTATGAAAGGTGCAATCCAGTTTGGAGGTGAGAGTAAGCTAGCTCTAAGGTACATGAAGCCATATAAAGTGCTACAAAAGGTCAAAAAAGTATCTCACAAGCTAGGTTTACTGCTAGAGATGGAGAGGATCCATCCTGTTTTCCATGTTTTGATGTTACGAAAATGTGAGTTAGATCCGAACAAGGTTATAAATGAGTCGAATATGAAAATTTTAGAAGATCTTTCTTATGCTGATCAGCTTGTCCAGATTGTAGATACACAGATCAGAAGGTTAAGGAATAGGGAGATACCAATGGTTAAAGCCTTGTGGAGTCACCACAACATAGAAGAGTGCATGCAGGAGATCGTGACTCCATTTAACAGTAATATCCCACCTATTTTAGGTATGTTCTTGAATTGTTTAACATTTGGGGACAAATGTTCTTAAGAGGGGGAGAATGTAACATCTCCTAATCTTCGATGACCAAAATCAACCATGGAAGGAGGTTCCAAGTAGGTTTTATAAACCCTAGTAAGGATCTAGGAAGAGTTAGGGTTTGTAAAATCCTTGTTTTATCACAAAAGTTAGGTTTTGTAAATGTTCTTTTGTTTTTGGTTTTAAGGAAGAGTATTAAGGGTTGTTGTAAATGAGACTTTCAGTAGCCAGAAGAATGACCTTTAGTAGCCAAAAGTCCTTTAGACAGTAAGGGGTATAAATAGCCTTTATGGCTTGAAATTCTTTTAAAATAGGTATCAAAATTTTAAACTCTCTCTCTCTCTCTCTCTCTCTCTCTCTCTCTCTCTCTCTCTCTCTCTCTCTCTCTTTATTATTACATGCAAGAGTTAAGTTTCTCTCTATTTTGAAACAAGTTGATCCATTCTTAACAACTTGCATGTTTTGAATGCTTAAAGATCCATTAGAAATTCTAAGTATCAAGGGTTAAATTGGATTTCTTCCTCTGTCAATTTTCTTCTTTTCAAGCTCAAAGGAGAAAGATAGCTCACCCTAACCTTCAAAATGATCTTCTTATATGTTTTAGAATGGGAAATGTTGAGTAAAATGCTTTGCATGTAAGATAGGAGTTTTGATTAAACATTTTAAAGTTAAGATGAGTATTGCAATTGTGGTTGGATTGATGAATTTTCAAATGCATGTTGATTTTCCAGGTTTAATAGGGTTAGTTGTTTTGTTTATGGCATGATGATATGTTGTGAGTTGAGTTTTTAGCTTGGAAAAGAAAAAAGATCAAGTTTTATCCTAGTTAGTTTTCTACAATTTCAAATTAGGAATTATAGAAATTCCCAGGTTTAGCTATCTAAAACCATTATTTTGGAAGTAATAATAGCTACTTCTTCTTAAGAGCACTTTAAAGTTTAGGACTTCGGCAGTCAAAGTTCCTTACTTTGGCAGCCGAAGTAACTACCACCTACTAAAGACATTTAAGGTTCAGAACTTTGGCAACTGAATTTCCCTGTTTTGGCAACTGAAGTAGCTACTATCTGCTATGGGCATTTCAGTTTCAGGACTTTGGCAGCCAAAATTTCCTACTTTGGCAGCCAAAGTTGCTTTTGCCTGCCCATTTTTCCTTTTCATTTCAAGACTCCAAAAACCAATTTCATGTATAGAATAGACCTGGAATAAGTTGTATGATGTATGTATAATGTTATAGAGATTCATATAACTCATTAGGGTCCATTTTTTATAGGATTAGACTTGAGGAACCTGGAAAGCCAAAGTTGAAAGGAATAACGACCGTTCATGTTTTGTGTTTGATAGACTACAAGAGGTGAGTAACACTAATCCTAATAAATGATAATCTTTTCAATTAATTGAACTGAACTCGTAATCAATCACATGCATCATTTCATGATATTATTAGGTTATATGTATGTAGAACACTAATATGCTGCATTACTGCATAGTTAATTATTGATGCTCAATAGATGTTGGATGACCTATTAATGTAACACCCTCCCTCCCTGTAGCAACTCCGTACATTTTACTGTTCTGGTGACCAGTGTCGGTCCGGACAGTTAGAACGTCCGGAAAAATATTTAAACTAAAGTGAGGAACCATAATTAACTCAAATATTAATAAGAAAAAATTAGGAAAAATTTTAGAAATAAAATACAACCAAGTTAAATGAGCCGGTGCCCTAACGATGGGTAACCTAGTGAGAAGTTACGGTTCTTGCAACTAGGAGCCCTAGACCAGGGGGAAAATTATAAAATAATTTTTGGGACTCCAGAGAAGGGTCATTGAGGTTCTTATGGCATTAGAATGCCAAGAAAATGCTTAGAAAAATTTTTCAATCGGTACAGACAATTTTGGCCCGTTAAGCCAAACGGAGGGCATTTTGGTCATTTCGTCTTCAGAGATGATTTTTGGCCGACTTGTCCAGTTAAGCAAATAATTATTATGATCTAAAATATGAACAAATATTGCTAAAAATTAAATTGAAAATAAGTAAAAAAGAAAAGAAAAAGAAAATGGAATTAAATTAGATTTATGACATAGAATGACATCATTAAAAAGCTTCCCACCAACTAGAAATTGACAAGCCAATTAAAATGAGATAAATACAACAAAATGAAGTAAAAAAAAAAAACACAATTTCTGCAATTCTCTTCCCATTTCAGCCGTAACCCATTTTCCCTTCCACCCAAACCACCATTAAAGCTCCCTTAAGCTTCATTTCCCACTTCAATTCACCTCAAAACCTTATCCTCCCTTCAC
Organism: Hevea brasiliensis; assembly: GCF_030052815.1. NCBI lineage: Eukaryota > Viridiplantae > Streptophyta > Magnoliopsida > Malpighiales > Euphorbiaceae > Hevea > Hevea brasiliensis. Next base: position 96,436,708 of record NC_079497.1, read on the forward strand.
TAAAAATTATTCCCACACCAAGGAGAAGTGTTTGGCAGCCAAGAAAGACTAAGAAAGTAAAGAAAAATTAAAGTCTTGGTTGGCTTGGATTTGAGCTACAAGAGGTTAGTGTCCAAACTCTTACTATTTTTACTTAATTCATGCTTAATGCCATGAGATAAGTAGAAAATGTAAGAAAAACAAAATAAAAATTATGTGTTTTTATTTCCTATAATTTTGGCACCTTAGGGTTGATTAGGGTTGATGAGTTTGCTTGAAGTAAAGTGGTTCATGGGCTGCCCTTGGTATTAAATGAGTAATTGGACCTAGTTGGGTAAGTGAAATACAAAATTTAGGCATGTATGAACATGGAAAATGTGGACAATTAATAACAATAGGGTTTGCTCATGTAATGATTTATTAACCTTGTAATGGTCAATTAGTGACCATTTGAATGTGTGTGAGAAGGAATTGAAGTGAGTAAGGATGTTGGATTTGAGTTTAGGTGAGCTGCCTTGGCTGACCTGCAAGACTGAGTATGAGTCCAGCAGGTTTGGGCAGCCATAACTTGAATTTTACAGGTTCAATTGGTGCAAGGCCAATTGGACATGAAACTAGACACATAATGGAACAACTTTAGTGAAGAAACCATGCCCATAAAACCAAACCAAGTGGACCAAAAGCTTGCCCTAATCCGGGTGACCTACAGTCTGTTTCTGCAAAATGACCAAATGAACAGTATTTGGTCATTTGGCCATAACTCAGTGTAGAATGGTCCAATTGACCTGAAATTTTACCAGAAACAAGTTGAGATATAGACCAATAACTTTTATGAAGAAACCTAACCCATATTATGACCAGAACCTATCCAACAAGTGAGTTTCAATCACTGTTCACTGCACTATAGATATGGTCAGTCTAGAAAAATTTCAATCCGGCCAGTTGTGGTTTTTGGACCATAAATTAAGCTAAAAAACTCCAAATGGAGTGATTCAAAAAATAAAATGCAACTAGACAAAATAAGGAACAACTTTCATGTTGGTCATTTTGCTAAATTCCCACTGCAAAATTAACCAATGGAACAGTAAAAAAAAGGCATAAAAAGTGAAAATTGTGCCCAACTAACATTAAGCTTAGAAATGGTATTGGCAACTAATACCAACAAATTTTAAATGCAAAATGTGGTATGTTGATGATATTAAAACCAATGTACCTATTGCCTATGCAAAAGTCAACATTTTTGTTGACCAATGAATGGAATAGTAACACTAAAACTTAAATTCCAAAAATTGTGAAACTTAAAAGTGTGAAATGCCCTAGTATACCTAACAAGATTGGTTTGGATAGCTTGGCATGCCAATAGGGTTCAGTTAGCAGTACTGCACATTGCATTATGTCATTCTGTGATTTCATGGCTTTTAGCCATTCTAACATTGTGTTGGTATTTGGCCTTGTGCCTATTGTTATTACAGCTTATTAGCTGTTCTGTTGCATACCGGGAGATGCATATGTGACTGATGGTGTGACAGCCCAAGGTACTAGATACTCAGTGCCAGTTTACCCGTTTATCCAGTCCAGTCATCCAGTATAGGTTACTTGGGCACCCAAAAATGAAAGTGAACAAATTTAATGAAATAATGAATAGAACAAGTACATAATAAATACGATTACCAATAATGATAAAAAAAAAAATTGTCTGCATAAGACATCAAAACATGCACTGCATATTTACTTCCTATTATTTCTTTTTATTTTATTATTGGCACCACTAAGCATTATTGCTTAGCGCGTTGCTTTTGCCATGCGTAGGTTCTAGATATACTGACCGAGAGCCCAGTAGACCACAGACTGGGTGAGACCTCCAGCAGCTCTGCATAGTGTCCGTGTCACCTCATCGTCTTCAGTGCATTGGTAGGACACTAGGTTTCATTTTGGTATTTTGTAACTAACTTTTATTTTCTCTTGTGTAATTGAGACTTATGTAATGTATTTTGATGTTAATGCAAATAGTGGAAATTGTGTTTATGAATGGAAAATTGAGTATTTATTTATTGCTTATATATGAATACCATGAGAAATGAATGATTGAGAAATGGAAATGTTGTTGAAAAATATTGAGATTTTGATGATTATTGGAGTTTGAGAATGATTGGAAATAATTATTGGAAGTGTTTTTCACAGGTTCCGAAGAGCTGTTTTCTCCATTTTTAGTCGGTACTCTGCCAGATTTTCTATAAAATTTTCAGAACCTCAAATAAATTATAATTTCAATAAATGACTTAAATGAATTATATTTCACAAATTATATTCAAAACTATGATAAAAATAAATTAAGGAAGAATAAAAATGATTGAGATAAAATAGAGTGTTTCAGTACACTGTGTGACATATCTTACTCGGATATACTGTAGACGGGTAAGGGGTGTCACAATTAATTTCCCTTATGTTATGGATTTGTTGTGGATATATTATGATCATACATGATATGATGTAGTAAGATTAGGTGAGGCCCTGGCCTAATATTTATTATAGAGGAAAACCCAAGTAGCTTCTTTATAAGCTGGGCACTTTAGTTATGTTATGTGTTAAGAGGAAATCCTGAGAAACATCTTTATGAGACGGGCAAATTGGTTATGGAAAATCACTGGCGACAAATCTATCTTATATGAATTGTTTGTGTCGTGAAAAATAATGCATTTGATTGCATTACATATGCATGTATTGAATAAAACAAAATATGATAACTGTTAGTTTACTCACTAAGTTTTCCAAAGCTTACCCCCTTCCTTTAACCCCAGGTGGAGTGTTGCAAGATCAAAGACATCTACCAGAAAAGATAGCAAACAGTTGAGGTCTAGCAAGTTTTATATGTATGAATTGAGATTTTATAGTGGACATATAATTATTAATTGTTAAATGCTGTACTTGGCTTTAGTGTTTTGTCAGTATGTAATATGTAAGAACAAGAATAGTATGTATGCTTACCTTAATATATAAGCTCTCTTTTATGATTATGTATGAATGAAGGAACTATGCTTGAGCATTTATGAATGTTATGAAAGAGCTCAAAATCCTTAGCTATTTTAAATAAAATGTTTTATGCTATAGCAAAAATGCTAAAGTGTAGTTGCCTATGCATTGCTTTGGGTTTTTGTTTATATAGAATAAAGAAATGTTTTTACTAGGTTTTAGGCTTGTTACGGGTTTTAACAAACTTAAGCTAAACCATTCCCTAGTACCGATAGCAGCCCCTAGTTATGTCATTGCACACACACACACACACACACACACATACACACACATAGAGAGAGAAAGAGAGAGAGAGAGAGAGAGAGAGAGAGAGAAAGGGAGGGTATAAAGTTACTTTTTAGAGGGAGAGGTGTGTGCAAGGGTTGTATATATTATTAGGTGACAACGGGTGGGAGGAGAGAGGAAGAGAGAGAGGGGGTGAGTATAATAATATTTTTTTAGAGAGATATGGGTAGAGGGTTGTATATATATTATTGGATGATAGTGGATTGGAGGAAAGAGAAAGGGAGACAGAGAAAAGCAGGTGGAGAGATATTTTTAATTATAAATAAATAAATAAATATCTATATTTTCATAAATGAGTTACATAAATATTGTAAAAGAAATATGAGAGTACAGAGATGGGAAAATATTTTTTTTATATACTAAGTAACATGAATATTTATATTTTACAATTGTATTAAATAATAAAATATTAATTTTTTACTAAGTTGGATCAAATTAGTCAACTTAATATAAATGAAATAAACTTATAGAATTAGCTATGATTGACAAAACTCAAAAAGTTTCGAAATTTTTTCATTATTAAAGTTATGCCACAACAACAGTAACATATAAAATAATAATAACTTTGTCACGTCACCCACCACGTCAATAAGAATGTTAAAACTCATACCACATTAGCAACAACATTTAAAAAAATATAATTTTTACCATGTAAAGTGCCACGTTAGTGTCCCCAATTCCTCTACTTTGATGGGGCCACAATAAATATTAATGTTATGAGTTAAACCAAAATTGATTAAAAATATTTAACTATAATTGCAATAAACACATACAATATTGGCTTTTCTTATAACATTAGGCACATATTGTTTCTTATAAAATTATTTATTTAATATTGATATTAAATATAGGTTAATTTTATCATTTTATATTAATGCTTATCTATACAAAAATCCTCAAAATTGTGCTTAAAGAACTAAAGAATTAGATGCATCACCTATTCTAAATATGGTACATTTGGATGAGGGCGATTGTGAATTAATCTTGGGAAGCACAGAAGCTAATTTAGGATATTATGTAAGAAATAAACGTTTCTTCAAGGGGAAGAGAATTTGAGTCAGTAAGAAGTGGAACAAAATGTAGACAATCATTAGGATGACTTAAAGGAAGATTATAATAGGACAAAGAAAGGATAGAAACTTAGTGCTATTAAAGAAAAATTGGAAATGTAGGTTTTGAATACAAAACTGTTGTGTAAAAATCACACCTGTACAAAATAAAGAATTTAAAATTTAACGTGGTTCGGCATAACCCTACTTCACTAAACAAATCCACTATAAAAGAAAAATAATTACAATCACTAATTATTTTTCTCACCCTCAAAATCATTCAAACAAAACTTACAGAATTCAACACACCTCTCCACCTTGTGAGCTCTCTGCAATACATTCCATATAATGGCCAACCAACTATTCATATATAAGCTACTAAAACTTAGTCCTCTTAGGACTCTAATTATTAAACTTTATAATTTAAATTCTACTAAATTTCCTAAAATAATTATACTTCCTAAATTAATTATACTTTCTAATTCCAATTAAACTTGGACTCTAACAATCTCCATCTCCAAGTCAAATGGAATTAGTCTTCACAATTTCTGGAAAAGTCAATTTTCTCTTCGGTACTTCCTTGCACTCTTGATTTTGATATTGCCTCTTACTTCCAGTTGCATTCTTCCAATCAATGTGCTTCCTTCCAATTTGTAGAGATTCTTTGTACCAATCTTCTCACCCTTCATGATCAAAAGAGCACCTCAACTAACTCTCATGACTCCACCATGAATCGAACATCCATAACTCAAAGAATCCAATTTACCTAAGAAAATTAAGTTTCTTTCAAATTTAGGAACATATCTCACTTTATCGAACACTTTTACTTGATCACCATGCAGCTTGATCTTCACTCTTCCAATACCTTTAACTTCCATTTTGATCCCATTGGCTAGCTTCACTTTTTCTTCTTTCTTTTCTTCAATCACATCAAACCACTCCTTTGAGCAAATATGGAATGGGCAAGCAAAATCCATTAACCACTCATCTTGTAATGGATCTTTTGCCTTTTCCTTATCATCATCCACATTCAAACATTCACTATCAATACCATCATTAATTGCAATTGTAGCAGTTCCTTCTTTTTCTTTTCTACGACTCTTCTTGAATTGTTTAAACTCTGCAAGATCTTCCTTCATCTTCATACAACGGTATTGAATGTGGCCCTTCTTATGACAGTAGTAGCATTCTCTATCTTTATGGTTTGCTGGTGGTCTCAAACTCGATCTATTATTCCTTCTCCAATTATTTCCATGTGAATTGCTTCTACCATAATTAGAACCAGCAACAAAGGCTCCACCTTCATTGCTACTACATGTCTTCTTGAACTTCTCATCATCCAAGATAACTGTGATAACCTCCTCCAACTTCAAAGTCTCCTTACCAACTGTTAGAGCTGTCACCAAGCTTTTATAAGAGTGTGGGAGAGAGATTAAAAGCAAGAGAGCTTTATCTTCTTCATCAACCTTCACGCCAATACTAGCCAATTAGGCAATTAATTTATTAAAAATATTAAGGTGATCTCTAACATCAGTACCTTCATCCATTCTGAGTTGGTACAACTCCTTCTTCAAGTACATATGATTTTGTGAGTGATTTTGACATGTACAAGCTTTTCAATTTCTTCCACAAAACAACAGGCGAGGTCTCCTCCAAGACATTGTACTTCACATTTGGGGTTAACGTCAATCTAATCGTACTTACAGCCCTTTGTTGAAGCTCCTCCCAATCATTATCTTTCATGGTCGCTGGTTTCTTCTCGTTCAATGCTTTAATTAATCCTTGTTGTACAAGGACATCTTTCATGGTGCTTTTTCATAAACTAAAATTATTTTTCCCATCGAACAGCTCCACCTCAAATTTTGTGCTCGCCATCTTTGACATCTCAAACCAGGCTCTGATACCACTTGTTGTGTAAAAACCACACCCACATAAAATAAAGAACACAAAATTTAACATGGTTTGGCGTAAGCTTACTCCACTAAACTAATGTCAATCTAATCGTACTCACAGCCCCTTGTTGAAGCTCCTCCCAATCATTATCTTTCATGATCGCTGGTTTCTTCTCGTTCAATGCTTTAATTAATCCTTATTGTACAAGAACATCTTTCACGGTGCTTTGCCATAAACTGAATTATTTTTCCTATCAAACAACTCTACCTCAAATTTTATGCTTGCCATATTTGACATCTCGAACCAGGCTTTGATACCTCTTGTTGTGTAAAAACCATACCCACACAAAATAAAGAACACAAAATTTAACGTGGTTCAGCGTAAGCCTGTTCCATTAAACAAATCCACTATCAAGGAAAAATAATTACAATTATTAATTATTTTTCTCACTATCAAAATCACTAAAACAAAACTCATGGAATTCAACACACCTCTCCATTTTGTGAGCTCTCTGCAATACATTCCATATAATGGTCAACCAACTATTCATATATATATGCCACTAAAACCTAGTCCTTTTAGGACTCTAATTATTAAACTTCATAATTTAAATTCTACTAAACTTCCTAAATTAATTATACTTCCTAATTCCAATTGGACTTGAACTCTAACAAAAACTTTCAAGGCCTTCTAATAAGGGCCTAAGAAAGAGAAGCTAAAAAAGTTCTCTTTGAAGGTATGCTAGCAACTTCTTCTAATCCAAAGGCCTTGTTTATCTTTCACTTTTTTTTTTTTTTTTAACCTATTTGAGATGCTATGCTTTTTTTAATTTTAGCAAACGCCCCACTTTACACTACATATTTCAGGAATATCTTAATGGCAAACTGGTTGTTTATTCTCAATATTAAAATTACAGACCAGAGGTATCCAATTTGAGTAAGGTTGAATAGTAAACACAGTTTCTAGCACTTATATGTGTAGAACACAAACAAATGTTTATATTAATGAATAAGGAAATTATCAATTCAAAATTTTACTTCAATCAGTTATTTTGATTTAAACTAAATACAACTAAATCAATATATATTGATACAAATTAATATAGTAATTAAATTTTTTGCTAATATATAAAGAAAATAATTAATTAATTTAATTGATTAGTTATTTTTGAATAAAAATTAAAAATAAAAAAAATTAAATTTTTACTGCGCAACACGCTAGCAGATGACTAGTTCAATAAATATTTTTAAAAATCATCATATGGTAAAATATAACTTACAAAAGTATGCCATCTACTTTAATTTAATAAAAATTCTTAAAAAAGTCGTAATATGACATATTAAAGAATTAATCTATAATTAATTTATTTTAAAATTTAAAATTAATCTCGATAAAATGTTTTTAAATAACAATATGCAAAAATAAATCAACAACTAAATCATGCTGATATTAGAGATTAAGGAGGATTAAAACTTGAAATCTCTTAATTTATTACTAAGGAGGATTAAAACTTGAAATCTCTTAATTTATTGCGAAGGTCTTATTTGTAGTGACATAAAAAAAAAATTCAAATAAAAATTTTAAGTTTATTAATTTTGATCTTTAAATTTTAACATCAATTTGAATTTTTGACATTGAATGGTTTTTACTCAAAATTATTTAATTTGAACTGAATTTTTTAATTTATAAAAATATTTTTTAATAGAAAGTGAAACCATTAATAAAATATAATTTTTTTTATCTTAAACAATACATCATGTTAACAAGTTCATGTGTATTTATTACCTAATGAATTAATTACAAAAGTTAAAATAACTATCAAAAGCTAATTGTATTATATTTTATGAAGTGTATTTAAGAATATGACAATTATTAAAATTTCTTTGAGATTTTTCATAATATCTTTTTTTTTTATATATTAATCAGTAATATTAGTTACAATTTTAATCCTAATTTAGAAAAATTATAAATTTATATTATATCTTAATATCTTAAATATTAAATTTTAATTTTTTAAAACGTTAACATTGTTGTGAAAATGATTATTTTTGGTAGTTTTTCAACTAAAGAAAAATAATATAATATAATTCTACATTTTTAAAAATTCGTTTGGCATTTAAGCATGGAGCTTGACATCTTTGTATTTCTTTGTATTGTATAGAAATTAAATGAAAAAATTGCTTTCAAGTAGTGCTTATTTAGTATCAATTATATATTTTTTATTTTTGCTATTTAGTTTTTAAAATACTTTTTTAAAAGTCAGCCAATAAAATAAAGACGACCATCTTTTTTATAATTTTAATTTGTTATTATAACTTTTTATTTTAAAAAACTAAAATTATTTTTAAGAAATGCGATAATGAATCAGAAAATTCATTTGTATAGTTTTTCGTATTACAATATTTAGATTTTAATAAGAGATATTTTTTATTATAGATATGATTATTTAAAAAGTTCTTTGTTCTTAAATAATAAAAAAATAATACATTTAACTTATAAATATTTTGTTAATAAACAAAAATTAAATCATAATAAATGCCCATAAAATAGCCCCATTAATTTGTTATTTCAGCTTTTATACAATCTTTGATATTCTGCATTGGTCATGCCAAACTCTCACAATCATTAGAATATTGTGAGTTGGAGAATTCCTTTTCCACCGTAGAATAGAAAGAGCTGAAGCTAGACGTAAGGAAGAATAATTACCAAAGACAAAAGGGATCCTATACTCTGCATGTGATAGCCCTATCTAAACTTTTCTATGATTCTAGAATTTAAACACAAATACCAATTTTATCACGGCCCAACATATTGGATTGTGGTTGACACTAGGATTTAGGTCGGTATTAGGTCCCCAAAAATTGTAGTAAGCTTTATTATTATCAAACACATAATCTGGCCCATAAAAGCATAACATAACATAAGTGAGTCTAGCTCAACTCAGTAGTGTGACGCCCCTTACCCGCCTACTGTATAGCCGAGCAAGAAGTGCCAAATTTGGTGCCGGAGCACCATATCTTGTCTTATCATGTCCATTGTAAATTTTTAATATCATTTAAAAATAGGTAATCCAAGTGTAGAATATATATATATATATATTTTTTTTATAGAGACCCAGACAAAGCGTTCTCTGTTTTGTTAGCATCTAGCGGGTTCCTCTAATTACCCGTTAACATGTTTATATTTATTTCACATTTTTCCATATCATATTCAATTGTATCATGTCATTCACAATTATTTATGAGATCTCAAAAGGGCATCGTCTATTGCATTCATATAGAAATTTATAGACAATAATTTATAAGTTTATGTACAATCTCAAAATTTAATTACAATTCAAAATGAAATACATCATGTGTTTATGTACAATGAACAAAAAGACAAAATCTAGACATACATGGGCCCTACCAACAAAATTACAACTGTTGAGGTGACTAGTAGACACTGGCAAATCTGATCGGCCTCTGTATGAGCACTCATCGCTCTGCTACTCTTCACTGCGACGGTGGGGTGATCTCCGGTACCTCATGATGCAACAACCAACGCGCTAAATATAACGCTTAGTGATGCATAATTTATAATAACAATAACTAAACAATTGTAATGATAATTCTACATGGAAATTCATAATTTTTAGGTCTTTTACATTTTTTATTGCACTTTGAAAATAATTGAAATTATCAGAATCTTTTCTTTTTACTTATTGTATATTAAGTCTTAATTAATCCTTATTAGTGCCCAAGAAACCTATAATAGATTATAAAAGCTAGATACACGGGAGTATACTAGTTAGACAGCCACATGTCTATCCAATACACATCGATCATGTCAAGCATGAAGTCTGCGGGCAGGCATTTAAGCCAAATATAATATTAGGCACAATGACCAACGAGCAGGTATAAGGCCTGTAGAATAATCATGTCAGACATATTTTATCTGTTAATGATTATTCTTATGGGCAGTACTACTATCTGTAGTCCCTAATTGGTATACCAATTGATCCAAATCAAATAAATAAGTCTAGGTATACTATGGGCAATTAAACTTTATTACTTATTTATTAGAAATGTTCATGTTACTTTATAGTGCGAAAATAGGTCCCACATACCTCTTTTATGTGATTTAGTGGTTAATGGCTTATTAGGGTTAAATTCCTACCATAAGATAATTTATCTCATGAACCTTTCTTTAGGTTCAGTTTTTGTGTCTTAACTTTACCCATCCATTTGATCAGTTTATAGCCACTGTTTCGCCACATTTCCCCATTGAAGCTGTTCCTCTATGTCTTGTCTTTATTTTTCCTTTTGAATCATGTCAATTAGGTTTTTAGAACTCAAGTTATAGTCGGATAACCATAACTGATTCATTTCCTAATTTTGGTTCCTTAACTAAGCAGCTTTTGGACTTAAAGTTTACCTAATTATTGGAACATGTTGCAGTCACTTTTAGGCATAGTGATCTTCATAGAAATTGTTGCCCTATGTCTTATGATCATTGAGAAATTTGAATCACAATTTTTCAAGTTTTGTGAAATTATTTAGAACCAATTAACTAGCCTGGACTCATGTACCCTGTGCTAATAGAATTTCAGTCTAGGTTAGTGACTGCAAGTTAACTTTTAAGGTTTTTAAGTTCATAATTTGAGGAAGGTTTCTAAAACAAAGTTGGATCCCTATTTCTTAGGTTTCCATAACAGCATAGCTCATCCCAATTGGATTTTTCTAGTGGGAGATATAACTAAAAAACTATTATAGACTCAAATGAAGTTTGGTCAGATTCTAGGTTTTGATGTATTAACTTGTTCTAGCAATTTGACCTAGTTCTCTTAATTTCTGGGTTTTGGTTAAAGTACAAATTTTGTAGATCTATGTCTTGTGGACATTTTTCCAATTGTTTCATTACATTTGAATTTTTGTAGACCAAATTATGGCATTTTGCCAAAACTGGTCGGATAAGTTTTTACCCAGCAATTTCTAGGCAACTTAGTTCTGGATAGTTTTGTGACCTAAATTAGGCCAGCATTTTGGTTTGGTTTAAGGCATTTATGGGCTCTGTAGTCCTCATGAAAGTTGTAGTCCTATGTCTAATCTTTCCAATGGTATAAAATTTAGGTCATTTGGACTAATATAGAGGGAGTTATGACCAAATGAATGCGTACTATTCATTTGATCATTTTTTGGGTTTTGTGCATGGTCATCCGGATTGGGACAGTGTTTTGGTCAAGTTTGGACAGAATTTGGGCATCCTTTCTTTATGGAAAATGGAGTGTTTTGGGTCTAGTTTCACCTCCAATTAGCCTCATACCAATTAGAGCAATAAAAATTTAGTTATGGTTCAAAACTCAAGCTGGACTCAATGAGTCCCAAACATGTAGAGAAAAGCACTCCCAATTTTTCAATTTCCTCCAACTCCCTTACTTCAATTGGCATACAAAGCACTTCTATAAGTAACAATTTCATCTCAATTAGGTCAATTTTAAGCAACTACCCAAAATCCCCAATTCATGTACACAAACCCTAATTTCAAATATCCAATTTATACAAACTTAACTCATTCAAACTTCTAATCATATCAACTTATCAAACATCCTCATCGAACCAATTTTCATTAATTAAAAGCATCAAACCCCAAGGAGTTTAATGGCTGTCGAAATTAGGGTTCTTAAATTTCTTATCATTTGTCTTTAATTTCATGTTATACTCACTCATTTCATCATGCTTACAAGATTTAAAGAATAGATGGAGTGGCATCTTGCACTAACCTCTTGTGACTCAATTTCAAGTTTTCCAAACTTCACTAATTCCAAATTTCTTTGCTTCAAATCTCTTTGTCTAGGTGTAGGATTAATTTTTAATGAAGGGGACTATGAGTTTTGGTAAGTGAATGAAGGGATATTCAAGCTTAAAGCTTGATAAAAATGGTGGAAGAAAGCAAACATGGTGGCCAGCCAAAGAGAGAGAAGATATGGAGAAGATGACTTTGGGTAGGTGAGTTTTGACTCTTATGCTAATATATATACATATAATTATTATACTTAATTTTTTTATAATATCATTGTTTATGTCATAAGTCTATTTCTTTTCTTTTCTTTTATTTTCTTCTTCTTTCTTTTCTCATTTTCATAAATCAATTTATACTTTTAATTTATTTTAATTATTTTAATTTCTCTCATTTTTAATTGACATTTAGGTCAAACTTCATCTTTGGTGGTGAAATGACCAAAATGTCCTTCGTTGTGCTTATTGGGTTATTTTTGTTTATATCGATTAATAAATTCTCTTAAGTTTTCTTTGACATCTTTAATATCATTTTTACCTAAATAAACCTTTAATTAAATCCCAAAATTATTTCTGTAACACCCCTCACCCGTCTACAGTGTAGCCGAGTGAGGCATGCTACACAGCGTGCCAGAGCACCTGATCTTATTTGATTTCATTATAGTTCTAGATTTACTTGTTCAAAACCTTTATCTAAGGTTTAGGCTATTTTTACTTTTATCAAAATCTAACTAATTTGGAAATTTCAAAAATTTTAATGATAATCCGGCAAAGTGCTGACAGTAATTTAGACTAACAGTTCTTCTGAACCTGCCAACAATAATTTCAATATATACTCAAATTCATAACTCAGATTGTCTCAAAGCATTCTCAACAGTTTTTCAAACTTAGATTCAGTCTCAAAATTTCTCAAACTCAATCTCATTCAGAATCATTATGATTACATAATCAACTTAGATATCAGAATTTTTATATTTCATTAACGTATATAATTTGCCAATTTAGTACATAAATTTGTCAAGTACAAGATATACAAATGAAATTACAATTATTAATTCACATTACAACATAAGCAGTACTTATAATGTACAGATTAGAAAACATGCTTAAAATGAGCCATATCTACATGCATTGCTGAGGAGGTGACAACCTTGAACTCTTCTAATACTTCTACAGATCTGGACTCCAAAAATCTCAATCGACAGTCTACTGGTTTTACCTTCAGTACCTGTGCGAGGAAGCAATTCCATCGCGCAAAGCATTTCTGCTTAGTGGTGCAACAGTATAACAAATAAAGAAAGAAATAAATCATAATTCAGATACTCAGGAATCAATTTAATTTGGTATGGTATTTCTAGTATCAACAATCTTATATACTAGTTTGTTCCTCTTTGGAAGTGCTTGGTTTATAAGTTTTCAGTAATACTACCCTTCAAGTCTCTATGGTTCTGCAATTTATATTTTTGTTATGTTTCTTTTTCTAATCTCTTTTACTCATTCATTCAATACTTAATTTAATTGTACTGAAATTTCATTATACTTAACTTAACTTAACTGCCTGAATTGAAAAATGTTTTAATTGACTGCCCATATAGCCTATACACTGATCAGACTGGATAAACAGATATACTAGCACTGGGTACCTAGTACCTCGGGCCGTCACACCATGATCACAAAGTATCTCCCAGTGTGCAAACAGTGTGGCTAAAAAGCCATATAATCAATCAGGCATTAAGCCGAGTATAATAACACAATCTGTATAGCCATAGGCTATTAAAATCATAATATGGCATAATAAGCCATAAAACACAATATGACGTAAAGTCATTAACAGAACAGCTGTTAAAATCCTATTGACATGCCAACCTATCCAAACTAGTCAACTAGGCAAACTAGGGCATTTTACAAGATTAAATATTTATTTTTAGGGTTTACTGGTCATTATACAATTCACTGGTCAATGAAAATGTTGACATTTTCATACATCATGCATAAGTTGATTTTAGTATCAACATGTCACAATTTGTATTTCAATATGCTGCCAGTATAGTGCAATTTACCATTTTACAAGTTGGCATTCATTTCCAAATTGCTTCAAGCATCATTGTATGTAAATGTCAAATTCTCAATTTTAGTGTGGTAGATTGGTCTAGCTTAAAGTCTTATTTTTCTTGGATTTTAGCTTCTGGTCAAAGAAGCAAAATTATAGATCTATGTCTTATTGCACTTGGGGCAAACTTTCAGGTCATTCTGAGTTGTATAGAGCAAGATATGGTCAATTTATTAAAGCTGGACAGATTGCACCTTTAGTGCAAAATTTGGTCAATTTTAGGTCACTTTTAGTTTTGGAAGTTTTGGTACCCGAACTTGTTCAAGCTATTTGACTTGGTTCTGGCTGTTTCTGGGCTTTAGTGTCTTCATAAGAATTGTAGCTCTATGTCTTATTGCACTCGGGACAAAATTTCAGGTCATTCTGAGTTGTATAGACCAAGATATGGTCAATTTACTAAGGTTGGACAGATTGCACCTTTATTGCAAAATTTAGTCAATTTTAGGTCACTTTTAGTTCTGGCAGTTTTGGTATCCGAACTTGTGCAAGCTATTTGACTTGGTTCTGGCCATTTTTGGGCATTCGTTACTTCATAGGAATTGTAGCTCTATGTCTAAGCTATCCATGGTAAAAATATCAGGTCAATTGGACCTATTTTGAGTGAGTTATGGTCATCCCAATGGCTACTGTTCATATGGTCAAAAATCTAGGTTTGCAAGGTTGCCATTATGGATATGGTCATTTTTAAGGTCAGTTTCTAGGTATAATTTTGGCAATATTTCTACATGAAAGTTGGCCTATTTGGTGTCTAGTTTCACCCTCCATTGGCCTCATCCAATTGGGTTCATAGTTTTGCACTTATGACCTAATTTAGGTGCTGCCAACACACACAACCTGCATTTGACAATTACACTTCCAATTTTGACAATCCTCCTCCTCCCAATACTTCAACATTTAATCATGGCACTTCTATATATATTATACACTTTTCTAGCAGGCATTTTGGGCAGAACACTCAAGTGTTCAATGCACACAATACACCATTAAAGTTTAACATTCACTTCCACCAAAATTCAACATACCTCAATATCAATTTTACACATACACTTCCATACACTCATACCTCAATATCAACTACACATGCTGCCCACAATTTAACATTATGACATCTCATTAATAAATTACATATACTCATATACAATTTCATGATATTATAGGCTACTAAACATGGCAGTTTACCGAAGCATCAAAGTCCATTTTCAAACCTTTAATTGAAACATTAACACATACTTGAACATTAACCTACTTCAACTTCCATTTGAGTTAATCCACCTTAAATCCCATCAAATACATATAAGAATAAGTCACTAACCATGCATTTTCTTGGCTGCCAAAACTAAGGTTCACCAATACTCATCATTTCCTCAATTTTTCTTAGCAATTCAGCTTACCCAAAGCTCAACACAAGGATTAATGAAGGAAAATGAAAAGATTAAGCACTAACCTCAACTTGAGCTTGACAAATCCTTGAAATTTCCTCTCCTTCTTGCTGCCTATAGGTTGCCCATGGTGTACCGATCATTTTTCATGAAGGAAGCTTGAAGAAATAATGGTTTGATCATGGAGAACTTGAGCTCATGCATGAAACGGCCATGGTGAATTTGGGAGGATTTCATTTCGGCCATGGATGAAAGCTTGAAGAAAATGAGATGGTTTAGTGGAACAATCTATCCCAATTACTTATATAGGTGGCTCAAGATGAGAGTTAGTGGAGCACTTAGGAATAATTTAATGTTTAATTAATTAAAGTTTCATTATTTGCACATTTGCCTCATTTCTTTCACTATTTATATAATGTATCACAATTTAATTTTTCATGATATTTTCAAAGTGTCATACCATTTATTTTAATGGACATTGAGGTCAAAAGTTAACTCTAGGTGTCAATTGATCAAAATGCCCTCTTCGGGTCAAATTCGGACTTTTTCGGTGCTACCGATTTACCCCTTGTACCGCCGATTCCTTAAATTTTTGTTTTTGTTTATATTAACTTACTAAATTTTCTTTGACATTTTCAATGTCAATTACACCTCTATAGACCTTTAATTTGGTCTCGAAAATATTTCCCAGGGTCCCCCGCAGTCTAGGGCTAGTCAACGGTCCTCGCTGTAACTTCCCAGTGCGGTTACCCATAGCTACGGGTTCGGCTCGTTTAACTTAGTCACATTTTATCTCTTTTATTTTTCCTTAATTTTTCTCATCACATATTTCATTATTTTATACTTTCTCACTGTCATTACAGTGTAGTTTCAGACATTCCGACTTTCCAAGGTAGGCATTAGCCGTCAGAGTAGTAGAACGTACGAACTACAAAAATGAGGATGTTACAACTCTTCCCCTCTAAAAAGGAATTTCGTCCTCGGAATTCATCGGATTCAAACAACTGAGCTTATCATTATCTCATAATTTTATTCACTTTCCCATCAATGTTTTCCTCTGCCTTTATTATTTCTACTCATAAGAGTCTATTATTCATTAGTTCTCCGATTTCTCACACTAGAATCCTTATTGGTCCTTCAGTCTCTTTTACCAATTCCAATTCTGTTAACTTGCCATTGTCTAGGCATTCCGCATTTGTTTCATACAAAATCGTATATCTTGTTATCATCATGCTTATTTAATAACTATCACTACACACGAACTCCATCAGTGGAAGTTATCTATTCTTTCTTCTGGTGAGAGCATCAATACAATTTCTAAATGTATTCTCAAATACCTACATCATTCCTTTCTGTCAAAAATATTAAAATACTGATAAGACTCCATATCGATGTCCAGATATCTTCATCCTCATGGTGTTCTTTCTAATTTATAGCCATACTGAATTCTCTAAGCTCATAGCAATTTTTGTAGTAATGGTAGTCCACATTAGTGTAACCGAGTCACTGACTCTAGCTACCTTAGAAGTGTAGTCTTTCGACAAGCTAGTTCTGAAGTTTTAAATTTTTTACTAGAATTTTCACATTTATTTCTTGTAATAGTACTCTCTTCGGGCGTAACTGTATCAAATTATAGATTACTTATAAATATTCTTATTTTATAGTACCACGAGGAAGCACGCAGCTCTACATAATAATCCCATGTCGATACTGTAATCTGCAGCTTACAATACAAATATCGAGAATATTACATAGTCACTACGTTATAACCTCATGAACTAAGTTTTCTACTTCTTTTTCTAATGCCCTCTACGACTCTGAGTCCATATTTTAACTTTGAATAATTAAAAGTAAACAGATCTGCATTAGTGTCACCTTGACTCTTATGAATGCAATGCATGTATGCACACTATCTTTCCACTTATCTTTGCCTAGGAATGCCTAAACTGTGCTCTGATACCACTAAATGTAACACCCGTCACCTGTCTACAGTGTAGCTGAGTGAGGAGTGCTACACAGCGTGCCGGAGCACCTGATCTTATTTGATTTCATTATAGTTCTAGATTTACTTGTTCAAAAACTTTATCTGAGGTTTAGGCTATTTTTACTTTTATCAAAATCTAACTATTTTGGAAATTTCAAAAATTTTAACGATAATATGGCAGAGTGCCGACAGTAATTTAGACTAACAGTTCTTCTGAACCTCCCAACAATAATTTCAATATATACTCAAATTCATATCTCAGATTGTCTCAAAGCATTCTCAATAGTTTTTCAAACTCAGATTCAGTCTCAAAATTTCTCAAACTCAATCTCATTCAAAATCATTATGATTACATAATCAACTTAGATATTAGAATTTTTATATTTCATTAACGTATATAATTTGCCAATTTAGTACATAAATTTGTCAAGTACAGGATATACAAATGAAATTACAGTTACTAATTCACATTACAACATAAGCAGTAATTATAATGTACAGATTAGAAAACATGCTTAAAATGAGCCCTATCTACATGCATTGCTGAGGAGGTGACAACCTTGAACTCTTTTAACACTTCTGCAGATCTGGACTCCAAAAATCTCAGTCGACAGTTTACTAGTTTTAACTTCAGTACCTGCGCGAGGAAGAAATTCCATCGCGCTAAGCATTTCTGATTAGTGATGCAATAGTATAACAAGAAATAATATATAAAAATAAAGAAAGAAATAAATCATAATTCAGATACTCAGGAATCAATTTAATTTGGTATGGTTTTTTTAGTATCAATAATCTTATATACTAGTTTGTTCCTTTTTGAAAGTGCTTAGTTTATAACTTTTCAGTAATACTACCCAGTATACAAATTATTCTAACTATATTGTATTTCAAGTCTCTACGTTTCTGTAATTTATATTTTTGTTATGTTTCTTTTTCTAATCTCTTTTACTCATTCATTCAATACTTAATTTAATTGTACTGAAATTTCATTATACTTAACTTAACTTAACTCCTTGAATTGAATAATGTTTTAATTGACTGCCCATGTAGCCTATACACTGACCAGACTGGATAAATGGATATACTAGCACTGGGTACCTAGTACCTCAGGCCGTCACACCATCGTTCACAAAGTATCTCCCGGTGTGCAAACAGTGTGGCTAAAAAGCCATATAATAAATCAGGCAGTAAGCTGAGTATAATAACACAATTTGTATAGCCATAGGCTATTAAAATCATAATATGGCATAATAAGCCATAAAACACAATATGGCGTAAAGTCATTTACAAAACAGCTGTCAGAATCCTATTGGCATGCCAACCTATCCAAACTAGTCAACTAGGCAAACTAGGGCATATTACAAGATTAAATATTTATTTTTAGGGTTTACTGGTCATTATACAATTCACTGGTCAATGAAAATGTTGACGTTTTCATACATCATGCATAAGTTGATTCTAGTATCAATATGTCATAATTCGTATTTCAATATGCTGCCAGTATAGTGCAATTTACCATTTTTACAAGTTGGCATTCATTTCCAAATTGTTTCAAGCATCATTGTATGTAAATGTCAAATTCTCAATTTTAGTGTGGCAGATTGGTCTAGCTTAAAGTCTTATTTTTCTTGGTTTTTAGCTTCTGGTCAAAGAAGCAAAATTGTAGATCTATGTCTTATTGCAGTTGGGGCAAACTTTCAGGTCATTCTGAGTTGTATAGACCATGATAAGGTCAATATACTAAAGCTTGACAGATTGCACCTTTAGTACAAAATTTGGTCAATTTTAGGTCACTTTTAGTTCTGGAAGTTTTGGTACCCGAACTTGTGCAAGCTATTTGACTTAGTTCTGGCCATTTCAGGGCTTTGGTGTCTTCATAAGAATTGTAGCTCTATGTCTTGTTGCACTCGGGGCAAAATTTCAGGTCATTCTGAGTTGTATAGACAAAGATATGGTCAATTTACTAAAGCTGGACAGATTGCACCTTTAGTGCAAAATTTGGTCAATTTTAGGTCACTTTTAGTTTTGGCAATTTTGCTACCCGAAATTGTGCAAGCTATTTGACTTGGTTATGGCCATTTCTGGGCATTGGTTACTTCATAAGAATTGTAGCTCTATGTCTAAGCTATCTATGGTAAAAATTTCAGGTTAATTGGATATGTTTTGAGTGAGTTATGCTCATCCCAATGACTACTATTCATATGGTCAAAAATCTGAGTTTGCAAGGTTGACATTACGGATATGGTCATTTTTAAGGTCAGTTTCTAGGCAGAATTTTGGCAACATTTCTACACGAAAGTTGGCCTATTTGGTGTCTAGTTTCACCCTCCATTAGCCTCATACCAATTGGGTTCATAGTTTTTCACTTATGACCTAATTTAGGTGCTGCCAACACATACAACCTGCATTTGACAATTACACTTCCAATTTTGACAATCCTCCTCCTCCCAATACTTCAACATTTAATCATGGCACTTCTATTTATATTGTACACAATTCTAGTAAGCATTTTGGGTAGAACACTCAAGTGTTCAATGCACACAATACACCATTCAAGTTCAACATTCACTTCCACTAAAATTCAACATACCTCAATATCAATTTTACACATACACTTCCATACACTCATACCTCAATATCAACTACACATGCTGCCCACAATTTAACATTATGACATCTCATCAATAAATTACATATACTCACAAACAATTTCATGATATTATAGGCTTCCAAACATGGCAGTTTACCAAAGCATCAAAGTCCATTTTCAAACCCTTAATTGAAGCATTAACACATACTTGAACATTAACCTACTTCAACTTCCATTTGAGTTAATCCACCTTAAATCCCATCAAATACATATAAGAATAAGTCACTAACCATGCATTTTCATGGCTGCCAAAACTAAGGTTCACCAATACTCATCATTTCCTCAATTTTTCTTAGCAATTCAGCTTACCCAAAGCTCAACACAAGGATTAATGAAGGAAAATGAAAAGATTAAGCACTAACCTCAACTTGAGCTTGACAAATCCTTGAAATTTCCTCTCCTATTTGCTGCCTATAGGTTTCCCATGGTGTACGGATCATTTTTCGTGAAGGACGCTTGAAGAAATAATGGTTTGATCATGGAGAACTTGAGCTCATGCATGAAATGGCCATGGTGAATTTGGGAGGATTTCATTTCGACCATGGATGAAAGCTTGAAGAAAATGAGATGGTTTAGTGGAATAATCTATCCCAATTACTTATATAGGTAGCTCAAGATGAGAGTTAGTGGAGCACTTAGGAATAATTTAATGTTTAATTAATTAAAGTTTCATAATTTGCACATTTACCTCATTTCTTTCACTATTTATATAATGTACCACAATTTAATTTTTCATGACATTTTCAAAGTGTAATACCATTTATTTTAATGGACATTGAGGTCAAAAGTCAACTCTAGGTGTCAATTGATCAAAATGCACCTCTTCGGGTCAAATTTAGACTTTTTCGGTGCTACCGATTTACCCCTTGTACCGCCAATTCCTTAAATTTTTGTTTTTGTTTATATTAACTTACTAAATTTTTTTTGACATTTCCAATGTCAATTACACCTCTGTAGACCTTTAATTTGGTCCCGAAAATATTTCCCAGGGTCCCCCGTAGTCTAGGGCTAATCAACGGTCCTCGCCATAACTTCCCAGTGCGGTCACCCATCGCTACGGGTTAGGCTCGTTTAACTTAGTCACATTTCATCTCTTTTATTTTTCCTTAATTTTTTGAAGGAACGGAAGCGTGAAAAATACAAGTTTATACCATTGAATTCAAAAATTTTCACCTAGGGTCACATGCATCATGCAAGATTTATTTTTATTTATTTGATTTCAATGATAAAAAATATATTAAAACTCTTTTAATATGTTTTTGGATCTGTATTTGTCATTTAAGATTTTAAAATTAATCAGATTAATTTTAGAACCCTAGATTAAATCAAGAACGATTACACTAACCTCTTGATGCAACTTTGCAGTGTCTGCGCCTTTGAGATTCGTCTTGAGGACACGGATGTTGTCCCTCTAGCTTGTCCACACCAAGAACACCTATGGCAGCCCTTGAACAGCTTCTAAAGCCTTTTCTATTAATTAGAAATTCAAGTTCTGCCTTTTAAGAGATTAGAGATGTAAACAGGACACTAGAAACAATTTCTAGTGTTCTTAATTCAAGAGATTGATGGCTAATCTCTTTGAATTGATAAGAGATGAAGAAGAAGAGATAAAAACCCTCAAAGTGGCGTGACAAAGGAGTGTGGCTGCTGGTTGTGTTTTATTTTCTCATAACAACACTTAAATAGCTAGGTTAACACATTAAACCCTTGCCACATGTCACCCTTTGATTAGCTCTAGGTTTAAGTGGCCCAATCACATTGTGCCAAGTGTCAAACCTATATTTAATCTTGATTTTAATCATCTTACATGATTAAAAAACATTTGGCAAGCTTATGTGTTATGTCATGTGTCACCATCTCATGGTGCCACGTGTCACACTGCAAAATGACCAAAATGCCCCTGTGTCTTAATTTTGAGTTCTTAACCCAAAATAATTATTTTCTTCTTCTAATTAATTTATATCAAATATAAATTAATTAATTAATCTCTATTAATTAATTTCTCATTAATTAAATTCATATTTAAACACTTTAAATATAAATTTAACTTATATTATACATCCAATAATCTAGATTTGGTTTCAAGTCATGCTAGGGACTTTGCAATCTAATTGCAAACCAAACCTATTTAATTAATCAATTTAAACTCTTTAATTAATTAATTAAATCATATTTAATTAGGTGATAACTTGTGTATGTGTGTGACTTACTAGGCTCATCACTAATTGGCAATGAGACATGATATCAACTCTTAATATCATCAGAACTCTTTCTTACCATAAATGATTTCTCTAAATCATTTTATGAACCTCATAGACCATGGTTAACACCTAGCATAGCATGCCATGGCCACCCAATTAGTAATAAGGTTTACCTTAAATGAACCTATAATCATATGTTACCATGCACTAGAATCTCTGCATTTACAAAATCCCAACTCAATTTGGAGTCATGGTTTACGTCAAACTCCATTTGCTATGAATATTATGTTCTCTTTTAATTCCAGTTCTTGATTAAAAGATTTTCTCATTAGAAACTCTTTTACGAATAAATCTATCTGTCTGGCAGGAACTTGAAACATCAAGAACAATTAAATGAACATAGGATTTTATCTCTATTTACTTAGAGAACAGATTCCATCTTAATCAACACCTACCTCCATATATAACTAGTAGGAGCCAACACATGCCCATATACCCATACACGGTACAAGTATGAAAGCGATATCAAACTCAAACTACCTATATACAAGATAATCTGTGCTATCTCAGTCTAAAGATTATATGCATTGATATGATTTATGACAAAACATTGACAAGAGTAAACTCCATGTGCTTGTCATAAGTGTCAACTGGTTCGACCTACTTATCATTTATAAGTGCCTATCATGTTTGTTATATGGCATGAGACTCACCATTCCATCTTATTTATATCTCATATAAATAACTTGGGAACAAACATGAATACAATCTTTCTGGATAAGTCATGTCCTTATTATGAAGTATCCTCGATTGTGAACCTATTTATGATACTTTGTGCTAGAAATATTGTCACTCATATTCTTAACAACTTAAGAATAATATTTCTAACAAAATATCAATGGACCTTTTCTATTACACATAAATATATTATGTAAACAGAAAAGTGGAAATGGCTTTTATTAATAAAAATATGTACAAGATACATACTAAATGATATGCTATAGGGCATAATACTAACAATCTCCCACTAGCACTAGAGCCATTCAGTACAATATCTTAGACCTATCTTCTCAAGATGTCGGTCTAGCGAGTGCTGTGACATAGGCTTAGTGAATGGATCATTTGGATTTTTTGGTGATGTTATTTTTCTGCATGGCTATATCGCCTTGCCCAACTATATCTCGATAATGTGGTAGTGCCTTTCTATGTGTTTGGATTTTGGGTGAGACCTTAGTTCCTTAGCTTTGTATGGTGCTCCATTGTTGTCACGATGTAGTGGAACTGGCGACTCAATGGAAGGAACTCTTGTAAGTTACATCACGAACTTCTTTATCCAAGCGACTTCCTTTGCGACATCGATGCGAGAATATACTCGACTTACGTAGTGGAATCTGCAGTCGTGCTCTGTTTGGAACTCTTCCAACTGACTGCACCTCCATTACAAATGAACACATATTCTTGACAGCTTCTGTAGCTTCTGTATAACCAACTAGTTGCAAGTCTCCACCTCCATAAATCAAGAATAAATCCTTAGTTCTTCTTAAGTACTTAAGGATATTCTTGACAGCTATCCAGTGTTCCAAACCTGGATTGGATTGATACCTGCTAGTCAAACTAACAGCATATGCGATATCCGGCCTAGTACACAACATTGCATACATTAAACTTCCAATAGCTGAAGCATATGGAATCCTGGCCATCTTATCTCTTTCTTCAGGTGTCTTTGGAGACATCTCTTTAGAAAGATGGATACCATGTCTCACTGGTAACAATCCTCTCTTGGAATCAAGCATGTTAAATGTCACACCCTACTCCTCTGTAAGATGTAACATGATCCCGTAGTACACCTAATGAATTACCGTACTTTGCCTACCGATAACCCATTAGACATACTACAAGGGATTTTTAAACAATTTTCGTGCAATTTAAATCATCGATTAAAATCTGGTGTTATAAATTTTTTTTTAAAATTTCGGCAAAGTGCCGGCTGTATTTTGAGAAAACAGTTCTTCAATCCTGCAAAAGAAAAATGCTACCAATATGTTTTCTCAAATACAACTTCAGTAACTTCAATTCAATTCACAATTCAATTCTCAATACACAATCAATTCATTTTCAAACTAGTCCCATCATAAAGAAATATTTCATTCATTTCAAGACTCAAAATTTATAATACCAAACTATTCAAGTAAATGAAATCTCAACTTTATATTTACAATAATTTACATTTAATTACATACCAAAATGTTTTACAAGAGTTTTTATACAACTGCTCAAATAATTTACATACATATTATTACATGCTTACATCAAAACCTATGTATATGGGTATACCTATGATATACCTGGAGCTGATCCGAATATATCTTCAACGAAATTTACTTACTGCTCTATGCTCTTCTTACTTGCGATAGCATACAAAGCTATCGCTGAGTGGTGAACTCAGTGGTGCACAACTATAATTTAAAACATAATACAATATACATTGACAAAATTTACAGTAACTAACTTGGAAATCTGAATACTCATCAAATTCCACAATTCAAAATATTCATTTGCCAATAATATAAATCATTTGTCTAAATGACTTTGATCACAAAATTCAATTTATCAAATCATGAATATCCATTTAAGTAATTCCAACAAAATCAATTATACATAAACCATAATTGAAATCACACTTTCTTACCATTCAAAAGCCATTCTGTATCTCAAAAATCATTATGTAACTCAAAAATCATACTGTATCTCAAAAGTCATTATGTATCTCAAAAATCATACTGTATCTCAAAAGTCATTATGTATCTCAAAAATCAATCTTTATCTCACTAACTATGCAAGACTAATCCGAAAGGGCCATATTCGATGTGATTCTAACTCCCTATGGTCGGGGAGGTCGAATCTGATTCTAACTCCCTATGGTCGGGGAGGTCGAATCATCGTGCACAGTACCATCACAATAATGCATCTTCCGCAAGGGCCATAACGATAAAATAAACTTAGATCTAACCTCAAATCAGAGGAAAATCTAAGCCTGTGCATGTACCATGGTAATCAAAACACAACTAACTCCATTGTCTTCTCAACAAATCAGAGAGACGGGTAATCACCTAGTCAAGCATCTATAGTGAGATATAAAACAATATCACAATCCTTTTAGTGAGCATAAATCACAATACAATTCGATTCAAAATCAATTCCAATATCCAATAATTTTTATGCTCATCACAATTCAAATCATACATTTGCATTTTTCCATGAAAATTACCATCACAATTCAAAACATGTTCTATCACAATTTTCCAAAACATAATTTATTCAATCCATAACAATGCTTAATACTTGTGGAAATACCATTTCACAAAGATAAATTCACACTTACTATAACAATTTCAATAATCATTGAATTAAATCCAATGCTTGTTAAACATAATTCATAAGAAAAATATATCATTTAATCATATGAAATATTCAAAACAAAATCAGTTAAAAACTAGTTGTGCACAAACCTCTGATGACTGTCTCCCTGATCTGGACTCAGTGTTTCCTTCCCTTTTGCTGAGTCCTTGTTAACTGAGAAATACAATTTGAAGTGTTTCAGTGCTAAATTAAACTGTCTCTATTGATGGTGTTTGGTAAATAATGCACTGAACTCAATTATTCACTTAATCACCTAATATACCGACCCTCATTGCGTTTTAGGTAAATTAGGTTTTAGTGTCGTTAATATGTCACATTCGATAGGGTTTTAGGTTTGGTATGTTTTACCAAAGTCATTTCCTTGCTTAGTGCACTTTAATGCAAATTGCTGGATTCCGGGATACTGGTTTGACCTAGTCGGACGGCCTAGTTCCCTCGGTTTTTGGGTTTCGGTCAAAACTACAAACTTGTAGATCTAGGTCTTATGGACCGCGGTGCAAAATTTTAGGTCAATCCGAGTTAAGTAGACCAAGTTATG
The DNA here is from genome assembly GCF_030052815.1 of Hevea brasiliensis. Classification (NCBI taxonomy): domain Eukaryota; kingdom Viridiplantae; phylum Streptophyta; class Magnoliopsida; order Malpighiales; family Euphorbiaceae; genus Hevea; species Hevea brasiliensis. The sequence goes on from NC_079497.1 coordinate 96,463,003, forward strand.
GTCATTATACTACTGCTGGTCAAATGGCACCAATTTAGGTCAATTTTAGGTCAATTTGGTCAACTCTGGTTCGGCCAGTTTTTGGAGCCGAACTTGTGCAAGTTGTTTGACTTGCTTATGGTCATTTCTGGGCTTTGGTGTCTTCATAAGACTTGTAGGTATGGGTCTTAACTATCCTTGGTCAAAATTTCAGGTCAATTGGACCTGGTTTGAGTGAGTTATGGCCTAAACACTCACTGCTGCCCAATTGGTCATTTTTCAGGTCCTAATTGCACCTAATCCGAATTGGTCATTTTCTTAGGTCACCTTGCAAGCAGAATTTTGGTATGGTTTCTCAATGAAAGTTGGCACATTTTGTGCCTAGTTTCACCTCAAATTGGTCTCATACCAATTGAGGTTACACATTTAAGGTTATAGGCTAAAATGTACACTTCCCTCAATATGCCTTTCACACCCCACTTCAAACACACATTTGCCTTTGCAATTTGTTTACTTACCTGCCAATCTGTTTTGGTACATTACCAAAAGCATTTTCTACATTACATCAACATTACTTTGGGCAGATTACCATTACCCTCAACACACCCATTATAATTCACATTTACAATTTCTAAGTACCATTACATACACACCTAACCATTACAAATTTTACATACACTTTACAATATCAATCTACATACATATCATCAATCCTTCTAGGTTAATATTCTGCCTACACTTCCTTCAATATATACATTTACTCAAGTGTTACCAAGCTGCATAAACCTTCTTCAACATCAAAGTGCCCTACAATTTACCAATTCCCATCCAAGTGCATAAATCACCATATAAACATGAAATAATTCACTAGGTTACTAAATCACCATGATCAACATTATTTCTCATCAATTATATGCACAAATATCTCATCAAAAACGTGACTCATGGCTGTCCAAAATGAAAACAACAATAACTCTTCAAACTCAAAATTTTCCTTCACCAAACCAACACCCATAACATGCACACAAAACTTAACAAAGGAATTCTCAAAAAATGTAAACTTACCTTTGATTGTAACTTGCTAAACCTTGACTAAACTTCTTGAAATTGGTATCAAACTCTTCCTTGTGATGTGGGGACAAATTTTTGTGAAGAAATCTAAGTATTTGGAGTTGAAATGGAGGGAGTTAGGTGAGCTTGAAGAAAATGGCCATGGAGGTTTTTATTTCCTTCAATTCGGCAATGTTGAATTCATGTGGAGAAGATGGAGTTTCAGCTGCATATTAAGTGTACACATGTCCCACTATGTGTTTAATTAATTCCCTTAGTGGTCCACTTAGTCACTTAATCATATAATATGTTAAACTTTCACTTAATCCCACATTAACCCATAATTTTAGCTATTTACTTTAGGTACCACCAAATTAATTTTTCATTTCATTTTCTAAGTGTAATATTATTTATTTTTAATGGACATTTAGGTCAAAAGACAATTCGGGATGTCAAATGACCATAATGCCCCTGTTCGGGTTGCATTCCCGATTTTTCGGTATCTCTGGGTTTTATGCATTTTCGATTTCTCACTTTTCTTTTTACTAATTATTTAATTTTTCTTTGATCTTTATAATGATATTTATTCTTCAATAAGGGTCTATTTAAGTCCTAAAAATGTTTTCCGGGGTTCCCATGATCCGAGGAGCTAGTCAACGGTCCACGCCGTGACTTCCCAGTGCGGTCACCCATTGTTAGGTTTCTCGGCTCGCTTAACTTGGTTACATTTCTTTGCTATTATTTTTTCTTTGTTTTTCTTGTGTTTTCTTCTCTTGTATTTCATTATTTTATGTCTCCTCACTCATATCGAAGTGTAGTTCTAGGCATCCTAGCTGTCCGGACAACAGTTCTTTGGAAACGATGAACGCACTCTAGAACATAGGGGTGTTACAATTCTTCCCCTTAAAATAAATTTCGTCTCAAATTTTTGCACGACATTAGTCTCTGAACAGCTGTGAGTGTTGTCTCCTCATATCCTCTTCACGTTCCCAAGTAGCTTCCTAGCCTGAACGATGGTTCCACAACACTTTAACCGGGTGTATCTGTTTGTTCCTCAACTGCTTCACCTCATATGCCATAATTTCTATGGGTTCTTCCTCATATGAGAGGTCTGGATTTACTTCAATCTCTTCAACTGATAGTACATGAGATTTTTCTGATCTGTACCTCCTTAACATGGACACATGGAAGACATTGTGTATCCTTGCTAACTCTGGAGGTAATGCCAACCGATATGCCAAAGGACCCACTCTTTCCAGAACCTCATATGGTCCGATGAAACGAGGACTCAGTTTCCCCTTTCTGCCAAATCTCATAATCCTCTTCCAAGGAGAAACTTTGAGGAATACTTTATCACCCACTGCATATTCAATATCTCTTCTCTTCAGATCAACATAGGACTTCTGACGGTCTGATGCAGCTTTGAGTCTATCTCTAATCAATCTAGTCTTTTCCTCTGTCTGCTGGACAATTTCTGGCCCAATCATCTTCCTTTCACCTACTTCATCCCAAAATAGGGGAGTTCTGCACTTTCTGCCATACAAAGCTTCATATGGAGGTATCCCAATGCTTGATCGGTAACTGTTGTCATAAGCAAACTCAATCAAAGGCAAGTGTGTGTCCCAACTACCTTCAAATTCGATCACACAAGCCCATAGCATATCCTCCAATGTCTGAATAACCCTCTCAGATTGGCCATCTGTCTGTGGACGAAATGCTGTGCTGAAGTTCAATCTAGTTCTTAGGGCTCTCTGAAGACTACCCAAGAATCTAGAAGTGAACCTAGGATCTCTGTCAGACACAATCGATACTGGCACTCCATGCAATTTTACAATTTTATATATGTACAATCTGGCCAATCTTTTAAGGCTATAGTCCATCCGGACTGGCAAAAAGTGAGCAGACTTGGTTAGTCTATCAACTATAACCTATACTGTATCATGACTATTCTGTGTCCTCGGAATTCTCATCACAAAATCCATAGTTATCTGTTCCCTTATAATGTTTCATAGGGTGCCACTTCTATGCTAGCTTGACACTTATTAATGTATACAGATTCTGTTAGTGGGATGTATCTGTCCCATCTCCCCTCAGATTCAATGACACAAGGTCTCAGTATATTCTCGAGGGCTTATCACGCATTACAGGTTATTATTATCATTTCATTTCATTATTTACAGGAACTCAATGAGTTTTAAAATTTACCTGAATCACTTGTTTCGACTGTCCATCCGTCTGAGGATGATAAGTCGTACTGATATCTCTAAGCTTATAACAATTACTGTGGTACAGGTAGTTCACATTAATATAACTGAGTCACTGACTCTAGCTACCTTACAAGTGTAGTCGTTTGATAGGCTAGTTCTGAAGTCTTAAATTTCTGACTAAAATTTCCACATTTATTTCCAGTAATAGTACTCTATTCGGGTGCAACTATATCAATTTATAGATTACTTACAATTATTCTTAATTTACTATACCACGAGGAAGCACGTAGCACTACACAATAATCCCATGTCGGTACTGTAATCTACGGCTTACAATACAAACATTGAGAACACTATATAGTCACTACATCATAACCTCATGGACTAGGTTTCCCAACATCTTATCTTTCTCGAATCCACTAATATCCTAAACCAGTTCTGATTACAATATCCATTAATAATTACTAACAGTAACATATTTGCCCTCATCTAGAGCAATTCTATTCTTGTAACTTACTTTTAGGTCCTCTTGCCTTACATTAAATAGGCTTGCCAATTAGCTTTATAATTTATGGTATGTTAGAAATTACTTTTAACTAACAATTCTTCCAAAATTAATGTCAATCATACTTGTTATTATAGTTATTATCCTAAAGGACTAGTCACTAATACATCAAAATTCATTTCCATGTGAAGGAATAACAACAGAACATATAGTTTTGACACTAACACACAACTAAGTAGTACTGGGATCAAATAATAACTAATTGTTTCTTTCAAAAATTAAGAACTTACCAGCAGCTACATCTGAAGTTTCTGCTCTTTCTCCTTGGCGCATAGTGGACGCTCTGACTGGTGCGCTACCATATTCGGGTTGATTCACTGTGTTATAGTGGTGAGGAGTACCAACTCTATTTCTATCTTGACTCTGACTGATGGTCTGTGAAATTCGGAGAGCAGATCGAGGTGGTTTAGTACAATCTTTAGCAAAGTGTCCAAGTTTTCCACAATTATAGCAGGCTCCAGAGGTCTTATAGCATATCCCACCATGATATTTTCCACAAGTTTCACATAGGCGGGAAGGGTAGGAACTTCTAGTTGTTCGACGACTGGACCTTGGTGGTCTCTGTCTTAATGATTCACCACTATCGTATCCGTGAGCTCTGGGTTCCTCAAATTCTTTTCTCTTTCTCAATTTACTGTTCGGGCTCTGACCCATAGGTTTCTCCCTCTTTTCCATTTCACACTGCCCTTGTGGGGGTTGGAGTGCAGACTTGGGCTTGGGGTGTGATTATCAGCCATTTGTTGAAAGAAAGTGGCCATTTGTTGGGCCATTTGTGCGATAATTTGTACCATAAAATTGGTGATCGGACCTTCGACATTTTGTGGAGCTGGGGCCTCAACTTGTTCTTCTGCCATCACAGACTGTTCTATTGTCTCATTCTTCTCTTCCATTTTTTTTTTCCAAGAATTTTCTATTCCTGTACAACCAACACAAGGAGATTCCTCTCCATTAGTTCACATTTATGATGTAAATGTACTATATGTATCAAACATTTGAGCAGTTGTAGTTCTGACAAAAAGATTTCAAATTCACAGTTCAAAATTCACTTTAAAACCATTGCTCTGATACCACTAAAACATGTCACACCCTACTCCTCTGTAAGATGTAACATGATCCCGTAGTACACCTAATGAATTACCGTACTTCGCCTACCGATAACCCATTAGACATACTACAAGGGATTTTTAAACAATTTTCGTGCAATTTAAATCATCGATTAAAATCTGGTGTTATAAAATTTTTTTTAAAATTTCGGCAAAGTGCCGGCTGTATTTTGAGAAAACAGTTCTTCAATCCTGCAAAAGAAAAATGCTCCCAATATGTTTTCTCAAATACAACTTCAGTAACTTCAATTCAATTCACAATTCAATTCTCAATACATAATCAGTTCATTTTCAAACTAGTCCCATCATAAAGAAATATTTCATTCATTTCAAGACTCAAAATTTATAATACCAAACTATTCAAGTAAATGAAATCTCAACTTTATATTTACAATAATTTACATTTAATTACATACCAAAATGTTTTACAAGAGTTTTTATACAACTGCTCAAATAATTTACATACATATTATTACATGCTTACATCAAAACCTATGTACATGGGTATACCTATGATATACCTGGAGCTGATCCGAATATATCTTCAACGAAATTTACTTACTGCTCTATGCTCTTCTTACTTGCGATAGCATACAAAGCTATCGCTGAGTGGTGAACTCAGTGGTGCACAACTATAATTTAAAACATAATACAATATACATTGACAAAATTTACAGTAACTAACTTGGAAATCTGAATACTCATCAAATTCCACAATTCAAAATATTCATTTGCCAATAATATAAATCATTTGTCTAAATGACTTTGATCACAAAATTCAATTTATCAAATCATGAATATCCATTTAAGTAATTCCAACAAAATCAATTATACATAAACCATAATTGAAATCACACTTTCTTACCATTCAAAAGCCATTCTGTATCTCAAAAATCATTATGTAACTCAAAAATCATACTGTATCTCAAAAGTCATTATGTATCTCAAAAATCATACTGTATCTCAAAAGTCATTATGTATCTCAAAAATCAATCTTTATCTCACTAACTATGCAAGACTAATCCGAAAGGGCCATATTCGATGTGATTCTAACTCCCTATGGTCGGGGAGGTCGAATCTGATTCTAACTCCCTATGGTCGGGGAGGTCGAATCATCGTGCACAGTACTATCACAATAATGCATCTTCCGCAAGGGCCATAACGATAAAATAAACTTAGATCTAACCTCAAATCAGAGGAAAATCTAAGCCTGTGCACGTACCATGGTAATCAAAACACAACTAACTCCATTGTCTTCTCAACAAATGAGAGAGACGGGTAATCACCTAGTCAAGCATCTATAGTGAGATATAAAACAATATCACAATCCTTTTAGTGAGCATAAATCACAATACAATTCGATTCAAAATCAATTCCAATATCCAATAATTTTTATGCTCATCACAATTCAAATCATACATTTGCATTTTCCATGAAAATTACCATCACAATTCAAAACATGTTCTATCACAATTTTCCAAAACATAATTTATTCAATCCATAACAATGCTTAATACTTGTGGAAATACCATTTCACAAAGATAAATTCATACTTACTATAACAATTTCAATAATCATTGAATTAAATCCAATGCTTGTTAAACATAATTCATAAGAAAAATATATCATTTAATCATATGAAATATTCAAAACAAAAGCAGTTAAAAACTAGTTGTGCACAAACCTCGATGGTGTCTCACGATGCGGACTCAGTGTTTCCTTCCCTTTTGCTGAGTCCTTATTAACTGAGAAATACAATTTGAAGTGTTTTAGTGCTAAATTAAACTGTCTCTATTGATGGTGTTTGGTAAATAATGTACTGAACTCAATTATTCACTTAATCACCTAATATACTGACCCTCATTGCGTTTTAGGTAAATTAGGTTTTAGTGTCGTTAATATGTCACATTCGATAGGGTTTTAGGTTTGGTATGTTTTACCAAAGTCATTTCCTTGCTTAGTGCACTTTAATGCAAATTGCTGGATTCCGGGATACTGGTTTGACCTAGTCGGACGGCCTAGTTCCCTCGGTTTTTGGGTTTCGGCCAAAACTACAAACTTGTAGATCTAGGTCTTATGGACCGCAGTGCAAAATTTTAGGTCAATCCGAGTTAAGTAGACCAAGTTATGGTCATTATACTACTGCTGGTCAAATGGCACCAATTTAGGTCAATTTTAGGTCAATTTGGTCAACTCTGGTTCGGCCAGTTTTTGGAGCCGAACTTGTGCAAGTTGTTTGACTTGCTTATGGTCATTTCTGGGCTTTGGTGTCTTCATAAGACTTGTAGGTATGGGTCTTAAATATTCTTGGTTAAAATTTCAGGTCAATTGGACCTGGTTTGAGTGAGTTATGGCCTAAACACTCACTGCTGCCCAATTGGTCATTTTTCATGTCCTAATTGCACCTAATCCGAATTGGTCATTTTCTTAGGTCACCTTGCAAGCAGAATTTTGGTATGGTTTCTCAATGAAAGTTGGCACATTTTGTGCCTAGTTTCACCTCAAATTGGTCTCATACCAATTGAGGTTACACATTTAAGGTTATAGGCTAAAATGTACACTTCCCTCAATATGCCTTTCACACCCCACTTCAAACACACATTTGCCTTTGCAATTTGTTTACTTACCTACCAATATGTTTTGGTACATTACCAAAAGCATTTTCTACATTACATCAACATTACTTTGGGCAGATTACCATTACCCTCAACACACCCATTATAATTCACATTTACAATTTCTAAGTACCATTACATACACACCTAACCATTACAAATTTTACATACACTTTACAATATCAATCTACATACATATCATCAATCCTTCTAGGTTAATATTCTGCCTACACTTCCTTCAATATATACATTTACTCAAGTGTTCCCAAGCTGCCGCAAACCTTCTTCAACATCAAAGTGCCCTACAATTTACCAATTCCCATCCAAGTGCATAAATCACCATATAAACATGAAATAATTCACTAGGTTACTAAATCACCATGATCAACATTATTTCTCATCAATTATATGCACAAATATCTCATCAAAAACGTGACTCATGGCTGTCCAAAATGAAAACAACAATAACTCTTCAAACTCAAAATTTTCCTTCACCAAACCAACACCCATAACATGCACACAAAACTTAACAAAGGAATTCTCAAAAAATGTAAACTTACCTTTGATTGTAACTTGCTAAACCTTGATTAAACTTCTTGAAATTGGTATCAAACTCTTCCTTGTGATGTGGGGACAAATTTTTGTGAAGAAATCTAAGTATTTGGAGTTGAAATGGAGGGAGTTAGGTGAGCTTGAAGAAAATGGCCATGGAGGTTTTTATTTCCTTCAATTCGGCAATGTTGAATTCATGTGGAGAAGATGGAGTTTCAGCTGCATATTAAGTGTACACATGTCCCACTATGTGTTTAATTAATTCCCTTAGTGGTCCACTTAGTCACTTAATCATATAATATGTTAAACTTTCACTTAATCCCACATTAACCCATAATTTTAGCTATTTACTTTAGGTACCACCAAATTAATTTTTCATTTCATTTTCTAAGTGTAATATTATTTATTTTTAATGGACATTTAGGTCAAAAGACAATTCGGGATGTCAAATGACCATAATGCCCCTGTTCGGGTTGCATTCTCGATTTTTCAGTATACCTGGTTTTGTCTGCTTTTCGATTTCTCACTTTTCTTTGTACTAATTATTTAATTTTTCTTTGATCTTTCTAATGATATTTATTCTTCAATAAGGGTCTATTTAAGTCCTAAAATGTTTTCCGGGGTTCCATGATCCGGTACTAGTCAACGGTCCACGCCGTGACTTCCCAGTGCGGTCACCCATCGTTAGGTTTCTCGGCTCGCTTAACTTGGTTACATTTCTTTGCTATTATTTTTCCTTTGTTTTTCTTGTGTTTTCTTCTCTTGTATTTCATTATTTTATGTCTCCTCACTCATATCGAAGTGTAGTTCTAGGCATCCTAGCTGTCCGGACAACACTGGTTACTGGAACAGTAGAACGCACTACCGAACATAGGGGTGTTACATTAAACCTCTTTAACACCTTTTCAAAGTATAGACTTTGGGATAAACCAATTATTCTTTTCGCTCTATCTCTATAGATGCGAATCCCAAGAATATAGGTTGCCTCCCCTAAGTCTTTCATGGAGAATTTATTTGACAACCATACCTTTATAGTCGTCAACATACCTGTTTCATTACCCATCAACAGTATGTCATCCATATATAAAACAAGGAAAGTGATAGCACTGTCACTAACCTTCTTATATACACATGGCTCATCCTCATTTTTGATAAAACCAAAGGACTTAATGGCTTCATCAAAACGGATGTTCCAACTCCTCGAAGCTTGTTTCAACCCATAAATGGATCGCTTTAGCTTGCATACCTTGGAACCATCTTGGGATTCAAATCCCTTAGGTTGTTCCATGAAAATGTTTTCTTCAATGTATCCATTGAGAAACCATCTGCCAAATCTCATAATCATAGTACGCAGCTATTGCTAATAAAATCCTAATTCATTTAAGCATGGCAACAGGCGAGAAAGTCTCCTCATAGTCGATTCCTTGCCTTTGGCGAAACCCTTTCGCTACTAGCCTTGTCTTATAGGTCTCTACCTTTCCATCAGAACCAATTTTCTTCTTGAAAACCCATTTGTTCCCTATAGGTATAATACCTTCAGGTGGGTCAACAAGATCCCAAACTTGATTCTTATACATGGAATCAATCTCCGATTTCATAGCATCAATCCATTTTGAAGAGTCTATATCTGATATAGCTTCTTCATAGGAAAGTGGATCATCTCCATGATCTACTTCTTCATGAGTAGACAACTCTTGTTCTTCTTCATGAAGAAAACCATATCTCACTGGTGGGTGAGATACCCTGGTTGTTCTACGAGGAACAGCTGTAGATGTTTCATCAACGGGTATTGGTTGACTAGATGGATCTATATCCATCTCGATTCATTGGTTGGTCAGAATTCTCCAATTCTAACTCTATTTGCCTTCCTTTGCCTCCTTCTTGAACAAACTGTTGTTCAAGAAATGTGGCATCTCTACTTATAACAACCTTTTGTGAAGTAGGCAAATAACATAATATCCAAAACTATCTTTTGGATATCCAACAAATCGACCTTTTTCTGATCTGGTCTCCAATTTATCAGTGTTCAGCTTTTTGATATAAGCTGGACAACCCCAAATCTTAACATGCTTAAGACTTGGTTTTCTTCCATGCCATATCTCATAAGGTGTGGAAGAAACTGATTTTGATGGAATCCTATTCAGAATATACAAAGCTGATTCTAATGCAAATCCCCAAAAGAAGATTGACATATCAGTATAGCTCATCATACTACGTACCATATCCAATAGGGTACGATTTCTCCTTTCAGATACACCATTCAGCTGTGGCGTTCCTTGAGGAGTCAACTGAGAAACAATGCCATGCTCTCTCAAGTATTCATCAAATTCAGTACTCAAATATTCACCTCCACGATCTGATCGAAGAGCTTTAATATTCTTTCCTGTTTGATTTTCTACTTCAGATTTAAATTCTTTGAACTTTTCAAAAGATTCATGTTTGTATTTCATCAAATACAAATACCCAAACCTTGATTTATCATCAGTAAAGGTAATAAAATAATGAAAACCCCCTCTAGCCATTTCTTTAAATGGACCACATACATCACTATGTATTAGCTCTAAAATATTTTCAGCTCTTAGCCCTTGTCCAACAAAGGGTGATCTAGTCATTTTGCCCTGAAGGCAAGATTCACAAGTTGGAGTAGGCTCAGAGCCCAATGAGGATAGAATCCCCATTTTCTCCAGTTTTGCAATCCTATCTTCTGCAACATGACATAACCTTAAGTGCCAAATATATTTTGAACTTGAGTTGGTTTTCACTATGGCATTGCATTCTTTTAGATTGCTATACTCTAGCCAGTGGAAACACTTTCTTACTGGCAATGGAAACACTTTCCTATTGGCAGTGGAAACACTTTCCTTTGCCTTTGTCAGCTTTGGTCTTCCCTTTCTGTTTAGCTATTTTCTTGGAAGGACCAGGAATCTAAAGTTTCTTTTTCTTATTGCTCTTCTTCTTGTTGGACTTTCCAGCAGAAGAAGATGCAACCAAAGCTACCTCTTTTCCTTTATTGCCTGGCATATTCTTTTGGACAATAACCAGCATGTTGAGTAAACCAGCTAAGGTGCATTCCTGTTTAGTCATATGGAAATTTGTCACAAAATTTCCAAAAGACCCAGGAAGGGACTGAAGGATCAAATCCGTCTGTAGTTGGAAATCCATGTTGAAGTCAAGATGTTCCAACTGCTCAATCATCCGAATCATCTTGTGGACATGATCCCCAACATTCTGTCCTTCAGACATCCTCATACGAAATAGCTGTCTAGATATCTCATACCTAGCATTCCTGCTGTGCTCACCATACAACTCTTGTAGGTGAAGGAGGATCTCACTCGCACTCTGCATGTTCTCATGTTGCTTCTGTAACTCATTACTCTTGGAAGCAAGCATGTAACACTTAGCTCTCATATCATGCTCCTTCCACTTGTCCAAAGTTTCATGTTCCTCTTGTGTGGCCTCTGGAGGTAAGGGACTAGGAACATTTGAATCTAGAACATATCCTATATGTTCAAGGTTCAGGACAAGTTTCAAATTTCTTAGCCAATCGAATGATTAGGTCCTGTCAACCTATTGTGATCAAGTATGCTTGCAAGGATATTGGATGGTGGTGGTTGTTTTGTGCTCATTTTTATCGTAAAATTAATCATAAAATAACCAGATTAATTAGTAAATATATCATGTAATTAACCAAAATGATTATGGTCTTTTAATCAAATTGGTCCTCCCACTAACTTAGCGAATCCTACACTTCCAAAGTAGAAAACGGAAATCCTAGTTGGATGGATTTCTAGTGGGTGATTGAATTCTTATAATTCTATTGATCATCCTCAGGTACATCCATTATTGGAATTACAATAAACTATAAGTAAGCAACTCTTTGCCCATCACATCTCATGTGAGGTTCAATCCTTTACCTAGCCCCTAATGCTCAAAATCTCAAGTACATCCATTATTGACTTATCTTGCATTAGTTAAGTTGATCCCATTGAGCCAGTAATTATGCAAATAATTTTAATGTCCTCAGGTACATCCAATATTGGCCACCAAACCATTTACATATTTACAACATCTCATGCTTAACAATTATTCTTAAGAAAATCTCTTAAATTAATTGCATCTCATGCAACTATTTAAAATTTCTTAAAATAATTGCCCCAATAGAGGGCTTATGTTATAATTACTTTAATTATAGCATTTCCAACTTAATCATTTGTTTGGAAGATTTTATAGCCATCCTAATTACTATTAAGGTCTCACTTTGCACATTATCCATTTAGCATGCATATATCATATAATTGCATACATTCCCATACATCTCATGCATTCATGGATAAGCAGTAAATATGGTATGATCATGGACTTTCTAAGGGATTCAATTCTGAGCCACCAAGAATTGAATCGGGGCATTCTAGGTGCATTTCATTCATTCATTTTACAAGAGTTATGAAGGAGTACATAATCAACACTTGATCTTGAATTCTCCCACTGGTCCCACCAATGCTCTTGACCTCCTTGAACTTCTTGCAATCCAATATTACATAGTAATCCTTGGCATACCAAGGCGAATTTACAAGAACTTAAATAAATGAAATTACAACCCAAAAATTATTACAAACTTAATAATACATGCCCAAAATAAATTAAAATAAATTAATTAATTTACAATCCCAAAGAAACATAAAAGAAATAAATCCAATCACATTGGTCTTTTATAGTCCATGATCATCCATCATGCATATCACTATTTAACAATTAAATAAAACATACATACTTAAATTAAATTGAATATCTCATATTCAACTTAAAAATCCAGATTTGAATATGATTCAAATAAATTTAAAAATTCAGATTTGAATCTCATTCAAACAAATTTAAAAATTCAGATTTGAATCACATTCAAACAACTTCAAAAATTCAGATTTGAATCACATTCAAACCTTTTTTAAAAATCAGATTTGAATCACATTCAAACATTTTTTAAAAAATCATATCTGAATTTTATTCAATCAATTTTAAAAAATCAGATTTAAATATGATTCAAACAACTTTAAAAATTCAGATTTGAATCACATTCAAACAACTTTTAAAAATTCTGATTTGAATCATAATTTAATTGTGTGATAAAAACTACTAATTAAACACTTTAATTAGTCAAAGAATAGGCCTTAGATCATACAACAATTGCAGAATTAAAAGCCAAACCTTAAACCACCCATGGAAGCCAAACCATGCGCACCATTGATGGTGTTTTTTTCAAGTATGCCGCTAACTTGCTTTGCAACCAGCAATGAACTTTTGATCTCATGATCAAACACACAATTAAATCATATAATCAACAATCTAAATGGCAAATATAGTGGCTCTGATACCAATTGAAGGAACGGAAGCGTGAAAAACACAAGTTTATACCATTGAATTCAAAAATTTTCACCTAGGGTCACATGCATCATGCAAGATTTATTTTTATCTATTTGATTTCAATGATAAACAATATATTAAAACTCTTTTAATATGTTTTTGGATCTGTATTTGCCATTTAAGATTTTAAAATTAATCAGATTAATTTTAGAACCCTAGATTAAATCAAGAACGATTACACTAACCTCTTGATGCACTGCAGCGTGTCTGCGCCTTTGAGATTCGTCTTCAGGACACCAGATGTTGTCCCTCTAGCTTGTCCACACCAAGAACACAGCTTCTAAAGCCTTTTCTATTAATTAGAAATTCAAGTTCTGCCTTTTAAGAGATTAGAGATGTAAACAGGACACTAGAAACAATTTCTAGTGTTCTTAATTCAAGAGATTGATGGCTAATCTCTTTGAATTGATAAGAGATGAAGAAGAAGAGATAAAAACCCTCAAAGTGGCGTGACAAAGGAGTGTGGCTGCTGGTTTTGTTTTATTTTCTCATAACAACACTTAAATAGCTAGGTTAACACATTAAACCCGTGCCACATGTCACCCTTTGATTAGCTCTAGGTTTAAGTGACCCAATCACATTGTGCCAAGTGTCAAACCTATATTAAATCTTGATTTTAATCATCTTACATGATTAAAAAACATTTGGCAAGCTTATGTGTTATGTCATGTGTCACCATCTTGAAGGAACGGAAGCGTGAAAAACACAAGATTATACCATTGAATTCAAAAATTTTCACCTAGGGTCATATGCACCATGCAAGATTTATTTTTATCTATTTGATTTCAATGATAAACAACATATTAAAACTCTTTCAATATGTTTTTGGATCTGTATTTTCCATTTAAGATTTTAAAATTAATCAGATTAATTTTAGAACCCTAGATTAAATCAAGAACGATTACACTAACCTCTTGATGTGCTGCAGCGTGTCTGCTCCTTTGAGATTCGTCTTCAGGACATCAGATGTTGTCCCTCTAGCTTGTCCACACCAAGAACACCTATGGCAGCCCTTGAACAGCTTCTAAAGCCTTTTCTATTAATTAGAAAATTCAAGTTCTGCCTTTTAAGAGATTAGAGATATAAACAGGACACTAGAAACAATTTCATGTGTTCTTAATTCAAGAGATTGATGGCTAATCTCTTTGAATTGATGAGAGATGAAGAGAAATAGCTGGAGAGGCTCAAAGTGGCGTGACAATTGAGAGGAGAGGCTGCTGGTTATGTTTTCTTTTCATAACCACACTTAAATAGCTAGGTTAACACATTAAACCCTTGCCACATGTCACCCTTTGATTAGCTCTAGGTTTAAGTGACCCAATCACATTGTGCCAAGTGTCAAACCTATATTTAATCTTGATTTTAATCATCTTACATGATTAAAAAAAAAAACATTTGGCAAGCTTATGTGTGATCCCATGTGTCACCATCTCATGGTGCCACGTGTCACACTGCAAAATGACCAAAATGCCCCTGTGTCTTAATTTTGAGTTCTTAACCCAAAATAATTATTTTTCTTCTTCTAATTAATTTATATCAAATATAAATTAATTAATTAATCTCTATTAATTAATTTCTCATCAATTAAATTCATATTTAAACACTTTAAATATAAATTTAATTTATACTACACATCCAATAATCTAGATTTGGTTTCAAGTCATGCTAGGGACTTTGCAATTTAATTGCAAACCAAATCTATTTAATTAATCAATTAAACTCTTTAATTAATTAATTAAATCATATTTAAATAGGTGATTACTTGTGTATGTGTGTGACTTACTAGGCTCATCACTAATTGGCAATGAGACATGATATCAACTCTTAATATCATCAGAACTCTTTCTTACCATAAATGATTTCTCTAAATCATTTTATGAACCTCATAGACCATGGTTAACACCTAGCATAGCATGCCATGGCCACCCAATTAGTAATAAGGTTTACCTTAAATGAACCTATAATCATATGTTACCATGCACTAGAATCTCTCTCATACAAAATCCCAACTCAAGCCGAGTCATGGTTTATGTCAAACTCCATTTGCTATGAATATTATGTTCTCTTTTAATTCCAGTTCTTGATTAAAAGATTTTTCTCATCAGAAACTCTTTTCTGAATAAATCTATCTGTCCTGGCCAGGAACTTGAAACATCAAGAACAATTAAATGAACATAGGATTTTAACTCTATTTACTTAGAGGAACAGATTCCATCTTGATCAACACCTACCTCCATATATAACTAGCAGGAGCCAACACATGCCCATATACCCATACATAGTACAAGTATGAAAGCGAGATCAAACTCAAACTACCTATATACAAGATAACTGTATATCTCGTGTCTAAAGATTATATGCACTGATATGATTTATAACAAAACATTGACAAGAGTAAACTCCATGTGTTTGTCATAAGTGTCACTGGTTCGGCCTACTTATCATTTATAAGTGCCTATCAAGTTTGTTATATGGCATGAGACTCACCATTCCATCTTATTTATATCTCATATAAATAACTTGGGAACAAACAAGAATACAATCTTTCTGGATAAGACATGTCCTTATTATGAAGTATCCTCGATTGTGAACCTATTTATGATACTTTGTGCTAGAAATATTGTCACTCATATTCTTAACAACTTAAGAATAATATTTCTAACAAAATATCAATGGACCTTTTCTATTACACATAAATATATTATGTAAACGGAAAAGTGGAAATGCCTTTTATTATTAAAATTATGTACAAGATACATACTAAATGATATGCTCTAGGGCATACTACTAACAATCTCCCACTAGCACTAGAGCCATTCATTACAATACCTTAGACCCATCTTCTCAAGATGCCGGTCTAACTGAACTTGTGACAAAAGCTTAGTGAACGGATCAGCTGGATTTTTCAGCTGATGCTATTTTTCTGCATGGCTATATCGCCTTGCCCAACTATATCTCTGATAATGTAGTAGTGCCTTTCTATGTGTTTGGATTTTGGTGAGACCTTAGTTCCTTAGCCTGTAATGACTGCTCCATTGTTGTCACAAAGGTAATGGAACCACGACTCAATGAAAGGAACTACTGTAAGTTCTGTCACGAACTTCTTTATCCAAACAGCTTCCTTTGCAAGATCTCGATGCGTAAATATACTCATTTCTCGAGTGGAATCTGCAATCGTGCTCGCTTGGAACTCTTCCAACCGACTACACCTCCATTACAAATGAACACATATCCAGAGGTAGACTTTCTATCATCGATATCCGATTGGAAATCGTAATCAAGATAACCATCCAATTGCAAGTCTCCACTTCCATAAATCAAGAATAAATCCTTAGTTCTTCTCAAGTACTTAAGGATATTCTTGACACTATCCAAATGTTCCAAACTGGATTGGATTGATACCGCTAGTCAAACTAACAGATATGCGATATCCGGCCTAGTACATAACATTGCATACATTAAACTTCCAATAGCCAAGCATATGGAATCCTCGCCATCTTATCTCTTTCTTCAGTGTCTTTGGAGACATCTCTTTAGAAAGGTGGATACCATGTCTCACTTGGTAACAATCCTCTCTTAGAATCAAGCATGTTAAACCTCTTTAACACCTTTTCCAAGTATAGACTTTGGGATAAACCAATTATTCTTTTCGCTCTATCTCTATAGATGCGAATCCCAAGAATATAGGTTGCCTCCCTAAGTCTTTCATGGAGAATGTATTTGACAACCATACCTTTATAGTCACAACATACCTGTATCATTACCCATCAACAAGATGTCATCCACATATAAGACAAGGAAAGTGATAGCACTGTCACTAACCTTCTTATATACACATGGCTCATCCTCATTTTTATAAAACCAAAAGATTTAATGGCTTCATCAAAACGGATGTTCCAACTCCTCAAGCTTGTTTCAACCCATAAATGGATCGCTTTAGCTTGCATACCTTGGAACCATCTTGGGATTCAAATCCCTTAGGTTGTTCCATGAAAATGTTTTCTTCAATGTATCCATTGAGAAAAGTCGCTTTGACATCCATCCGCCAAATCTTATAATCATAGTATGCAGCTATTGCTAATAAAATCCTAATTGATTTAAGCATAGCAACAAAGTAGAAAGTCTCCTCATAGTCTATTCCTTGCCTTTGGCGAAACCCTTTCGCTACTAGCCTTGCCTTATAGGTCTCTACCTTTCCATCAGAACCAATTTTCTTCTTGAAAACCCATTTGTTCCCTATAGGTACAATACCTTCAGGTGGGTCAACAAGATCCCAAACTTGATTCTTATACATGGAATCAATCTCGGATTTCATAGCATCAATCCATTTTGAAGAGTCTATATCTGATATAGCTTCTTCATAGGTAAGTGGATCATCTCCA
Source organism: Hevea brasiliensis (assembly GCF_030052815.1). Taxonomy (NCBI): domain Eukaryota; kingdom Viridiplantae; phylum Streptophyta; class Magnoliopsida; order Malpighiales; family Euphorbiaceae; genus Hevea; species Hevea brasiliensis. Next base: position 96,480,874 of record NC_079497.1, read on the forward strand.
TGATCTACTTCTTCATGAGTAGACAACTCTTGTTCTTCTTCATGAAGAAAACCATATCTCACTGGTGGGTGAGATACCCTGGTTGTTCTACGAGGAACAGCTTTAGATGTTTCATCAATGGGTATAGGTTGACTAGATGGATTTATATCCATCTGATCTGTTGGTTGGTCAGAATTCTCCAATTCTAACTCTGTTTGCCTTCCTTTGCCTCCTTCTTGAACAAACTGTTGTTCAAGAAATGTGGCAACTCTTCTTATCACAACCTTTTGTGAAGTAGGCAAATAAAAATAATATCCAAAATTATCTTTTGGATATCCAACAAATCGATCTCTTCTCGATCCGTCTCCAATTTATCGTTGTTCACTTTTTGATATAAGTCGACAACCCCAAATATTAACATGCTTAAGACTTGGTTTTCTTCCATGCCAAATCTCATAAGGTGTGGAAGAAACTGATTTTGATGGAATCCTATTCAGAATATATAAAGCTGATTCTAATGCAAATCCCCAAAAAGAGATTGGCATATCAGTATAGCTCATCATACTACGTACCATATCCAATAGGGTACGATTTCTCCTTTCTGATACACCATTTAGCCGTATGCGTTCTGGAGGAGTCAGCTGAGAAACAATGCCATGCTCTCTCAAGTATTCATCAAATTCAGTACTCAAATATTCACCTCCACGATCTGATCGAAGAGCTTTAATATTCTTTCCTGTTTGATTTTCTACTTCAGATTTAAATTCTTTGAACTTTTCAAAAGATTCATGTTTGTATTTCATCAAATACAAATACCCAAACCTTGATTTATCATCAGTAAAGGTAATAAAATAATGAAAACCCCTTCTAGCCATTTCTTTAAACGGACCACATACATCACTATGTATTAGTTCCAAAATATTTTCAGCTCTTAGCCCTTGTCCAACAAAGGGTGATCTAGTCATTTTGCCTTGAAGGCAAGATTCACAAGTTGGAGTAGGCTCAGAGCCCAATGAGGATAAAATCCCCATTTTCTCCAATTTTGCAATCCTATCTTCTGCAACATGACATAACCTTAAGTGCCAAATATATTTTGAACTTGAGTTGGTTTTCACCATGGCATTGCATTCATTTAGATTGCTTTACTCTGGCCAGTGGAAACACTTTTTTACTGGCAATGGAAACACTTTCCTGTTGGCAGTGGAAACACTTTCCTTTGCCTCCATCAGCTTTAGTCTTCCTTTTCTGTTTAGCTATTTTCTTGGAAGGACCAGGAATCTGAGGTTTCTTTTTCCTATTGCCCTTCTTCTTGTTGGACTTTCCAGCAGAAGAAGATGCAACCAAAGCTACCTCTTTTCCTTTATTGCCTGGCATATTCTTTTGGGCAATAACCAGCATGTTGAGTAAACCAGCTAAGGTGCATTCCTGTCTAGTCATATGGAAATTTGTCACAAAATTCCCAAAAGACTCAGGAAGGGACTGAAGGATCAAATCCGTTTGTAGTTGGAAATCCATGTTGAAGTCAAGATGTTCCAACTGCTCAATCAGCCGAATCATCTTGTGGACATGATCCCCAACATTCTGTCCCTCAGACATCCTCATACGGAATAGCTGTCTAGATATCTCATACCTAGCATTCCTGCTGTGCTCACCATACAACTCTTGTAGGTGAAGGAGGATCTCACTCGCACTCTGCATGTTCTCATGTTGCTTCTGTAACTCATTACTCATAGAAGCAAGCATGTAACACTTAGCTCTCATATCATGCTCCTTCCACTTGTCCAAAGTTTCATGTTCCTCTTGTGTGGCCTCTGGAGGTAAGGGACCAGGAACATTTGAATCTAGAACATATCCTATATGTTCAAGGTTCAAGATAAGTTACAAATTTCTTAGCCAATCGCATGATTAGGTCCTGTCAACCTGTTGTGATCAAGTATGCTTGCAAGGATATTGGATGGTGGTGGTTGTTTTGTGCTCATTATTATCAGAAAATTAATTGCAGAAAATAACCAGATTAATTAGTAAATGTATCATGTAATTAACCAAAATGATTATGGTCTTTTAATCAAATTGGTCCTCCCACTAACTTAGCGAATCCTACACTTCCAAAGTAGAAAACGGAAATCCTAGTTGGATGGATTTCTAGTGGGTGATTGAATTCTTATAATTCTATTGATCATCCTCAGGTACATCCATTATTGGAATTACAATAAACTATAAGTGAGCAACTCCTTGCCCATCACATCTCATGTGAGGTTCAATCCTTTACCTAGCCCCTAATGCTCAAAATCTCAGGTACATCCATTATTGACTTATCTTGCATTAGTTAAGTTGATCCCATTGAGCCAGTAATTATGCAAATAATTTTAATGTCCTCAGGTACATCCAATATTGGCCACCAAACCATTTACATATTTACAACATCTCATGCTTAACAATTATTCTTAAGAAAATCTCTTAAATTAATTGCATCTCATGCAACTATTTAAAATTTCTTAAAATAATTGCCCCAATGGAGGGCTTATGTTATAATTACTTTAATTATAGCATTTCCAACTTAATCATTTGTTTGGAAGATTTTATAGCCATCCTAATTACTATTAAGGTCTCACTTTGCACATTATCCATTTAGCATGCATATATCATATAATTGCATACATTCCCATACATCTCATGCATTCATGGATAAGCAATTAATATGGTATGATCATGGACTTTCTAAGGGATTCAATTCTGAGCCACCAAGAATTGAATCGCATTCCTAGGTGCATTTCATTCATTCATTTTACAAGAGTTGCTGAAGGAGTACATAATCAACACTTGATATTGAATTCCTCCCACGGGTCCCACCAATGCTCTTGACCTCCTTGAACTTCTTGCAATCCAATATTACATAGTAATCCTTGGCATACCAAGGCGAATTTACAAGAACTTAAATAAATGAAATTACAACCCAAAAAATATTACAAACTTAATAATACATGCCCAAAATAAATTAAAATAAATTAATTAATTTACAATCCCAAAGAAACATAAAAGAAACAAATCCAATCACATTGGTCTTTTATAGTCCATGATCATCCATCATGCATATCACTATTTAACAATTAAATAAAACATACATACTTAAATTAAATTGAATATCTCATATTCAACTTAAAAATCCAGATTTGAATATGATTCAAATAAATTTAAAAATTCAGATTTGAATCTCATTCAAACAAATTTAAAAATTCAGATTTGAATCACATTCAAACAACTTCAAAAATTCAGATTTGAATCACATTCAAACATTTTATAAAAAATCAGATTTGAATCACATTCAAATATTTTTTAAAAAATCAGATCTGAATTTTATTGAATCAATTTTAAAAAATCATATTTAAATATGATTCAAACAACTTTAAAAATTCAGATTTGAATCACATTCAAACAACTTTTAAAATTCAGATTTGAATCACATTCAAACAATTTTTAAAATTTTGATTTGAATCATAATTTAATTGTGTGATTAAAACAACTAATTAAACACTTTAATTAGTCAAAGAATAGGCCTTAGATCATACAACAATTGCAGAATTAAAAGCCAAACCTTGAACCACCCAAGGAACCATTGTTGCCGCCACCAATGGTGGCTTCACCATGTGTGCCGCCACACCTCATGATCCAACCAGCAATGAATCTCTTGATCTCATGATCAAACACACAATTAAATTATATAATCAACAATCTAAATGGCAAATATAGTGGCTCTGATACCAATAGAAGGAACGGAAGCGTGAAAAACACAAGATTATACCATTGAATTCAAAAATTTTCACCTAGGGTCACATGCACCATGCAAGATTTATTTTTATCTATTTGATTTCAATGATAAACAACATATTAAAACTCTTTTAATATGTTTTTGGATCTGTATTTGCCATTTAAGATTTTAAAATTAATCAGATTAATTTTAGAACCCTAGATTAAATCAAGAACGATTACACTAACCTCTTGATGTGCTGCAGCGTGTCTGCGCCTTTAAGATTCGTCTTCAGGACACCAGATGTTGTCCCTCTAGCTTGTCCACACCAAGAACACCTATGGCAGCCCTTGAACAGCTTCTAAAGCCTTTTCTATTAATTAGAAAATTCAAGTTCTGCCTTTTAAGAGATTAGAGATGTAAACAGGACACTAGAAACAATTTCTAGTGTTCTTAATTCAAGAGATTGATGGCTAATCTCTTTGAATTGATGAGAGATGAAGAGAAATAGCTGGAGAGGCTCAAAGTGGCGTGACAATTGAGAGGAGAGGCTGCTGGTTATGTTTTCTTTTCATAACCACACTTAAATAGCTAGGTTAACACATTAAACCCTTGCCACATGTCACCCTTTGATTAGCTCTAGGTTTAAGTGACCCAATCACATTGTGCCAAGTGTCAAACCTATATTTAATCTTGATTTTAATCATCTTACATGATTAAAAAAAAAAAAAACATTTGGCAAGCTTATGTGTGATCCCATGTGTCACCATCTCATGGTGCCACGTGTCACACTGCAAAATGACCAAAATGCCCCTGTGTCTTAATTTTGAGTTCTTAACCCAAAATAATTATTTTTCTTCTTCTAATTAATTTATATCAAATATAAATTAATTAATTAATCTCTATTAATTAATTTCTCATCAATTAAATTCATATTTAAACACTTTAAATATAAATTTAATTTATACTACACATCTAATAATCTAGATTTGGTTTCAAGTCATGCTAGGGACTTTGCAATTTAATTGCAAACCAAATCTATTTAATTAATCAATTAAACTCTTTAATTGATTAATTGAATCATATTTAAATAGGTGATTACTTGTGTATGTGTGTGACTTACTAGGCTCATCACTAATTGGCAATGAGGCATGATATCAACTCTTAATATCATCAGAACTCTTTCTTACCATAAATGATTTCTCTAAATGATTTTATGAACCTCATAGACCATAGTTAACACCTAGCATAACATGCCATGGCCACCCAATTAGTAATAAGGTTTACCTTAAATGAACCTATAATCATATGTTACCATGCACTAGAATCTCTCTGTTACAAAATCCCAACTCAAGCTGGAGTCATGGTTTATGTCAAACTCCATTTGCTATGAATATTATGTTCTCTTTTAATTCCAGTTCTTGATTAAAAGATTTTTCTCATCGTAAACTCTTTCTCAATAAATCTATCTGTCTGCCAGAACTTGAAACATCAAGAACAATTAAATGAACATAGGATTTTAACTCTATTTACTTAGAGGAATAGATTCCATATTGATCAACACCTACCTCCATATATAACTAGCAGGAGCCAACACATGCCCATATACCCATACATAGTACAAGTATGAAAGCAGTATCAAACTCAAACTACCTATATACAAGATAACTGTGCTATCTCAGGTCTAAAGATTATATGCACTGATATGATTTATGACAAAACATTGACAAGAGTAAACTCCATGTGCTTGTCATAAGTGTCACTGGTTCGGCCTACTTATCATTTATAAGTGCCTATCAAGTTTGTTATATGGCATGAGACTCACCATTCCATCTTATTTATATCTCATATAAATAACTTGGGAACAAACAAGAATACAATCTTTCTGGATAAGACATGTCCTTATTATGAAGTATCCTCGATTGTGAACCTATTTATGATACTTTGTGCTAGAAATATTGTCACTCATATTCTTAACAACTTAAGAATAATATTTCTAACAAAATATCAATGGACCTTTTCTATTACACATAAATATATTATGTAAACGGAAAAGTGGAAATGCCTTTTATTATTAAAATTATGTACAAGATACATACTAAATGATATGCTCTAGGGCATACTACTAACACATCTCATGGTGCCACGTGTCACACTGCAAAATGACCAAAATGCCCCTGTGTCTTAATTTTGAGTTCTTAACCCAAAATAATTATTTTCTTCTTCTAATTAATTTATATCAAATATAAATTAATTAATTAATCTCTATTAATTAATTTCTCATTAATTAAATTCATATTTAAACACTTTAAATATAAATTTAACTTATATTATACATCCAATAATCTAGATTTGGTTTTAAGTCATGCTAGGGACTTTGCAATCTAATTGCAAACCAAACCTATTTAATTAATCAATTTAAACTCTTTAATTAATTAATTAAATCATATTTAATTAGGTGATAACTTGTGTATGTGTGTGACTTACTAGGCTCATCACTAATTGGCAATGAGACATGATATCAACTCTTAATATCATCAGAACTCTTTCTTACCATAAATGATTTCTCTAAATCATTTTATGAACCTCATAGACCATAGTTAACACCTAGCATAGCATGCCATGGCCACCCAATTAGTAATAAGGTTTACCTTAAATGAACCTATAATCATATGTTACCATGCACTAGAATCTCTCTGTTACAAAATCCCAACTTAAGCTGGAGTCATGGTTTATGTCAAACTCCATTTGCTATGAATATTATGTTCTCTTTTAATTCCAGTTCTTGATTAAAAAGATTTTCTCATCAGAAACTCTTTTCTGAATAAATCTATCTGTCCTGGCCAGGAACTTGAAACATCAAGAACAATTAAATGAACATAGGATTTTATCTCTATTTACTTAGAGGAACAGATTCCATCTTGATCAACACCTACCTCCATATATAACTAGTAGGAGCCAACACATGCCCATATACCCATACACAGTACAAGTATGAAAGCAGTATCAAACTCAAACTACCTATATACAAGATAATTGTACTATCTCGGTCTAAAGATTATATGCACTGATATGATTTATGACAAAACATTGACAAGAGTAAACTCCATGTGCTTGTCATAAGTGTCACTGGTTCGGCCTACTTATCATTTATAAGTGCCTATCATTTTGTTATATGGCATGATCACCATTCCATCTTATTTATATCTCATACAAATAACTTGGGAACAAACATGAATACAATCTTTCTGGATAAGTCATGTCCTTATTATGAAGTATCCTCGATTGTAAACCTATTTATGATACTTTGTGCTAGAAATATTGTCACTCATATTCTTAACAACTTAAGAATAATATTTCTAACAAAATATCAATGGACCTTTTCTATTACACATAAATATATTATGTAAACAGAAAAGTGAAAATGCCTTTTATTAATAAAAATATGTACAAGATACATACTAAATGATATGCTCTAGGGCATACTACTAACAATTTTCTCATCACATATTTCATTATTTTATACTTTCTCAATGTCATTACATTGTAGTTTCAGACATTTCGACTTTCCGGGGTAGGCATTAGACATCAAAACAATAGGACGTACAAACTATAAAAATGAATATGTTATAATTTCCTATATATTTTTAATATTTATTCCATCAATTTATGTCTCCTCACTATAGTTTAAGTGTAGTTTCAAATATTCTGATTGTTTGAATAGACGTTAGTAGTTGGAATAGTAGAATGTATAAACTACCTATGGTGAGGGCGTAACAATTCTTCCCCTCTAAATAAAAATTTCATCCTCGAAATATACCTGATGTGAAGAGCTGAGGGAACTTTGCCTCATCGTCTCCTCGCTCTCTCATGTCGCTTCTTCTGTATTGAGGTGTCTCCATAAGACTTTCACTAGTGGGATCCTCTTGTTTATGAGTTCTTTCACTTCCCGTGCCAAGATTCTAATTGGCTCTTCTTTATATGTCAAATCAGGCTGCACAATTATTTCTTTTGCTGAACTGACATGTGAAGGATCTGATCTGTATCTCCTGAGCATCGACACATAGAATACATTGTAAATCTTGTCCAGCTCAGGTGGTAAAGCTAGCCTGTAGGCTACTAGGCCCACACATTCAATGACATCGTATGGACCAATAAATCTAGGCTTAGCTTACCCTTCATGCCAAATTTTAGCACTTTCTTCCAAGATGAGACCTTGAGAGACACCTTATCGCCAACCTCATACTCTATATCCTTTTTCCTCAAGTCGGCATATGACTTCTGTCTGTCTGAGGCAGCTTTCAAATTGTCTATAATGAGTTTCACTTCTTCCTCAGTCTGCCTCATCAAGTCTAGGCCCACTACTTTTTCTTCCCCCATTTCTGTCCAACATAAAGGAGTCCTGCATCTTCTCCCATACAATGCTTTGTATGGAGCCATTTTTATGCTGGCTTGACAGCTGTTATTATAAGCAATCTCTACCAAAGGAAGATATTTCTCCCAACTTCCCTTAAAATCAATGATGCAGCTTCTTAATATATCCTCCAATACCTATCATATCATATCATTCATGTTATTAGTGTCAGGTCATTGTTATCATTCCTTTAACAATTACAGCAATTCATTAAGTTCTAAGGGTTACTTGAATCACCCTTTATGACTGTCCATCCATTTATGGATGAAAAGTCGTACTAAAGTGCAGTTGAGTATAAAGACTCAAGTAGCCTCTTCCAAAATCTCAAAGTAAATCACGGGTCTCGGTCAGGTATGATCAATGTTGGCACTCTATGTAGCCGGACTATCTCATCTATGTAAATCTCTGCTAACCTCTCCAGTGAGTAGTCGGCTCTAACTGGTAGGAAGTGAGCTGACTTGGTTAATCTATCCACAATCACCCATACAGTATCATGTTTCTTTTGTGTCAATGGTAGCCCAGTGACAAAATCCATGGTGATGCGGTCCCATTTCCACTCTGGAATAGATATAGGTTGCAACAGCCCTGATGGAATCTGATGCTCAGCCTTAACTTGCTGGCATGTCAAACATCTGGTCACAAAATCACTAATCTCTTTCTTCATTCCAGGCCACCAATAATGTGTTTTCAGGTCTTGGTACATCTTGATACTTCCTGGGTGCATAGCATGGAAGCTACTATGCGCCTCTTTCAAGATATTCTTCTTAAGTTCTTCATCTCCTGGTACACAGATTGTCACACCCTACCCCTTCGTAAGGCATAACATGATCCCGTAGTATACCTAAAGAATTACCAACTTCATCTACTGATAACCCATTAAATACACTACAAGGGATTTTAAAACTTTTCTTACTTCTTTTACAGGTGTTAAAAAAAAAATTTTTTGACCTTAAGTGAAAGAGCTAACACATTTGGACTATTAGTAATTCCTGTAAAAATTTTGGCAGAGTGTCATCTGTATTTTGGATAAAACAGTTCTTCAAAAACCTGTAAAAAGCACTTCAATATTTTTCCCAATCTCAACTTCAACAGTTAAACAACAAAATATATTTCTCAACTCAAATTCATAAAATTTTTTTTTTCAAAGACTGAGATAAAAGAAATATAGTACAATTTTTTTACAAGCCAAAATAACTCATAATTTATTTTACAACTTCAATGTACAATTTTAATTTACAACTGCTCAAAACCAAGAACAATATATGCATACAGTGAACATACATTACAGTACAAAATGCAAAATGTGGTATACTCAATATACCCGATGATCTCTCGCTGAATGTACTAGCAGCCTAGTCTCATTGCCCCGTCTGTCTGCCTACTCGCGACAAAGAATAAAGCTATCGCTGAGACAATGTCTCAGTGGTGCACAACATTAACCAAATACAACTTTAAATCACAATTCATAAATCATATAAATGATGGATACGTAAAACCATAGTTAAATTCAATACAATGAATGTCATAAGGAATTTAACACAATATCACAATAAATCTCAGTAATCAAAACGTAGTTAAATTCAAAAGACAGTGAATGTCAATAAGAATTTAAACTCCATTTCACAAATTATCAAAGCTCATAATAACACAATTTAGTCGAATAATTTAAGAACACAGTGTTGCCAATTCATTCACAACTTAAGCCATGATACAAATTTCTGATCAATGCCGCGTTGTACACCACGACAAAGCAATCATGACCCCACTAATCGAAATCAATGAGGAAGGAAGCTAGCTATATAATGAGTATTCATCCGATCACCTCAACTGGTAAACCAGAGAGGGAGAAAAATAAACGATCACGACTCCATAAATGGAGAAGGAAAATAAACGATCACAACCCCATAAATGGAGAAGGAATGATATGATACTGTCATGCTAAGTGTGAACACAAAATCAATTCCAAACATTTTATTCAAATGATTCGTGAGAATCCAATAAATTTCTAAAGTCATAAATTCATTCACAAAATGGCAACACAATTCATAATTAACTTCAAATTTTCACAAATCACACTAAATCAATTTTTCCAAAGTTTCAAACTATTTACAATGCTTTTCAAGCAATAAGCATCCATTCAAACACATTTCCATAATTGAAAACAATAATATACAAATAGTCATAATTTATTTCAATTGAAAAATTCAAAAGAAATAACTGTTGTGCACAAACCTCTAATAACTGTCTCCTGGCTTTGACTCAGTGTTTCCTTCCCTTTCCCTGAGTCTTTGCTAACTGAGAAACACAATTTGAAGTGTTTCAGCACTCATTTAAACTGTCTCTAACGATAATGCTTGATAATTAATTCACTGAATTCTAATATTTGCTTAGTCAACCTAAGATGTCGACCCTCGATGCATTCTAGGTAAATTAGGTTGTAATGTTATTAATATGTCACATTCAATAGTATTTTAGAGTTGGTACATGTTACCGAGTTCATTTCCATGTATACTGCATTTTCTTGAAATTTGCTGGATTCCGGGATACTAGTTTGACCTAGCCGGACGACCTAGTTTCCTCAGTTTTCGGGTTTCAGTCAAAACTACAAACTTGTAGATCTATACCTTATGGAACGCGGGGCAAAATTTCAGGTCATTCTGAGTTATGTAGACCAAGTTATGGTCATTTTACTATTGCTGGTCAAAGAGCATCAAAATTGGTCACTTTAGGTCATTTTAGGTTCGGCCAGTTTTTGGACCCGAACTTGTGCAAGCTGTTTGACTTGCTTATGGTCATTTCTGGGCTTTGGTGTCTTCATAAGACTTGTAGATATGGGTCTTAACTATTCATGGTCAATATTTCAGGTTAATTGGACCTAGTTTGAGTGAGTTATGGCCTAAACACTAACTGCTGCCCAAATGGTCAATTTTCAGGCCTCAATTGCACTTAATCCGGATTTGGTCATTTCTCAAGCTACCTTGCAAGCAGAATTTTCGCAAGCTTCCTTCATGAAAGTTGGCACATTTTGTGCCTAGTTTCACCTCCAATTGGTCTCATACCAATTGGAGCCACACACATAAAGTTATAGGCCTAAAACACAAACTGTCTTATTGCATTTCTTTCATACACATCAAGCATCACTTTTAACGCTTACCAAACTTAACAATCAAGCCAATTCTGGTTGTACCATGACCTAAACATAATTCACAACACATTATAGGTCATTTTGGCAGTTTACAATTACATTCAATGTGCACCAATAAGTGCAGAATTTGTCCAACTCAATTTACAACAATTCAATCACCAATTCATGCTCATTTACATGTCCAACTTCACACCATCATACATGCACTCAAACTGCCATAACCACTATCACAATTCAACACCATTATTTCATAAACCAAGCATGAATTCTAGCATTTCCTCAAGAGTTAACAAACTGTCACAATGGTACATTTACATTCCATTAATTTCCAAGCTTTAAATTTCATTTCACATTTACATATACTAAGTATACATCACCCAAACAATTCCTACACAATATACATTTAATCAATCATTTAATTCACCATTTACAAGCACAAATAAAATGCCTTCAAGGTGTTTCCATGCCTGCCAAAAATAAACATCTCCCTTAGAACATTGAACTCCAAAATTCTTTCCACAATTCAAGTACCCATAACCTCCTTACTAACTTTAATGAAGCACTAACCAAAAACACAAACTTACCACTTTGGAAACTCTTCAAAATCTCCCCAAAACTTGGTCTTCTTGCTGCCAATCTACTGCCCAAGTGGTGTAGACTAACTTTGATGAAGGAACTTAGGAAGAAATTGGCTTACTTCATGCATGCATGGAGCTTGGCCATGGATGGCCATGGAGGAACTTGAGAGAAAAAGAAGAATTCAGCTGGTTCTGGTTTGGGAGGTTGAAGATGGTAGTTTCACTCCACTAATGCTTAATATGGGTCCCTTAATAGGTCACTAGTGGAGCACTAACTTGGTTAAATAAGTCATAAATCTTAATTTCCTTAATTTTGCTCATTTGCCACTAATCTTTTACTATTTACATAATGTATCTCAATTTAATTTTTCATGTCATTTCTAAAGTGTTATATCATTTATTTTTAATGGACATTGAGGTCAAAAGGCAAATCGGAGTGTCAAATGACCATAATGCCCCTGTTTGGGTTGTATTCCCGATTTTTCGGTAACATCGGGTTTTGTCCGTTTTTTTATTTCACTTTTCTTTGTACTAATTAATTAATTTTTCTTTAATATTTCTAATGGCATTTATACTTCAATTGATATCTCTATAAGTCTTAAAAATGTTTTCCAGGGTTCCCCGCAGTCCAAGGCTAGTCAACAGTCCACTCCGTGACTTCCCGGTGCGGTCACCCATTGCTAGGGTTCTCGGTTCGCTTAACTTGGTTACATTTCTTTGCTATTATTTTTCCTTTGTTTTTCTTGTATTTTCTTTTCTTGTATTTCATTATTTTATGTCTCCTCAATCATAACGAAGTGTAGTTCTAGGCATCCTAGCTGTCCGGACAACACTGGTCACCAGAATAGTAGAACGCACTACCGAACTTAGGGGTGTTACAATTCTCCCTCCCTTAAAATAAATTTCGTCCACGAAATTTTACCCAATGGCCATCTTACAATAGTCATATGTTTATTTTCTCCTTTCTATATGATCGTATAATCTTCTTTTCCTTAAATTTGTATAAGATTTTTAACAATCTAGTACAACATTTTTTTTTTGTTTGTATAATACCAATATTCTCTTACTATTGTGCTGTCTAATATTTCGGTTCATGTTCCTTCTTGAATGACCCTTGAGGTCATGTTAGAATCATTTATCTAGTCATTGGTCCTCTGACCATTCTAGTCTATAGTCTTCCTCACATTCGTAACATTTCTTTGTTATATCTGAACCAACTGTTCGAATTTTTTTTACTTCCATAACTCTTTTTATCTGTCAGTATTCTATAACTTACTTCCTTTTGTACTGAACTATAACCTTTCGATATTCTAAATTTTGACTTTTAGATCCTTAAGTAGGATTTTCAAAATTATTTCTAACAATTAAAGTCTGTCCTAGCATAACTATACCAAAACAGATGCCGTTGGCAACCATTCTCATCTAGGTGTACTATCGGGTAGTACGTAGCTCTACACAATAATCTCAAGTTAGTACTGTAATCTGCAGCTTACAGTATAAACGTCAAGAACATTGCATAGTTACTATGATACATTCCAATAGATCAGACTTTCCTATCTTTTATCCTTTTCGAATTCACTGATATCCAAACTTATTCTGATTACAATATCCATTAGCAATTACTAACAGTAACATCCTTGCCCTCATCTAGAGCAATTCCATTACTGCATCTTACTTTTACGTCCTCTTGCCTTACATTAACTAGGCTCGCCAATTAGCTTTATAATTTATGGTGTGTCAGAAAATACTTTTCGCCGATAAACTCTTTTAAAACTAATTTCACTTATTATCACAATCCTTATCTTAAAGGACTAATCACTAATGCATCAAAATTTATTCCCCTGTACAGGAATAACAACAGAACATATAGTTCTAACACTAACATAAAAGTATTCAGACTCTAGGTCAAACAATACATAAACAAAGAGTGCCATTCTATATGGTGTTATGAAGATTGGATCCACAACAGGCATAACATTAATTTCAAACTACACCTCTCTTTCCGGAGGTAATCCTGGCAATTCATCAGGAAACACGTCTGGAAAGTCATATACTGTAGGGATGTCCCTCAATGCTGGACTCCCCACTTGGGTGTCTACCACATGTGCCAAGTATGCTTCACACCCCTTTCCAATCATTTTTTTCTGGCTAGTGCAGCCGAAATGATGTTTAATGGCAATAACTACCTCTCCCCATGTATTACCACATCACTGTACTGAGGGAGGCCAAAAGTGACTGTCTTCAGCTTACAGTCAATCATGGCATGATGCCTAGCTAACCAATCCATGCCCAAGATGATATCATAATCTCTGAAGGGCATTTCAATGAAATCAAACAAAAAAGTGTGTCCTTGGATCACCAAAGGACAATCTCTATACATTCTATTAACCCTGACCTCCTGTCCTAGCGGACTTGTTACTAGCACCTCAAAGTCCATTTTTGTACATGGAACAATAATGCAATCAATGATGCTAGCACACACATAAGAATGGGTAGAACCCGGATCAAATAACACAAACACATCCTGATTAAAAGCTGAGAAGGTACCAGCCACAACATCAGATGTCTCGGCCTCTTCCCTCTGTCTCATTGCATGGATTCTGACTGGAGCACTATCTTGCTCTGAATGTTCACTGTGCCTTGGCGGCCTAATGGGCTACCTCCACCCCTGCCTCTACCTCTACCTCTGCTGGGTGGTTGTGAACTTTTGGTGACAGGACTCTGAACTGACCCTTCTATAGTAGTAGGAGGTGGTTCAACTCTGCGACTACTGGTGCAGTCCTTGGCAAAGTGTCCTATGCCTCCGCAGTTATAACAGGCTCCTATGTCCTTGTAGCATACCCCACCATGATTTCTACCACAAGTTTCACATTGGCAGGAAGGGTAAGAACTTCTAGTTGTTCGACGACTGGACCTTGGGGGTCTCTGCCTTAATGATCCACCTCTGTTATATCCCTGAGCTCGGGGCTCCTCAAATTCTTTTCTCTTTCTCAAATTACTGCTTAAGCTCTGACCCATAGGTTTCTCTCTCTTTTCTATTTCATGTTGCCCTTGTGGGGGTTGGGCCTATACTTGAGCTTGAGCTGACAGAGTATCACCCATTTGTTGAAAGAAAGTGGCCATTTGCTAGGCCATTTGTGCAGTAATTTGTACCGGTAAAACTGGTACAGTCGGGCCTTTGACACTTTGTGGAGCTGGGGCCTCAACTTGTACCTTAGCCTCTATCGATTGATCGACTGAACGATCACCCTCTTCCATAGTCAATTCGACGATCTTAGACCTCTCGAACAATTAACACAAGGAGATTTCCTCCCGTTAGTGCATATTTATAATGTAATGTACTGTATGTATCAAACAATGACATTGAGCAGTTGCACTATGAAGAAAGAATATTCAAATAACATGTGAAAACAGAATTTTAAAAACTTTGCTCTGATACCACTAAAACATGTCACACCCTACCCCTCTGTAAGGCATAACATGATCCCGTAGTATACCTAAAGAATTACCAACTTCGTCTACTGATAACCCATTAAATACACTATAAGGGATTTTAAAACTTTTCTCACTTCTTTTACAGTGGTGAGCACTATTTACAGGTGTTAAAAAAAAATTTTGACCTTAAGTGAAAGAGCTAACACATTTGGACTATTAGTAATTCCTGTAAAAATTTTAGCAGAGTGCCATCTGTATTTTGGATAAAACAATTCTTCAAAAACCTGTAAAAAGCACTTCAATATTTTTCCCAATCTCAACTTCAATAGTTAAACAACAAAATATATTTCTCAACTCAAATCCATAAAATTTTTTTTTTCAAAGACTGAGATAAAAGAAATATAGTATAATTTTTTTACAAGCCAAAATAACTCATAATTTATTTTACAACTTCAATGTACAATTTTAATTTACAACTGCTCAAAACCAAGAACAATATATGCATACAGTGAACATACATTACAGTACAAAATGCAAAATGTGGTATACTCAATATACCCAATGATCTCTCGCTGAATGTACTAGCATCCTAGTCTGCTGCCCTGTCCGTCTGTCTACCTACGACAGCAATGAAAAGCTATCGCTGAGACAATGTCTCAGTGGTGCACAACATTAACCAAATACAACTTTAAATCACAATTCATAAATCATATAAATGATGGATACGTAAAACCATAGTTAAATTCAATACAATGAATGTCATAAGGAATTTAACACAATATCACAATAAATCTCAGTAATCAAAACTTAGTTAAATTCAAAAGACAGTGAATGTCAATAAGAATTTAAACTTCATTTCACAAATTATCAAAGCTCATAATAACACAATTTAGTCGAATAATTTAAGAACACAGTGTTGCCAATTCATTCACAACTTAAGCCATGACACAAATTTCCGATCAATGCCGCGTTGTACACCACGACAAAGCAATCACGACCCCACTAATCGAAATCAATGAGGAAGGAAGCTAGCTATATAATGAGTACTCATCCGATCACCTCAACTGGTAAACCAGAGAGAGAGAAAAATAAACTATCACGACTCCATAAATGGAGAAGGAAATTAAACAATCACAACCCCATAAATGGAGAAGGAATGATATGATACTGTCATGCTAAGTGTAAACACAAAATCAATTCCAAACATTTTATTCAAATGATTCGTGAGAATCCAATAAATTTCTAAAGTCATAAATTCATTCACAAAATGGCAACACAATTCATAATTAACTTCAAATTTTCACAAATCACACTAAATCAATTTTTCCAAAGTTTCAAACTATTTACAATGCTTTTCAAGCAATAAGTATCCATTCAAACACATTTCCATAATTGAAAACAATAATATACAAATAGTCATAATTTATTTCAATTGAAAAATTCAAAAGAAATAACTATTGTGCACAAACCTCTGATAACTATCTCCTGGCCTTGACTCAGTGTTTCCTTCCCTTTCTCTGAGTCTCTGCTAATTGAGAAACACAATTTGAAGTGTTTCAGTACTCATTTAAACTGTCTCTAACGATAATGCTTGATAATTAATTCACTGAATTCTAATATTTGCTTAGTCAACCTAAGATGTCGACCCTCGATGCATTCCAGGTAAATTAGGTTTTAATGTTATTAATATGTCACATTCGATAGTATTTTAGAGTTGGTACATGTTACCAAGTTCATTTCCGTGTATACTACATTTTCTTGCAATTTGCTGGATTCCGGGATACTAGTTTGACCTAGCCGGATGACCTAGTTCCCTCGGTTTTCGGGTTTCGGTCAAAACTACAAACTTGTAGATCTATGTCCTATGGAACGCAGGGCAATATTTCAGGTCATTCTGAGTTATGTAGACCAAGTTATAGTCATTTTACTATTGCTGGTCAAAGTGCATCAAAATTGGTCACCTTAGGTCATTTTAGGTCATTTTAGGTTCGGCCAGTTTTTGGACCCGAGCTTGTGCAAGCTGTTTGACTTGCTTATGGTCATTTATGGGTTTTGGTGTCTTCATAAGACTTGTAGATATGGGTCTTAACTATTCATGGTCAATATTTCAGGTCAATTGGACCAGTTTTGAGTGAGTTATGGCCTAAACACTAACTGCTGCCCAAATGGTCAATTTTCAGGCCTTAATTGCACTTAATTCGGATTTGATCATTTTTCAAGCTACCTTGCAAGCAGAATTTTCGCAAGCTTCCTTCATGAAAGTTGGCACATTTTGTGCCTAGTTTCACCTTCAATTGGTCTCATACCAATTGGAGCCACACACTTAAAGTCATAGGCCTAAAACACAAACTGCCTTATTGCATTTCTTTCATACACGTCAAGCATCACTTTTAACGCTTACCAAACTTAACATTCAAGCCAATTCTGGTTGTACCATGACCTAAACATAATTCAAAACACATTATAGGTCATTTTGGCAGTTTACAATTACATTCCATGTGCACCAATAAGTGCAGAATTTGTCCAACTCAATTTACAACAATTCAATCACCAATTCATGCTCATTTACATGTCCAACTTCACACCATCATACATGCACTCAAACTGCCATAACCACTATCACAATTCAACACCATTATTTCATAAACCAAGCATGAATTCCAGCATTTCCTCAAGAGTTAACAAACTGCCACAATGGTACATTTACATTCCATTAATTTCTAAGCTTTAAATTTCATTTCACATTTACATATACTAAGTATACATCACCCAAACAATTTCCTACACAATATACATTTAATCAATCATTTAATTCACCATTTACAAGCACAAATAAACTGCCTTCAAGGTGTTTCCATGGCTGCCAAAAATAAACATCTCCCTTAGAATATTAAACTCCAAAATTCTTTCCACAATTCAAGTACCCATAACCTCCTCACTAACTTTAATGAAGCACTAATCAAAAACACAAACTTACCACTTTGGAAACTCTTCAAAATCTCCCCAAAACTTGGTCTTCTTGCTGCCAATCTACTGCCCAAGTGGTGTAGACTAACTTTGATGAAGGAACTTAGGAAGAAATTGGCTTACTTCATGCATGCATGGAGCTTGGCCATGGATGGCCATGGAGGAACTTGAGAGAAAAAGAAGAATTCGGCTGGTTCTGGTTTGGGAGGTTGAAGATGGTAGTTTCAATCCACTAATGCTTAATATGGGTCCCTTAAGAGGTCACTAGTGGAGCACTAACTTGGTTAAATAAGTCATAAATCTTAATTTCCTTAATTTTGCTCATTTGCCACTAATCTTTTACTATTTACATAATGTATCTCAATTTAATTTTTCATGTCATTTCTAAAGTGTTATATCATTTATTTTTAATGGACATTGAGGTCAAAAGGCAACTCGGGGTGCCAAATGACCACAATGCCCCTGTTTGGGTTGTATTCCCGATTTTTCGGTAACACCGGGTTTTGTCCGTTTTTCGATTTCTCACTTTTCTTTGTACTAATTAATTAATTTTTCTTTGATATTTCTAATGGCATTTATACTTCAATTGATGTCTCTATAAGTCTTAAAAATGTTTTCCAGGGTTCCCCGCAGTCCTGGGCTAGTCAACGGTCCACGCCGTGACTTCCCTGTGCGGTCACCCATCGCTAGGGTTCTCGGCTCGCTTAACTTGGTTACATTTCTTTGCTATTTTTTTTTCCTTTGTTTTTCTTGTATTTTCATTTCTTGTATTTCATTATTTTATGTCTCCTCAATCATAACGAAGTGTAGTTCTAGGCATCCTAGCTGTCCGGACAACACTGGTCACCAGAACAGTAGAATGCACTACCGAACTTAAGGGTGTTACACAGATTCTACCTTTATAATACAAGAACCCATCTCCTTTCAACTCATAATCAGTCTCTTTCCCTTCTTAAGTTCTGGCCATAACAGCTAGCAACTTTTCATCCCTTAGCTGCGCTTTTTGTATTTGCTGTAGCAAACTTGGCTTTACACATTGTGACGCCCCTTACCCGTCTACTATATAATCGAGCAAGAAGTACCACATTTGGTGCCGGAGCACCCTATCTTATATTATCATATCTATTATAAACTTTTAACATCATTTAAAAGTAATAATCCATGTGTAGAATTTTTTTTTTTATATAACTTATTTGTGTGGAGACCCGGACAGAGCCTCCTCTATTTTATTAGCATCTGGCAGGTTCCACTAATCACCTGTTAACATGTTCATATTCATTTCACACATTTCCAAATCATATGCTATTGTATCATATCATTTACAATATTTATGAGATCTCAAAAAAATATCATCTATTGCATTCATATAGAAATTCATAGATAATAACTTACAAGTTTCCATTACAATCTCAAAGTTTAATTACAAGTCTAAAATGAAATACATCATAAACTAGTAATTACATCATGATTAGATATAATGAACCAAATTACTAGTCTATACAGGGGCCCTACCAAAATACAAAAGACTGATGAGGTGACTCTGGATGGTGGCAAATCTGGTCGGAGCTATGTCCGAACACTACTTAGGCGGCTACTATTGTGGCGACTGCTGATCTCCGGTACCTACGTGATAAAAAACCAATGCGCTAAGCATAACGCTTAGTGGTACATAATTTATAATAACAATAACTAAACAATTTAAATAATAATTCTATATATGGAAAATTTCATAATTTCTAGGTATTTTACATTTTCATTTCACTTTGGAAACAATTTAAGTTATCAGGATCTTTTCTACTTACTTATTGCATATTTAGTCTCAATTAATTATTATTAGTGCCCAAGAAACCTATAATAGACTATAAAAGCTAGATACACGGGAGTATACGAGTTAGACAGCCATATGTCTACCCTGTATACATCTGTCAGGCATGAGGCCAGTAGTCAGGCATGAGGCCAACTGTCAGGCTTGTAAAGCCAGAATAAAGTTTGGCACAATGACAAATAAGTAGGCATATAGCCTGTAGAATAATCATACCAGACATATATTATCAGTTTATAATTTTCTCGATAGGCAGTACTGCTATCTGTAGTCCCTAATTAGTATACCAATCAATCCAAACTAAATAAATAAGTCTAGGTATACTATAGGCAATTTCACATTATTACATATTTATTTGAGTGTTCATATCACTTTATAGTAGGAAAATAGGTCCCACATGCCTCTTTCATGTGGTTTAGTATTTAATAGCTTGTTAGGGTTGAATTGCCTACCATAAGATAATTTATCTCATGGACCTTTCTTTAGTTTCAGTTTTTGTATCTCACCTTTACCTATGTATTTGATCAGTTTGTAGCCACTGTTTGGCCACACTTACTTCATGGAAGTTGTTCCTCTATGTCTTATCTTTATTTTTCCATTTGAATCATGTCAATTTGATTTTTAAAACTCAAGTTATGGTTGGATAACCATAACTGACTCATTTCCAAATTATGGTTCCTTAATTAGGCAGCTTTTGGACTTAGAGTTTACCTAATTAATGGAATAGGTTGCAATCACTTTTAGGCATGGTGATCTTCATAGAAACTGTTTCCCTATGTCTTGTGGTCACTTAGAATTTTTAATCACAATTTTTCAAATTTTATGGAGTTATTTATGGCTAAATAACTGACCTGGGCTCATGTACCTTATGCCAACAGGTGTTCAGTTCAGGTCAGTGATTGCAGGTCACTTTTTGAGGTTCTTACAGGCATAATTTGAGGAAGGTTTCTAAAATAAAGTTGTAGCCCTATCTCTCAGGTTTCTAGAAAGGTATGGCTCATCTCAATTAGATTTTTCTAGTGAGATTTATGACTAAAAGACTGTTCTGGGGTCAAGTGAAGTTTGGTCAGATTCCAGGTTTTGATGCAGTGACTTGTTCTAACTATTTGACCTAGTTCTCTTGATTTCTAGGTTTTGGCCAAAATACAAATTTTGTAGGCCTATGTCTTGTGGACATTTTGCCACTGGTTTCATTACATTTGAGTTCTTGTAGGCCAAGTTATAGCCATTTTTCCAAAACTGGTCGGGTGAGTTTATGTCCATCAGTTTCTAGACAACCTAATTCTGGGCAGTTTTGTGACCCAAATTAGGTTAGCAATTTGGTTTGGTTTTGGCATTTCTGGGTTCAATGGTCTTCATGAAAATTGTAGCCCTATATCTATGCTTTCCAATGGCATCAAATTCAGGTCATTTGGAGCAGTATAGAGGGAGTTATGACCAAATGAACATGTACTATTCATTTGGTCATTTTCTGGATTTTGTGCAGGGTCATCCGAATTCGGTTAGTGTTTAGGTCAAGTATTTGACAAAATTTAGGCATGGTGTTCGCATGAAAAATGGGCTATTTTGAGTCTAATTTCACCTCCAATTAGCCTCATACTAATTGGAGTCACACATTTTCAGTTAGGGTTCAAAAAACACACTGGACTGATTGAGTCCTAACCTGCAGAAAAATGACACTCCCAAAATTCAATCTCCTCCAACTTTCTTACTTCAATTTGCATGCATAACACTTTTATAAGCAACAATCTCAACTCAATAGGTCAATTTCAAGCTTTTACATAAAGTCCTCAATCATGTACACAAACCCTAGTTTCAGAGTTTCAAATTTGCATAAACACTACGCATTCAAACTCCCAAACATATCAACATTCTCATGGAACCATTTTTCATCACTTGTAAGCAACAAACCTCAAGGTTCCATGGCTGCCGAAAATTCAAGTGTCTCTTTCCTTCAAGTTTTCTTTTTAATTTCATGTAACTTATGCTTGGCTAAACATGCTTTTCATGTTTAATGAAGAGAAAGAGATGGATTAGTGCACTAACCTTACTTGAGCTTCCCAAACTTCAAATTTCTTGCTTCTTACTACTATCAATAACTTCCTTATGGAGTGGGGAGTATTTTTTGTGAGGTGAGCTATGGGTTTTAAGTGGAAGAAGCTTGGGAAATCAAGCTTTCAAGAAAGCAAAAATGGAGGGAGAGGGAGTTTCAATGGTGTGGCTCAAAGAGAGAGGAAGTGGAGGAAGAAGATGACTTGGTTGGTAGGGGTTTGTCATTTTGTGTCTTATATATTTATTTATTTTTGTGTACTTTAAATTTTTTTAAATGCCACAAGCTTTTTTTTTTTATCTTTTCTTTTCTTTTCTTTTTCTTTTCTCTTCTTCTTTTTCCTAATTCAAATTTATAAATTTATAATCTTAATTTATTTTAATTATTTTATTTCTCCCATATTTTAATTTGACATTTAGGTCAAAATTCACCTCTAGAGTGAAATGACCAAAATGCCCTTTATAGTGCATATCAGGTTATTTTTATTATTTTTATACCAATTAATAAATTCTATTTATTTTATTTTATTTTCTCTAAATTTTTTCTATATTTACTTAACATTTATTTCATCAATTTATGTCTCCTCACTATAGTTTAAGTGTAGTTCCAGACATTCTAGCCGTCTGGATAGACATTAGTCATTGGAACAGTAGAATATACGGACTACCTATGGTGAGGGTGTTACACACACAACTTAGCCAAAAGTACCCCATCCTGTGCTAAAGACAACCGAGCATTCAGTGCTCGTAAAGCCATCATGGACTTCCTGCTCAGTGCGTTAGCCACTACATTTGCCTTCCCAGGATGGTAGTCAATCACACAGTTATAATCTTTAAGGAATTCAATCCATCTCCTCTGTCTTAGATTGAGTTCCTTATGGGTTAGCAAATACTTCAGACCTTGTGATCTGTACATATGTAACATTTCTCACCATATAGGTAATGCCTCTATATCTTCAATGCAAATATTATTACCGCCAATTCCAGACCATGAGTTGGGTAATTCTTTTCATGTGGCCTTAGTTGTCTGGAATCATAAGCAACTACTTTCTCTTCCTGCATCAGAATACACTTAAGCCCATTGTGAGAGGCATCACTGTAGATCACATATTCTTTCTCTGACTCTGGCTGTGTCAACACTGGAGCTTCTATAAGCATAGCCTTCAGCTTCTCGAAAATGGTTTGGCATTTATCATTCCAGTCAAACTTTGTATTCTTATGTAGTAATTTAGTCAGTGGGGCTGCTATAAGGGAGAATCCCTTCACAAATCTCTTGTAGTATCCAGCTAACCCCAAAAAGCTTCTGACCTCTGTTACATTTCTGGGAGGCTTCCATTCAACTATTGCTTCAATCTTCTTGGGATTAACCCTGATCCCATCTGCTAATACAATGTGTCCAAGGTAGGATATCTCATCCAATCAAAAGTCACACTTGGATAACTTAGCATACAACTGCTTTTCCCACAGTGTCTGTAGTACTACTTTCAGGTGTTCATCATGCTCCTCCCGGTTCTTAGAATACACCAAGATATCATCTATAAAGACCACGACAAACCGATCCAAGTAAGGATGAAAGATATGGTTCATTAGGTCCATGAAAGCTACTGGTACATTCATCAGCCCAAATGGCATTACTAGAAACTCATAGTGTCCTTACCGAGTTCTGAAAGTAGTTTTAGGAACATCTGTCTCCTTTACTCTCAACTGGTGATAGTCTGATCTGAGATCTATCTTAGAGAATACTCCAGCTCCCCTTAGGTGATCAAATAGATCATCTATCCGAGGTAAAGGGTATTTGTTTTTCACAGTTACCTTATTCAGCTGCTGGTAGTCTATACATAACTGAAGTGTACCATTCTTCTTCTTCACAAATAGCACCGAGGCTCCCCACGGTGACACACTAGGGCGTATGAAACCCTTATCCAGTAGCTCCTGTAACTGAACCTTTAACTCTCTCAGTTTAGTGGGTGCCATCCTATATGGAGCAATGGAAATTGGTGCAGTACCCAGCATAACCTCTATAGCAAACTCCACCTCTCTCTTAGGTGGTAAACCTGGCAACTCTTCCGGAAATATATCCGAAAAATTACATACAGTGGGAATGTCTGATAAGCTCAGGCTAGTCTTCCTAGTGTCAACCACATGTGATAAGAAAGCCTCACAGCCCTTCCTCATCAATCTCTTGGCTGCCGTGGCTGATATGATAGTAGAAAAGCAACCCGTTCCTTCCCCCACAACTGTAATCTCATCTCCATCTGTTGTCTGCAATGAAATCCTCTTTAGCCAATAACCTACCATCGCCTGATGACATGATAACCAATCCATTCCCAATATCATATCAAACTCACGGAATGGCAGCTCAATTAAGTCAGCTAGAAACTCATAAACCTGTATCCTCAGAGGGCAACCCTTGTAGACCTTGTTCACTATGACACTATGGCCTCAAGGGTTTGTGACTAATGTGTCCTCCTCTAACTCCTCTACCTATATCCCTCTACCAATAGGTGGTGCAATGCACACATAAGAATGTGTGGAGCCAAGATCAATTAATGCACATACAGATAGATCATAAAGTGAGAAAGTACCCCTAATGACATCAGTTGGCTCTGGCTCATCTCGAGCTCTCATAGCATAGGCATCAGCTGCTACTCTAATCTCCTACCTCTGAACTCTCTCTACGGGAGGCCTCTATGATGTACCAGCCGTATCAAGCCTCGCAGGTCTTCTACCCCACTATGCTGCTGGAGTAGGTCTCTTTGTCTAGGTTGGAACAATGGGAACACTAGCATTCCTTTGTGGACAATCCTTCAGGAAGTGATCCATAGACCCACATTTGAAACACCCACCAACCAACAATCTGCACTCTCCTCTGTGGGGCCTCCCACAATGTGTACAAGCTGGGTTAGGGGCTGATCCCCATGTAGCTGTGCCTGGAGAACTGCCTATAGACCCACCAGACTGTCCTCCTCCTTTCCTCGGAGCAAATCATGATCTCTGTCTCTTTCCCTGACCCTGAGTCTCCTTAGGCCTCTTACTACCCGTGGCTACTGAACCAGACTAACCAGATTCAGAACCCCTCTTATGTTGCCTGTCTCTCCTGGACTGCTCCTCATCTTTGACTCTCTCCACATCCAAAGTTAATGCTACTAACAGAGAGAAGTCTGTGAAGTGGTGAGATGTCACTATCAGTCTGATACTGTCATTCTGTCCGTCCTCAAATCTTCTGCATTTATCAGTTTCTGTGGGCATCAACTCCAATGCATATTCGTTAAGTCTCATGAATTCTTGCTCATATTCAGAGACTGTAAGCTGCCTCTGTCTCAGTGTCAGGAATTCTCTCCTTCTGGCCTCTAAGCATACATGGCTGATATATTTCTTCCTGAACTAGGCTAAAAAGAAACCCGAGGTAATCTATGCAAACTGTACCACTCTCAATACTGTCATCCACCACCTATATGCATCCTTTTGAAGTAGTGACAGAGCACACTCCAACTGCTACTCTGGGTTGTAGTGTAACTTCTGTAACACCCTCTCTATCCTCTCCAGCCAATACTCTGTTGCGGCTAAATCATCCTCCTTCTTACCCTTAAAACCAACTGCCCCATATTTTCGCAGTCTCTCTAATGGGGACCTCTGCACTAACTGTGGCCATGGAGGTGGTGATGGTGGCGTACAGGTGGTGATGGTGGTGGTTGTAACTGTGGAGGTGGAGGTGGCTGTGGCTGACGTACAACTCCGGTGACCTGGTGGAGTAGCTGTGTCATCTGTTCCAAGAAGGCCTACTATGCCCTACCCACAGCACCTCGAGATGACTCTACTCTACTACTACTTCACCCTCGACTAGGAGCAGGTGTAGGTGCATGACTCTCTACTTCTTCTTTTATCAGTTCAGGAGGCCCGTGCTCTGAAGGATCAGATGCCATCGATCCTAAAAAATAGGCAAAAAACATATTTGCATTAGTGTCAGCTCGACTCTATTTAAAGGCCCATGCATGTGATGCACTCTATCTATTTCTAACTATTTAGGTCTAGGACCGCCTAAACCTCTACTCTGATACCACTAAATGTGACGCCCCTTACCCGCCTACTATATAGCTGAGCAAAAAGTGCCACATTCGGTGCCATAGTACCCTATCTTATCATATCATATCCATTGTAAATTTTTAATATCATTTAAAAATAGGTAATCTAGGTGTAGAAATTTTTTTTTTTTTATTTTATAGAGACCCGGACAGAGCCTCCTCTGTTTTGTTAGCATCTGGCGGGTTCCACTAATTACCTGTTAACTTGTTTATATTCATTTCACATTTTTCCATATCATATTCAATTGTATCATGTCATTCATAATTATTTATGAGATCTCAAAAGGGTATCATCTATTGCATTCATATAGAAATTCATAGACAATAATTTACAAGTTTATGTACAATCTCAAAATTTAATTACAATCCAAAATGAAATACATCATGTGTTTATGTGAAATGAAAAAAAAGACAAAATCTAGACATACATGGGCCCTACCAACAAAATTACAACTGTCGAGGTGACTAGTAGATACTAGCAAATCTAATCGGCCTCTGTATGAGCACTATTGTTGCTGCTGCTATGGCTGCTGGGACTGGTCTCCAGTACCTATGTGATAGAACAATCAACGCGCTAAGCATAATGCTTAGTGGTGCATAATTTATAATAACAATAACTAAACAATTGAAATAATAATTCCATATGGCAATTCATAATTTCTAGGCCTTTTACATTTTTTATTACACTTTGGAAATAATTGAAATTATCTTGATCTTTTCTTTTTACTTATTGTATATTAAGTCTTAATTAATCCTTATCAGTGCTGAAGAAACCTATAACAGATTATAAAAGCTAGATACATGGGAGTATACTAGTTAGACAGCCATATGTCTATCCAGTATATGTCGGTCATGTCAGGCATGAAGCCTACGGGCAGACATTTAAGCTAGATATAATATTAGGCACAATGGCCAATGGGCAGGCATAAGGCCTGTAGAACAATCATGTCAGATAGATTTATCTATTAATAATTATTCTTATGGACAGTACTGTTATCTGTAGTCCCTAATTGGTATACCAATTGATCCAAATTAAATAAATAAGTCTAGGTATACTATGGGCAATTAAACTTTATTACTTATTTATTAGAAATGTTCATGTCACTTTATAGTGGGAAAATAGGTCCCACATACCTCTTTCATGTGATTTAGGGTTTAATGGCTTATTAGGGTTAAATTCCTACCACAAGATAATTTATCTCGTGAACCTTTCTTTAGGTTCAATTTTTGTCTCTTACTTTTACCCATCCATTTGATCAATTTGTAGCCACTGTTTGGCCACACTTCCTTCATGGAAGTTGTTCCTCTATGTCTTGTCTTTATTTTCCCTTTTGAATCATGTCAATTAGGTTTTTAGAACTCAACTTATGGTCAGATAACCATAACTAATTCATTTCCTAATTCTCGTTCCTTAACTAGGCAGCTTTTGGACTTAAGGTTTACCTAATTAATGGAACATGTTGCAGTCACTTTTAAGCATAGTGATCGTTATAGAAATTATTTTCCTATGTCTTATGATCATTGAGAAATTTGAATCACAATTTTCAAGTTTTGTGGAATTATTTAGAGCTAATTAACTAGCCTGGACTCATATACCCTGTGCCAACAGAATTTCAGTCCAGGTCAGTGACTACAAGTTAACTTTTAAGGTTCTTACATTCATAATTTGAGGAAGGTTTCTAAAACAAAGTTGGATCCCTATTTCTTAGGTTTCCAGAACAGTATGGCTCATCCTAATTGGATTTTTCTAGTGGGAGATATAACTAAAAGACTGTTCTAAGGCCAAATAAAGTTTGGTCAGATTCCAAGTTTTGATGTATTGACTTCTTCTAGCAATTTGACCTAGTTCTCTTAATTTTTGGGTTTTGGTCAAAGTACAAATTTTGTAGATCTATGTCGTATGGAAATTTTTCCACTGGTTTCATTACATTGGAATTCTTGTAGACCAAGTTAGGGCCATTTTTCCAAAACTGGTCGGGTAAGTTTATGTCCAGCAATTTCTGGGCAACCTAGTTCTGGATAGTTTTGTGACCCAAATTTGGCCAGCAATTTGATTTGGTTTAAGGCATTACTTAGCTCTGTGGTCCTCATGAAAGTTGTAGTCCTATGTCTAATCTTTCCAATGGTATAAAATTCAGGTCATTTAGACCAGTATAGTGGGAGTTATGACAAAATAAATGCATACTATTCATTTGGTCATTTTCTGGGTTTTGTGCATGGTCATCCAGATTGGGACAGTGTTTAGGTCAAGTTTGGACAGAATTTGGGCATGCTTTCTTCATGGAAAATGGAGTGTTTTGGGTCTGGTTTCACCTCCAATTTTCCTCATACCAATTGGAGCAATACAAATTTAGTTATGGTTCAAAACTCAAGCTGGACTCAATGAGTCCCATACCTGCAGAGAAAAGCACTCCCAAATTTTCAACTTCCTCTAACTCCCTTACTTCAATTGGCATACAAAGCACTTCTATAAGCAATAATTTTATCTCAACTAGGTCAATTTTAAGCAACTACCCAAAATCCCCAATTCATGTACACAAACCCTAATTTCAAATATCCAATTTATACAAACTTAACTCATTCAAACTTCTAATCATATCAACTTATCAAACATCCTCATGGAACCAATTTTCATCATTTAAAAGCATCAAACCCCAAGGAGTTTAATGGCTACCAAAATTAGGGTTCTTATATTTCATATCATTTGTCTTTAATTTCATGTTATACTCACTCATTTCATCATGCTTATAAGATTTAAAGAAGAGATGGAGTGGCATCTTGCACTAACCTCTTGTGACTCAACTTCAAGTTTTCCAAACTTCACTAATTCCAAATTTCTTTGCTTCAAATCTCTTTGTCTAGGTGTAGGATTAATTTTTAATGAAGGGGACTATGAGTTTTGGTGAGTGAATGAAGGGATAATCAAGCTTAAAGCTTGAAAAAAATGGTGGAAGAAAGCAAACATGGTGGCCGGCCAAAGAGAGAGAAGAAATGGAGAATATGACTTTGGGTAGGTGAGTTTTGTCTCTTATGTCTATATACTTTGGGTAGGTGAGTTTTGTCTCTTATGTCTATATATATATATATATATATATATATATATATATATAATTATTGTACTTAATTTTTTTATAATGTCATTGCTTATGTCATAAGTCTATTTCTATTCTTTTCTTTTCTTTTCTTCTTCTTTCTTTTCTCATTTTCATAAATCAATTTATACTTTTAATTTATTTTAATTATTTTAATTTCTCTCATTTTTAATTGACATTTAAATCAAAATTCATCTCTAGGGGTGAAATGACCGAAATGCCCTTTGTTGTGCTTATTGGATTATTTTTGTCTATACCGATTAATAAATTCTCTTAAATTTTCTTTGACATCTTTAATGTCATTTTTACCTAAATAAATCATTAATTAAGTCCCAAAATTATTTTCTATATTTTCTTAACATTTGTTCCATCAATTTATGTCTCCTCAATATAGTTTAAGTATAGTTCCACACATTATGACTGTCCGAACACACATTAGTCATTGGAACAATAGAATGTACAGACTACCTACAGTGAGGACATTACAAGTAGCAAGAAACAATATCTAGAAGCCCAGCTTAACCCTATACATACATATCATATCCTAAAAGCATAATTGGACATGCTATAGTAGAGCCATAAGAACATAATAAGAATACATAAATACAAACTAAATAGATACAATACCTTTTGGGAAAGAATGAAACTTATACCACCAAGCAAAAATATTTCAACAGGGACGGGTGCAGATGCATATTTTTTTTACCACTTGTTGAAGGCATATTTCTAGAGGCAGTGAGAAATCTTATGATGAAAATACCACTAGATGGCGCAGAATCCTAAAACATTTTGAAGACTATGAAATGACTATAAAATTAATAAAATAAAATAATTTTTCATTTTATAAAAATTCAATTTTGCAAAGTCTATTTTAGGAAGCAGTCATTTTATGAAAGTAGAAAATGAATTTTTCATTTTTAGAAAATTAGAAATTAATTTTAAAAAATTAGGAATTCATTAAAAAATAATTTAAAGGTTTAGAAATTAGTTAGAATGAAATAGAAGTTAATTAGATGCTATTTTAGAAAATAAAATGGTTTTTATGCTTAAATAGACCTGAATAAGGCCTCAAACCTATACCATTTTCTTAGGCTCTGCTCTGAGCTCCCTAGGGCTTCTAGTGGACCTAAGAGAACCTTAGACCATTCTAGACTAGATAAACAAGCTCATCAAGCTTAATTTTAAGCTCAGGAGAGCTAACTGGGCTTGTAGGCCCATATGGACCCTTTTAGTTAATAAAAAAGTATTTTAATTTTAATAAATAAATAAATAAATAATAAGAGGGATAAATATCCCACTTGGCCAAAAATTCTAGAGGGATAATTATCCTCTTTTGTTTTATTTCTTAAAGTTATTTATCGCTTGATTGAATCCAAATTATAATTAGATTAGGATTAGGCTTACCTTATCACTTACTCCCCTATAAATACATCACTATTATAAGGGCTAAAGGGAGGATTGAGTTAGCTGAAATTAAATAAAATCTAGGCTTTTTCCTGCTTCTGATTGGTGTGTGGTAGAGCACTTCCATAAGAGTCTTATTCTTCCCCAATTGCACTGACACATCTTACCTTCACATCCACACAATTGCACCTCGCTCTATATAGCTTAGGTAAATTAATTTATTACCAAAGTAATATTGTTTATTGAGTTTCTAGTGCATGTTTCATACTCTTCCAAGGAGCCAAAGGAGACTTCCAAATCCAAGGAGATCCATTCCAACAAAAAAGGCATGTTTT
Organism: Hevea brasiliensis; assembly: GCF_030052815.1. Classification (NCBI taxonomy): domain Eukaryota; kingdom Viridiplantae; phylum Streptophyta; class Magnoliopsida; order Malpighiales; family Euphorbiaceae; genus Hevea; species Hevea brasiliensis. The sequence goes on from NC_079497.1 coordinate 96,511,921, forward strand.
GATCCATATATGCATTTATATTTTTTTTATTGTTTTTGTGTTTTTCATCATGTAGATTTACATTATGTATTTGGAAGTAATTTTAATGGATTCATGTAACACCCCTAGCTTGTCTATAGTGTAGCCAAATAAGGCGTGTCACACGGAGTGCCGGAGCACTTGATTTTATCTGATTTCATTACAGTTCTTGATTTACTTGTTCAAAAAATTTATCTAAGGTTTAAGCTATTTTTACTGTTTATCAAAATCTGACTAATTTGGAAATTTCAAAAATTTTAATGATAATCTAGCAGAGTGCCAGCTGTAATTTGGACTAACAGTTCTTCTGAACCTGCCAAAAACAAATTCAATATATACTCAAATTAATAACTCATATTATCTCAAAGCATTCTCAACATTTTCTCAAACTCAGATTCAGTATCAAAATTTCTCAAACTCAATCTCATTCAGAATCATTATGATTAGATAATGAACTCAAATATCAAAATTCTTATATTTCATTAACTTATATAATTTTTCAACTAAATTACAAAAGTTTGTCAAGTACAGGATATACAAATAATTTACAATATACTTAGAATGAACAAAATATACAACATGTGTAATTATGAGCCCTATCTACATGCATTGCTGAGGAGGTGACAACCTTGAATTTTTCTGACACTTCTGTAGATCTGGACTCCAAAATCTCAGTCAAAGCACCTGCGCGAGGAAACAATTCCATCGCGCTAAGCATTTCTGCTTAATGGTGCAATAATATAATAAGAAATAATATATACAAATAAAGAAAGAAATAAATCATAATTTGGATATCCAGGAATTAAGTATTATAACTGTATTGTATTTTAAGTCTCTACGGTTCTGCAAATTGTATTTTTGTTATATTTCTATTGCTAATCTCTTTTACTCATTTCATTCAATGCTTAATTTAATTGTATTGAAATTTTCGTATACTTAACTTAACTTAACTGTTTGAATTGAATAATGTTTTAATTTACTGCCCGTGTAGCCTATACACTAACTAGATTGGATAAACGGATATACTAGCACTGGGTATCTAGTACCTCGGGTTTTCACACCTCCGGTCACAAAGTATCTCCCGATGTGGAAATAGTGTGGCTAAAAAGCCATAAAATCAATCAAGCATTAAGCCAAGTATAATAACACAATCTGTATAGCCATAGGCTACTAAAATCATAGTATGGCATAATAAGCCAGAAAACACAATATGGCGTAGAGCCATTTACAGAACTGTCACACCTTACCCCTCCGTAAGGCATAACATGATCCCGTAGAATACTTAATGAACTACCGAACTTCACCTACCGATAACTCATTAAGTACCCTACAAGGGATTTTAAAACAATTTTCTTACATTTTGGAAGTGGTGAGCATTTTAGTGAACATTCAAAAAAACCATTTATTCAAAGCTTAAGGACTAGTAAAAATTTTTGTCCATTTAATTTTTGCCGCAAATTTTATAAAAAATTTGACAGAGTTCCCTCTGTATTTTGAGAAACCAGTTCTTCAAAGACCTGTAAAAAGCACTTTCAAAATATTTCACAACTCCCAACCACCAATAATTCTCAAAACAACTCAATACAAGGCACTTCAAATAATTTCACAATACCAATCAAGATTTCTCATCTCAAAATATTTAATATCTTCATTAACAAAACATAAAATAGTAAATTCATATGTACAAATATTAGATTTACAGAAGAAAATCAAAGAAAATTATTATTACAATTTATTTACAACTTATTTACAATTTATTTACAACTGCTCAATTTACATTGATACTTATGACATTACAGTATTTACATCAAAATAACCACAAGGGTCTAAAATAATACCCGTACAAAAGGGATCAAGAAGTTCTTGTCAATCCCGCAGCTCACTCTGTTGCTTTCTCCTTACTCTTATCTACGACAGTAAATTAAACTATCGCTGAGTATAAACATACTCAGTGATGCACAATAAAAATTTAAAATGCGATACATAAATTATTTATTGATGAAACATAATTTGAATACTTCATAACCACATTTCACAAATATCAAAGCTCATAATAACTCATTTTTGTCAAATAATATATTAAACACAGTTTAGTCAAACAATTTCATAAACACAGTGTTGCCAAAATCATACACAACTTAAGCCATGACACAAAATTTCCGATCAATGCCGTGTTGTACACCACGACAAAGCAATCTACAACCCCATTAATCGAAATCAATGAGGGAGGTGGCTAGCTAGCTAATGAGTACTCATCCGATCTACAACCTCAACTGGCAAACCAGAGAGGGAGGAAAATAAACGATCTCAACCCCATAAATGAAGGAGGAAATGTGATACTGTCATGCTAAGTGTGAATCCAAAATCAATTTAAAACAATTATTTTCAACAATTTATGAGAGATCCCAAACAATTTTCAAAGTCATTTTTGTATTCACAAAGTGGCAACATAATTCATAAATAACACAGCGATTTCATAAAGTATAGCAACTCAAATTTTCAATTGGAAAACAATTACATAAATTTATTGTGCACAAACCTGACTGGAGTCGCCTCTAGGCCTTGACTCAGTCTCTCCGAGCTTCCTAGTCTTTTTCAGCTGAAACACACAATTTCATAGTGTTTCAGTACCATAACTTAACATAAGTCCAAAAATAAATTTAACTTCACTTTAACTAGCTCTATTGCATTAAATTCTACGTTCTCAAAGTTTTTGTGTTTCGGGTTACTATTCACTACACTATTCAAGTCAAATTGTTGACTTTTTAAGGATTAATAGGTATGGGAACTCCAACTTCACCCACATACCACATTTTGTTCATTCAACTTGTTGGTTTTGGTCATTTTCTCAAAGCTTAGGTCATTTTGGCAAAATTGCCAATTTTCGGTTTTGGTGCTCAAAAGTTGCACTGTTCCATTGGTCGATCTACTGTTGGAATTTGACAAAACCTTCATAGAAAATGTTCCTTATTGTCTTAAGTGTATTCTCATTTTGGATCACCTCAATCGGAGTTTTGTAACTCAAGTTATAGCCAAAATAAGTTTACTGTTCACGTGCAATCGCTCATCCGGTATCTTGGGTTACGCGATTTTGATCCAACTTTGGTCAGTAATTTGATCAAGTTAAATTCATAATTTGGTCTAACTTTCTTCAGATAAAAGGTTCTACTATGTCTTAGGTTTCCATCGGTTCAAGAATCGCCTAAATCCGAGTTTTCTAGAGAGAGTTATAGCCATCCAAACATTACTGCTCAAATGAAAATCTGCAGAGTTGCAGGTTTGGTAACTTAACTTTGCTCAATACTTTGAATGGGTTAATGGCATAATTTGGGGTGATGTTATTCATGAAAGATTTAGATCTATATCTCCTCTAACCCCTGGCCAAATTTCAGGTCAATTTGACCTGTCTAAATCAAGTTATGAAGAAATGAACAGTTACTGTTCATTTGGTCATTTTGGTGCAGTGGCAGCCTGCTCTCATTTCACTTTGGTCAATTGTTTCACTAAGTTTTGGTCAGTTTTTGGACATGGTTATTTAATGAAAATTGTGCCCTTTTATGTCTATTTTCATCCCCAATTAGTGGCATATCAATTAGACTTGTAAAATTTGAGTTTTGGTCATTCAAAGTAGGTTTGGTCATGCTGCAATTGACCTACGAATTTGGTTTTCATTCCAACAATTCCTACATATCTCTTTTGGTCACTATTGACCATTTTTCATCTCATAATAGACCAAAGTCATCATTTAAGCATTTCTCCAAAATTTGGTTCACAAACCCTAGCATTCAACCCTAATTTACTAAATTATTGTATTTAACTACATTTATGCATCCCTATCCTACTACCATACTCCTACAAACTTACTAACACCTTTAATTTATTCAAAATACATCAAACTTCCCTACATCCATGGCTGGCCGAAATTTTAGTATAGGTTCTTCCCACATATTCTCATTTCATTTAATGGATTCTAAGCTCATTTAAGTCACAAGCATGCACTTAAAATAAAATTTGAAGGCTAGAATGCCAACCTTAGGTGAAACCTTTGATCTTCACTTTTTGTTCTTCTTCTTTCTTCTTCTTCTTGCTTTCTTATGCTTTCTCTATACTCTTCAAGATGTAAGAATGAAGTTTATATGGAGAATTTTAGGGAAAGCATGTTTAATTTGGGGTTTTCAAAAGCTTGGTGAGACTTATCCATGGTGGAAGATGAAATAAGTGAGAGGAAAGAGAGAGGGGATTTCGGCCAAGTGAGGAAGACAACCTTACAATTCCTTTTTTATTTGTTTTTAACTCTAATTATCTTAAATTTTGACTTAGTCAACTTTAATAAAATAAATTATATTTTTGACATCATGTATGATGTCATTTAGATGATGTTATAAGTCATGTTTTATTTCTTTTTCTTTTTCTTTTATTTTTCTATTAGTTCTTTAGTTCAATTCTCGATTCCGAAACTTTCTTTTCTCAAATTTTATTTGACAGTTAGGTCAGGAGTCAGCTCTCGGGGTCAATTGACCAAATCGCCCCTCGTCAGTTCATCCCGGTTTGCAAATAATCTAATATTTCTTCCGGCTCCCTGACCTAATTATTTGACTGGCTTAACAGTTCTTTTTCGTGATTTTCTCTTTTCCACTGTGTTCATAAGGGTCCTAAGGACCGCAGTGTCACTTTTTACGGTTCGAAATTTGAGTTTAAAATGACTTCGCAGTCGTTCCTGAGGAGGTCACCCATCGCTGTGACTCTCGGCTCATTTAACTTCTTATGTTCTGTCTTTTCTTATTTATACTTAACTAATTGAACATTACTAATTATTTGTGTTTATGGCTTCTCAAGTTGTCTTAAGTGTGGCCCTAATCCCATTAATTGTCCGGACCGACATCGGTCACCGGAACAGTGAAATATACCAGGCTATACAAATAGGGGTGTTACAATTCTCCCCCCCTTAAAATAAAATTCATCTCGAAATTTTACCTGGTATTAATTTCTGAATAGCTGTGGGTGTTGTCTCCTCATGTCCTCCTCTCGTTCCCAAGTAGCTTATTGGCCCGAATGATGGTTCCACAGCACTTTTACCAATGGTATCTGCTTGTTCCATAGCTGCTTTACCTCATAAGCCAGAATCTTTATGGGTTCTTCTTCATATGAGAGGTCTGGATTTACTTCAATTTCTTCTACTAGTAGTACATGAGATGGATCTGATCGATACCTCCTCAACATTGACACATGGAAGACGTTATGTATCTTCTCTAACTCTGGAGGTAGTGCCAAACGATATACCAAAGGACCCACTCTTTCCAGAACCTCATATGGCCCGATAAAACGAGGACTTAGTTTCCCCTTTCTGCCGAATCTCATAATCCTCTTCCAAGGAGAAACCTTGAGGAAAACTTTCTCACCCACTGCATACTCAATATCCCTTCTTTTCAAATCAACATAGGACTTTTGATGATCTGATGCAGTTTTAAGTCGACCCCTGATCACCTTGATTTTCTCTTTAGTCTGTTGAACAATTTCGGGTCCAATCATTTTTCTTTCACCCACGTCATCCCAATACAACGGGGTTCTACATTTCCTGCCATACAAAGCTTCATATGGAGGCATCCCAATGCTTGATTGGTAGCTGTTGTTGTAAGCAAACTCAATCAAAGGCAAGTGTGTATCCCAACTACCCTCAAACTCAATCACACAAGCCCGTAGCATGTCCTCCAAGATCTGAATTACTCTCTCGGGTCGCCATCTGCATGCGTGGGTGGAATGCGTCTTGAAGTTCAATCTAGTTCCTAGGGCTCTCTGAAGACTACCCCAAAATCTAGAAGTGAACCTAGGATCTGCATGCGATACAATGGATACTGGCACTCCATGCAGTCTCACAATCTCATCAATGTACAACCTGGCCAATCTGTCTAAACTGTAGTCCATCCGGACTGGCAGAAAATGAGCAGACTTAGTCAGTCTGTCGACAATGACCTATACTGCATCATGACTCTTTTGTGTCCGCGGTAGTCCCATTACAAAATCCATTGATATTCTTTCCCATTTCCATTCCGGCACTGATAGTGGATGTAACAACCCAGTGGGTACTTGATGCTCTGCCTTTACTTGCTGACAAGTTAGGCATTTGGACACAAACTCTGCCACATCTCTCTTCATACCCATCCACCAGTAATGCTCCTTTAGCCCTCTATACATTTTTGTACCACCAGGGTGCATGGCAAAAGGAGACTTATGTGCTTCCTTCAAAATGATCTGCCTTAAATTAACATCATTAGGAACACACATTCTGCCTTGGTGTAGCAGTAAACCATCATCTCTGATTGAGAACTCTGGTTTCTTGCCCTGCCGGACTTCTTCCAACAGCTTCTGATACTTTTCATCATTACGGCGACCATTACGATCGATCAATCAACATCACTGTACATGCCATGCAACTGCTGCCTGCCCATCATCATTAATCTCTAAACTGGCATGTAATAACCTCAACTCATGTACCAAAGACAAAGGAGTAACTCGTAGACTTGCCATAGTCTTGCGACTTAGGGCGTCAGCCACAACATTAGCTTTCCCTGGCTGATAATCTATCAGACAATCATAGTCTTTTATCAACTCTAACCATCTCCTCTGCCTCAAATTCAACTCTTTCTGGGTGCCCAAATACTTCAAACTCTTATGATCTGTGTAGATGTAACATTTCTCCCCATACAAATAATGTCTCCAGATCTTAAGAGCAAACACAATGGCTGCAAGCTCCAAATCATGTGTCCGATAATTCCTCTCATGCGGTTTTAGCTGGCGTGATGCATAGGCAATGACATTTCGATCTTGCATCAACACACAACCTAACCCGTTGTGAGAAGCATCGCTGTAAACTGTATATTCTTTACCCGGTGTGGGTAAAGTCAGGACTGGAGCCTCTGTCAAACATCTTTTCAATTAATCAAAACTTTGCTGGCATTTGTCCGTCCACTGAAATTTCACATCCTTTCTAAGTAGCTTGGTCAATGGAGATGCCAACATGGAGAATCCCTTCACAAATCGACGGTAGTATCCATTAACTTGAGCTGCGAATCTCTATGACATTTACGGGTGGCTTCCAATTAAGGACAGCTTCAATCTTGCTAGGATCTACCTTAATACCCTCTGCTGATACTATGTGCCCCAAAAAGGATATCTCCTTCAGCCAAAATTCACATTTCGACAATTTAGCGTATAGATGTTTCTCCCTCAAAGTCTGCAGTACAATCTGCAGATGTCTATCATGCTCTTCTGCATTCCTCGAATAGACCAATATATCATCAATAAATACCCCGATAAACTGGTCGAGGTATGGTCTGAAGATAGTGTTCATCAGATCCATAAAAGCAGCCGGAACATTAGTTAACCCGAATGGCATGACCAAGAACTCATAATGGCCATAGCGGGTTCTGAAGGCAGTTTTTGAAATACTCTGCTCTTGTACTTTCAGCTGATAATAACCTGATCTCAGGTCAATTTTGGAGAATATAGCTGCACCCCTCAACTGATCAAACAAGTCATCAATGCGGGGCAATGGATATCTATTCTTTATTGTCACCTTATTCAACTGCCGATAATCAATACACAAACGGAGAGTGCCATCTTTCTTCTTTACAAACAACACTGGAGCTCCCAAGGTGACACACTAGGGCAGATAAAGTCCTTGTCAAGCAGTTCTTGCAACTGCACTTTCAACTCTTTCAATTCTGCAGGTGCCATTCTGTATGGTGTTATGGATATTGGGTCCACACCAGGCATAACATCAATTTCAAACTGCACTTCTCTTTCTGGAGGTAATCCTAGCAATTCTTCAGGAATACATCCGGAAAGTCACATACAGTAGGAATGTCCTCCAATGTTGGACTCCCCACTTGGGTGTCTATCACATATGCCAAGTACGCCTCACACCCTTTTCTAATCATTTTCCTGGCCAATGCAGCTGAAATGATGTTTGAAGGCAATAACTGTCTCTCCCCATGTATTACTACATCACCATACTGAGGGAGACCAAAAGTGACTGTCTTCAGTCTACAGTCAATCATGGCGTGATGCCTGGCTAACCAATCCATGCCCAAGATAATGTCATAATCTCTGAAGGGCATTACAATTAAATCAGACAGAAAAGTGTGTCCTTGGATCACCAAAGGACAATCTCTATATAGCCTATTTACCCTGACCTCCTGGCCTAATGGACTAGTTACTAGCACATCATGGTCCATTGGTACACACTGAATAGCAGTAGAACACATCACACTAGCACTAACATATGAATGTGTGGAGCCAGGATCAAATAACACATACACATCTTGGTCAAGGATGGAGAAAATACCAGCTACAACATCTGATGTTTCAGCCTCTTCCCTCTGACGCATGGTATACACTCTGACTGGTGCGCCACTAGGTACTGGCTGGTTAACAGTGCTCTGACTTCCAGGGGTGTTACCAGGACCCCTACCTCTGCCTCTACCTCTAGCAGCTGACTGTGACCCTCTGGGTGCAGAGATTTGAGTTGATTCTTCAGGTGTGGCAAAAGATCCAGACCGGCGCGGACTAGTGCAATCCTTAGCGAAATGTCCGCTTCCTCCACAATTAAAGCATGCACCAGTAGCCTTGAAACAAACCCCACCATGAGTTCTACCACACGTTTCACACTGTCGGACCGATAGAGCTCCTCGGGGTGCCTGCTGGGTCTGCTGACCAGACCGGGGTGGTCTTTGGCCAGAAAATCTGCCTCTGCCTCTACGGGAGCTAGATCCCCCAAACTGTTTCCTCTTCCCAGAACCACTTCCAGATGCTTGTTCAGTAGTCTTTTCAGTTTTCTCTTTCTCTTGTGAACCCTTCTTTACTGCCCCTTCGGATTCTATCCTTTCTAATTCCAAGGCTCGTGAGATCAATTCAGAAAAATTTTGATGTCTGAAACCCACAACTTGCATCCTCAGACTCTGCCTTAGCCCGAACTCAAACCTCTTGCATCTATCTCTGGGGGTGGAGACTAAGCTTCCAGCATAATGGCTTAGCCTCGAAAAATCTCTCTCATATTCTGCTACAGTTCGGTTCCCTTGTTTCAAACTCAAAAATTCTTGCAACTTCATTTCCACATATGCATCGGGAACCCATTTTCTGTTAGAACTCTCTCAAAAAGTCTGTCCATGTCAGCACAGGTGGCTCAACCAGGCTGTGGCGGATGGTCTTCCACCATTCAAACGCATCCCCTTGCAACAAGGAAACAGAATACTCAAACTTCAATTCCTCTGTACACTGTAGCTTCCTGAAAACTCGTTCCATTCTTTCCAACCACTGTTCTGCCTCCAGTGGATCCACAGTGCCTTTAAACTCAGTGGCCCCAAATTTCATCAATTTTTCATCTTAGCTGAGGGCTGTGGTTGGGCTACTGGTATTGGCATCTGAGCTTGGGGTGGCACATTACCCGCCATTTCTTTGGAAGAAGGCGACCATCTCTGCATAAATTGAGCAGAAGCTGCGGTCTTTGGACCGAGGAGTGGAGTGGTGACCCACTCACATTCGAGGTCGGGCTTCCCTTGAACCTCAGCCTCAACAGATTGTTCTTCGGAATGATCTCCTCCTTCCATTCCGTTTTCTTAAAATTTCTACTTCCTGAGATCAAACACAAGGAGGTTGACCTCCATTAGTGCATATTCATGATGTAAATATGTCATATGTATCAATTAAAGACACTTGAGCAGTTGTACTTATCAATAAAATGTTCAAACACATAGTCAAAATTTATTGAAAAACCATGCTCTGATACCACTAAAACATGTCACACCTTACCCCTCCGTAAGGCATAACATGATCCCGTAGAATACTTAATGAACTACCGAACTTCACCTACCGATAACTCATTAAGTACCCTACAAGGGATTTTAAAACAATTTTCTTACATTTTGGAAGTGGCGAGCATTTTAGTGAACATTCAAAAAAACCATTTATTCAAAGCTTAAGGACTAGTAAAAATTTTTGCCCATTTAATTTTTGCTGCAAATTTTATAAAAATTTTGACAGAGTTCCCTGTGTATTTTGAGAAACCAGTTCTTCAAAGACCTGTAAAAAGCACTTCCAAAATATTTCACAACTCCCAACCACCAATAATTCTCAAAACAACTCAATACAAGGCACTTCAAATAATTTCACAATACCAATCAAGATTTCTCATCTCAAAATATTTAATATCTTCATTAACAAAACATAAAGTAGTAAATTCATATGTACAAATATTAGATTTACAGAAGAAAATCAAAGAAAAATATTATTACAATTTATTTACAACTTATTTACAATTTATTAACAACTGCTCAATTTACATTGATACTTATGACATTACAGTATTTACATCAAAATAACCACAAGGGTCTAAAATAACATCCGTACAAAAGGGATCAAGAAGTTCTTGTCAATCCCGCAGCTCACTCTGCTGCTTTGTCCTTACTCTTATCTGCGACAGTAAATTAAACTATCGCTGAGTATAAACATACTCAGTGGTGCACAATAAAAATTTAAAATGCGATACATAAATCATTTATTGATGAAACATAATTTGAATACTTCATAACCACATTTCACAAATATCAAAGCTCATAATAACTCATTTTTGTCAAATAATATATTAAACACAGTTTAGTCAAATAATTTCATAAACACAGTGTTGCCAAAATCATACACAACTTAAGCCATAACACAAAATTTCCGATCAATGCCGTGTTGTACACCACGACAAAGCAATCTACAACCCCATTAATCGAAATCAATGAGGGAGGTGGCTAGCTAGCTAATGAGTACTCATCCGATCTACAACCTCAACTGACAAACCAGAGAGGGAGGAAGATAAACGATCTCAACCCCATAAATGAAGGAGGAAATGTGATACTGTCATTCTAAGTGTGAATCCAAAATCAATTTAAAACAATTATTTTCAACAATTTATGAGAGATCCCAAACAATTTTCAAAGTCATTTTTGTATTCACAAAGTGGCAACACAATTCATAAATAACACAGCGATTTCATAAAGTATAGCAACTCAAATTTTCAATTGGAAAATAATTACATAAATTTATTGTGCACGAACCTGACTGGAGTCGCCTCTAGGTCTTGACTCAGTCTCTCCGAGCTTCCAAGTCTTTTTTAGCTGAAACACACAATTTCATAGTGTTTCAGTACCATAACTTAACATAAGTCCAAAAATAAATTTAACTTCACTTTAACTAGCTCTATTGCGTTAAATTCTACGTTCTCAAAGTTTTTGTGTTTCGGGTTACTATTCACTATACTATTCAAGTCAAATTATTGACTTTTTAAGGATTAATAGGTATGGGAACTCCAACTTCACCCACATACCACATTTTGGTCATTAAACTTGTTGGTTTTGGTCATTTTCTCAAAGCTTAGGTCATTTTGGCAAAATTGCCAATTTTCGGTTTTGGTGCTCCAAAGTTGCACTGTTCCATTGGTCGATCTACTGTTGGAATTTGACAAAACTTCCTTCATAGAAAATGTTTCTTATTGTCTTAAGTGTATTCTTATTTTTGGATCAACTCAATCGGAGTTTTGTAACTCAAGTTATGGGCAAAATAAGTTTACTGTTCACGTGCACTATTCATACTGGTATCTTGGGTTCTGGCAGATTTTGATCCAATTTTGGTCAGTAATTTGATTAAGTTAAGTTCATAATTTGGTCTAACTTTCTTCAGATAAAAGGTTCTACTATGTCTTAGGTTTCCATCGGTTCAAGAATCGCCTAAATCCGAGTTTTCTAGAGAGAGTTATAGCCATCCAAACATTACTGCTCAAATGAAAATCTGCAGAGTTGCAGGTTTGGTAACTTAACTTTGCTCAATACGTTGAATGGGTTAATGGCATAATTTGGGGTGATGTTCTTCATGAAAGTTTTAGATCTATATCTCCTCTAACCCCTGGCCAAATTTCAGGTCAATTTGACCTGTCTAACTCGAGTTATGACCAAATGAACAGTTACTGTTCATTTGGTCGATTTAATCTTGATGGCAGCTTCTCATTTCACTTTGGTCAATTGTTTCACTAAGTTTTGGTCAGTTTTTGGGCATGGTTCTTGAATGAAAATTGTGCCCTTTTATGTCTATTTTCATCCCCAATTGGTGGCATATCAATTAGACTTGTAAAATTTGAGTTTTGGTCCTTCAAAGTAGGTTTGGTCATGCTGCAATTGACCTACGAATTTGGTTTTCATTCCAACAATTCCTACATATCTCTTTTGGTCACTATTGACCATTTTTCATCTCATAATAGACCAAAGTCATCATTTAAGCATTTCTCCAAAATTTGGTTCACAAACCCTGGCATTCAACCCTAATTTACTAAATTATTGTATTTAACTACATTTATGCATCCCTATCCTACTACCATACTCCTACAAACTTACTAACACCTTTAATTTATTCAAAATACATCAAACTTCCCTACATCCATGGCTGGCCGAAATTTTAGTATAGGTTCTTCCCCCATATTTTCATATCATTTAATGGATTCTAAGCTCATTTAAGTCACAAGCATGCACTTAAAATAAAATTTGAAGGTTAGAATACCAACCTTAGGTGAAACCTTTGATCTTCACTTTTTGTTCTTCTTCTTTCTTCTTCTTCTTGCTTCCTTATGCTTTCTCTATATTCTTCAAGATGTAAGAATGAAGTTTATATGGAGAATTTTAGGGAAAGCATGTTTAATTTGGGGTTTTCAAAAGCTTGGTGAGACTTATCCATGGTGGAAGATGAAATAAGTGAGAGGAAAGAGAGAGGGGATTTCGGCCAAGTGAGGAAGACAACCTTACAATTCCTTTTTTATTTGTTTTTAACTCTAATTATCTTAAATTTTGACTTAGTCAACTTTAATAAAATAAATTATATTTTTGACATCATGTATGATGTCATTTAGATGATGTTATAAGTCATGTTTTATTTCTTTTTCTTTTTCTTTTATTTTTCTATTAGTTCTTTAGTTCAATTCTCGATTCCAAAACTTTCTTTTCTCAAATTTTATTTGACAGTTAGGTCAGGAGTCAGCTCTCGGGGTCAATTGACCAAATCGCCCCTCGCCGGTTCATCCCGGTTTGCAAATAATCTAATATTTCTTCCGGCTCCCTGACCTAATTATTTGACTGGCTTAACAGTTCTTTTTCGTGATTTTCTCTTTTCCACTGTGTTCATAAGGGTCCTAAGGACCGCAGCGTCACTTTTTACGGTTCGAAATTTGAGTTTAAAATGACTTCGCAGTCATTCCCGAGGAGGTCACCCATCACTGTGACTCTCGGCTCGTTTAACTTCTTATGTTCTGTCTTTTCTTATTTATACTTAACTAATTGAACATTACTAATTATTTGTGTTTATGGCTTCTCAAGTTGTCTTAAGTGTGGCCCTAATCCCATTAATTGTCCGGACCGACACCGGTCACCGGAACAGTGAAATATACCAGGCTATACAAATAGGGGTGTTACAAGAACAGCTATCAGAATCCTATTGGCATGTCAACCTATCTAAACTAGTCAACTAGGCAAACTAGGGCATATTACAAGATTAAACATTTATTTCTTTATTTTTAGGGTTTACTGGTCATTATATAATTCACTGGTCAATGAAAATGTTGACCTTTTTATACATCATGGATAAGTTAATTCTAGTATCAACATGTCATAATTTGCATTTCAATATGCTACTAATATAGTGCAATTTACGATTCTCACAAATTGGCATTTATTGCCAAATTACTTCAAGGCTTCATTATATGTTAATGTCAAATTTTTAGTTTTAGTATGCTAGATTGATCTAGCTTAATGTCCTATTTCTCTTGGTTTTTAGCTTCTGGTCAAAGAAGTAAAATTGTAGCTCTATGTCTTGAACTTTTGGCACAAATTTCAAGTCATTTTGAGTTGTATAGACCAAGATATAGTCAATTTACTAAAGCTAGACAGATTTCATTTTTAGTGCAAAATTTGGTAAATTTTAGGACAAATTCAGTTCTGGCAGTTTTGGTACCCTAACTTGGGTAAGCAATTTGACTTGGTTCTGGTCATTTTTGGGCTTTGGTGTCTTCATAAGAATTGTAGCTCTATGTCTAAGCTTTCCATGGTATAAATTTCAGGTCATTTGGATCTATTTTGAGTGAGTTATGATCATTGTAGTGACTACTGTTTATATGGTCAAATTCTAGGTTGCAATGGTTCTGGACAGTTTTGTTACCTCAACTTACGCAAGCAATTTGACTTAGTAAATGACATTTATGGGCTCTTTGTGTTAGTAGTATGCCCTAGAGCATATCATTTAGTATGTATCTTGTACATGTTTTTATTAATAAAAGGCATTTCTACTTTTCCGTTTACATAAGATATTTATGTGTAATAGAAAAGGTCCATTGATATTTTGTTAGAAATTCTATTCTTAAGTTGTTTAGAATATGAGTGATAGTATTTCTAGTATAAAGTATCATAAATAGGTTCACAATCGAGGATACTTCATAATAAGGACATGACTTATCCAGAAAGATTGTATTCATGTTTAGTTCCAAGTTATTTATATGAGATATAAATAAGATGGAATGGTGAGTCTCATGCCATATGACAAACATGATAGGCACTTATAAATGATAAGTAGGCCGAACCAGTGACACTTATGACAAGCACATGGAGTTTACTCTTGTCAATATTTTGTCATAAATCATATCAGTGCATATAATCTTTAGACCTGAGATAGCACAGTTATCTTGTATATAGGTGGTTTGAGTTTGATACTGCTTTCATACTTGTACTATGTATGGGTATATGGGCATGTATTGGCTCCTACTAGTTATATATGGAGATAGGTGTTGATCAAGATGGAATCTGTTCCTCTAAGTAAATAGAGATAAAATCCTATGTTCATTTAATTGTTCTTGATGTTTCAAGTTCCTGGCCAGGACAAATAGATTTAATCAGAAAAGAGTTTCTGATGAGAAAATCTTTTTAATCAAGAACTGGAATTAAAAAAGAACATAATATTCATAGCAAATGGAGTTTGACATAAACCATGACTCCAGCTTGAGTTGGGATTTTGTAATAGAGAGATTCTAGTGCGTGGTAACATATGATTATAGGTTCATTTAAGGTAAACCTTATTACTAATTAGGTGGCATGGAGACTCATGTGCTTCCTTCATAATGATCTGTCTCAACTCATCATCATTAAGAACACACATTCTGCCCTGATGTAGCAATAAACCATCATCTCTCACGGAGAATTCAGGTTTCTTGCCCTGCTGGACTTCTTTCAGTAGCTTCTGATATTTTTCATCACTCTGAGCAGCCATTCTGATTTGATCAATCAACACTGGCTGTACATGCCATGCAACTACTGTCTGTCCCTCATCATCAATCTCTAAACTGGCATGCTGTGCTTTCAATTCATATACCATGGACAAAGGAGAAACTCTGAGACTTGCTATAGTCTTGCGACTTAAGGCGTCAGCCACCACATTTGCTTTCCCTGGCTGATAGTCTATTAAGCAATCATAATCTTTGATGAGTTCTAACCATCTCCTCTGCCTCAAATTCAATTCCTTTTGGGTGCCTAAGTACTTCAAGCTCTTGTGATCCGTATAAATGTAGCATTTCTCCCCATACAAATAGTGTCTCCAGATCTTCAGAGCAAAAACAATAGCTGCTAGCTCCAGATCATGTGTTGGGTAGTTCCTCTCATGCGGTTTCAGCTGGCGTGATGCATAAGCAATGACATTCCGATCTTGCATCAGTACACAGCCTAGCCCATTGTGAGAAGCATCACTATAAACTACGTATTCTTTACCCAGAGTGGGTAAAGTGAGAACTGGAGCTTCAGTTAAACACCTATTCAACTCATCAAAACTCTACTGGCATTTATCAGTCCACTGAAATTTTACATCTTTCTGAAGCAGCTTGGTCAGTGGAGAAGATAACATAGAAAACCCCTTCACAAACCGACGGTAATATCCAGCTAAACCCAGAAAACTGCGAATTTCTGTGATGTTCCTGGGCGGCTTCCAATTAAGGATAGCTTCTACCTTGCTGGAATCTACCTTGATCCCTTCAGCTGACACAACATGTCCTAAAAAGGAGATTTCTTTCAGTCAAAATTCACATTTCGACAATTTGGCTTATAGCTGTTTCTCCCTTAAAGTCTGCAGTACAATCCGCAGATGTCTGTCATGCTCCTCTGCATTCCTTGAATATATCAAAATGTCATCAATAAACACCACCACAAATTGATCAAGATATGGTCTGAAGATAGTGTTCATCAGATCCATAAAAGCAGCTGGAGCATTTGTTAACCCGAATGGCATTACTAGAAACTCATAGTGGCCATACCGAGTTACGGCGATTTTGGAATACTTTGCTCTTGCACCTTCAACTGATAATAGCCAGATCGCAAATCAATTTTGGAGAATACAGCTGCACCCTTCAACTGATCAAACAGATCATCAATGCGAGGCAATGGATATCTGTTCTTTATTGTCACCTTATTCAACTGTCGGTAGTCAATACATAAGCGGAGAGTACCATCCTTCTTCTTAACAAACAACACTGGTGCTCCCCAAGGTGACACACTAGGGCGGATGAAGCCCTTTTCAAGTAATTCTTGCAATTGTATCTTCAACTCCTTCAACTCTGCTGGTGCCATTCTGTATGGCGTTATGGAGATTGGATCCACACCAGGCATAACATTAATTTCAAACTGCACTTCTCTTTCCGGAGGTAATCACGGCAATTCATCAGAAACACATCCGAAAGTCATGTACTGTAGGGATGTCCTTCAATGCTGGACTCCCCACTTGGGTGTCTACCACATGTGCCAAGTAGGCTTCACACCCCTTTCTGATCATCTTTCTGGCTAGTGCAGCCGAAATGATGTTGATGGCAATAACTGCCTTTCCCCATGTATTACCACATCATTGTACTGAGGGAGACCAAAAGTGGTATCTTGATCTCTGATCAATCATGGCATGATGCCTAGCTAACCAATCCATGCCCAAGATGATATCATAATCTCTGAAGGGCATTTCAATGAGATCAGACAGGAAAGTGTGTCCTTGGATCACCAAAGGACAATCTCTATACATTCTATTAACCCTGACTTCCGGTCCTAGTGGACTTGTTACTAGCACCTCAAAGTCCATTTTTGTACATGGAACAACAATGCAATCAATGATGCTAGCACTCACATAAGAATGGGTAGAGCCCGGATCAAATAACACAAACACATTTTGGTTAAAAGTTGAGAAGGTACCAGCCACAACATCAGATGTCTCGGCCTCTTCCCTCTGTCTCATTGCATACATTCTGATTGGAGCATTGTCTTGCTCTGATTGTTTCACTGTGCCTTGGCTGCCTGCTGGGCTACCTCTACCCCTGCCTCTACCTCTGCTGGTTGGTTGTGAACTTCTAGTGACAGGGCTCTGAACTGACCCTTGTGCAGTAGTAGGAGGTGGTCCAACTCTGCGACTACTGGTGCAGTCCTTGGCAAAGTGTCCTATGCCTCCACAGTTATAACAGGCTCCAATAGCCTTATAGCATATCCCACCATGATTTTTTCCACAAGTTTCACATTGGCGGGGAGGGTAGGAACTTCTGGTACTCTGCTGACCAGATAGGGGAGGTCTCTGTCCTGAATATCTTCCCCTACCAGACTTCTTGCCACCTCTGCCATGTCCCCCATGGTTCTTCCTCTTCCCAGTATGACCACTGGAACTCTGTTCTACTGACTTTCCCTCTTTATCTGTCTTCTCTGATCTCTTTTTCTCAGGAGCAGCTTCAGACTCAATTCTTTCTAACTCTAGAGCTTGAGAAATAAGTTCAGAGAAGTTAGTGTGTTTGAAGCCGACTACTTGTAGTCTGATACTGGGCTTCAAGCTGGTTTCAAACCTCTTGCATCTCTCCCTGTTGGTAGAGAGTAGACTCACTGCATAATGGCTAAGGCGGGAAAATTCCCTTTCATACTCGACCGATGCCCCTGTTTGGACTTAGGAACTCTTGCGACACGGTCTACATAAGCATCAGGGACATATTTCTGTCAGAATTCCCTGAGAAAGTCATTCTAGGTCAGCACTGCAGGTTCTACCAGACTGTGGGGAATGGTTTTCCACCAATCATAATCATCCCCCTGTAACAAAGACATTGAGTATTCAAATCTGAGCTCCTTTGTGCAATGCAGTTTCTTGAATACCCTATCCATCCTCTCTAACCACTGTTCAGCTTCTAGAGGATCTACTGTCCCTTTGAACTCTGTAGCCCCATATTTCATCAATTTATCATACTGCCTGGTAGGAGACTGTGGTTGTACCACTGGTGTCTGTATTGGGACTTGAGTAGGCACATTACCAGCCATTTGTTGGAACATTGCAGCCATCTCTTTGGCCGAATGAAGCAGAAACTGCGGCAGGCTGCGGTGGTCTTCTTGAACCACTAACATTATGTAGGCCTGGGGCATCCCCTTGCACCTCAACCTCAATAGATTGGTCGACTGAACGATCACCCTCTTCCATAGTCAATGTGAGGATTTTAGATCTCCTGAACAAATAGCACAAGGAGATTTCCTCCCGTTAGTGCATATTTATAATGTAATGTACTGTATGTATCAAACAATGATATTGAGCAGTTGTACTATGAAGAAAGAATATTCAAGTAACAGGTGAAAACAGAATTTAAAAACCAGGCTCTGATACCACCAAAACATGTCACACCCTACTCCTCTGTAAGGCATAACATGATCCCGTAGTATACCTAATGAATTACCAACTCCGTCTACTGATAATCCATTAAATACACTACAAGGGATTTTAAAAACTTTTCTTACTTCTTTTACAGTGGTGAGCACTATTTACAGGTGATAAAAACTTTTGTGAACTGAAGTGAAACAGCTAACTCATTTGGATTATTTAGAATTTCTGTAAAAATTTTGGCAGAGTGCCATCTGTATTTTGGATAAAACAGTTCTTCAGAAAACCTGTAAAAAGTACTTCAATATATTTCCAAGTCTCAACTTCAACATTTTTCTCAACCTAACATATTTCTCAAGTCAAATTCATAGTAATTTTTCAAGGACTGAGATAGAGAAAATATAATACAATTTTTACAAGTCAAAATATCTCATAATTTACTTTACAACTTCAATGTACAATTTTTATTTACAACTTCTCAAAACCAACAACAATATGTATATACAGTGAACATACATTATATTACAAAATACAAAATATTGGTATACTCATTATACCTGGTAGTCTCTCGCTGGAGGTAACTTCAACATTTTTCTCAACCTAACATATTTCTCAAGTCAAATTCATAGTAATTTTTCAAGGACTGAGATAGAGAAAATATAATACAATTTTTACAAGTCAAAATATCTCATAATTTACTTTACAACTTCAATGTACAATTTTTATTTACAACTGCTCAAAACCAACAACAATATGTATATACAGTGAACATACATTATATTACAAAATACAAAATATTGGTATACTCATTATACAGTAGTCTCTCATTTGGAGGTACTAGCAGCCTAGTCTGCTGCCCTGTCTATCTGTCTACCTGCGACAGCAATAAAAAGCTATCGCTGAGACAATGTCTCAGTGGTGCACAACATTAACCAAATACAATTTAAATCACAATTCACAAATCATATAAATAGTGGATACTTAAAACCATAGTTAATTTCAAGACAATAATTGTCAACCAGAATTTAAACTCCATTTCTCAATATCACAATAAATTTCAATAAGTCAGATCATGGTTGAATTCAAAAGACAGTATATGTCAATAAGAGTTTAAATTCATTTCACAATCTCACAATACATATCAATAAATCACACACAGCTTTAATCATGTTCCCAAGTTCAATTCATCCCAAAAGCCGATGGCTAATGAGGTATTCAATTCATCCCAAAAGTCAATGACTAATGAGGAATAACATAGCTAGCTAGCAAAAATATGAGTACTCATTCTATTCGTCCTCAACAGGCACACACCTCAACACTTCAGCCAGAGAGGGAATTCAATTCATCCCACTAGACAAGCTAGCGAGGAATACAATCAATGTACATGATAGCTGTGGTTTCAAACCAATTACAGTGCTTTTCAATCAATAAGTATCCATCAAATATCTTTCAAACCATTTTTCACAATTTCACAACTTAAAACAATAATATGCAAATAGTCATAATTTATTTCAATTGAAAATAATTCAAAAGAAATAGTTGTTGTGCACAAACACAATTTAAAACAATAACATACAATTAATCATATGAAATATTATTCAGAGCAAAATCAGTTGAAAACTAGTTGTGCACAAACCTCTGATAACTGTCTCCGGGTCTGGACTCAGTATTTCCTTCCCTTTTCCTGAGTCTTTGGTAACTGAGAAACACAATTTGAAGTGTTTCAGTACTAAATTAAACTATCTCTAACGATAATGTTCGATAAGTAATTCACTGAAGGCTATTATTTGCTCAATCACCTAATATACCGACCCTCGATGCATTTTAGGTAAATTAGGTTTTAGTGTCATTAATATGTCACATTCGATAGGGTTTTAGGGTTGGTACGTTTTACCAAACTCATTTCCTTGTTTAGTGCATTTTAATGCAACTTGCTGGATTCCGGGATACTAGTTTGACCTAGCCGGACAACCTAGTTCCCTCGGTTTTCAGGTTTCAGTCAAAACTACAAACTTGTAGATCTATGTCTTATGGAACGTGGGCAAAATTTTAGGTCATTCTGAGTTAAGTAGACCAAGTTATGGTCATTATACTATTGCTGGTCAAATGGCATCAAATTAGGTCAATTTTAGGTCAATTTTAGGTCAATTTGGTCAACTTTGGTTCGGCCAGTTTTTGGACCCGAACTTGTGCAAGCTTTTTGACTTGCTTATGGTCATTTCTGGGTTTTGGTGTCTTCATAAGACTTGTAGGTATGGGTCTTAACTATTCATGGTTAAAATTTCAGGTCAATTGGACCTGTTTTGAGTGAGTTATGGCCTAAACACTAACTGCTGCCCAATTGGTCAGTTTTTAGGTTTCAATTGCACTTAATCCGAATTGGTCATTTTTCATGCCACCTTGCAAGCAGAATTTTGGTATGCTTTCTCAATGAAAGTTGGCACATTTTGTGCCTAGTTTCACTTCCAATTGGTCTCATACCCATTGAGGTTACACATTTAAAGTTATAGGCTAAAATGCATACTGCCCTTAATTACCTTGCTTAAACATACCTCAATTACACACTTACATTACTATATGTCCACTTCCCTTACCAATTCTGTTTTGGTTCATTACCAAAACCATATTCCACTTTACATTAACATCACTTTGGGCATATTACAAACATCCTTAATACACCAATTAAAACTCACATTTACAAAGTCTAAGTACAATCACATATACACCTAACATTACAAATTCTTACATACACTTTACACAATCACTCTATATACATATCCATCAATCCTCAATGTCAATATTCTGCCAATATCTTCATAAACACATACATTTATCCAAGAGTCCCAAGGCTGCCGAAAATGTTCCTCAATACCAAAGTATCATACAATTCATCAATTTCCATCCCAAGTGCAAAATTCACCATATACATATGGAATAATTTACTAGGACATTAAATCACCATAACCAACATAATTTCTCATCAAATATATGCACAATTATTTCATAAAATACATAACTCCATGGCTGTCCAAAATGGACATCTCAATAACTCTTCAAACTTGAAAATTTTCTTCACAAAACCAACACCCATAACATGAACACAAAGTTTAACAAAGCAATCTTCCAAAATACAAACTTACCTTATGGTTGGAACTTGCCAAACCTTGATTAAACTTCTTGATTTTAGTATCAAGCTCTTCCTTATGATGTGTAGACAATCTTTAATGAAGGAACCTAAGTGTTTAGAAGTGAAGTGAGGGGTTAGATAAAGCTTGAATGAAAACGGCAATGGAGGTTTTCTTGGTTCTTCAATTCTGCTAGGTTTAGTGAAATGAAGAAGATGAAGTATTCAGCTTGGATAATGGAATTACAGCTGCCATTTAGTGTTTAATTAAATCCCTAGTGGTCCACTCACAAAATTTAAATCATATAATAAGCTTAATTTTCACTTATTCCACATTAAACCCTTAATTCTCACTATTTACTTTAGGTACCACCAAATTAATTTTTCATTTTATTTTCTAAGTGTAATATCATTTATTTTTAATGGACGTTTAGGTCAAAAGACAATTCGGGGTGTCAAATGACCATAATGCCCCTATTCGGGTTGCATTCTCGATTTTTCGGTAACACTGAGTTTTGTCTGTTTTTTGATTTCTCACTTTTCTTTGTACTAATTATTTAATTTTTCTTTGATCTTCCTAATGATATTTATTCTTCAATAAGGGTCTATTTAAGTCCTAAAAATGTTTTCCAGGGTTCCCATGATCGAGGCGATCAACGGTCCACGCCGTGACTTCCCGGTGCGGTCACCCATCGCTACGGTTCTCGGCTCGTTTAACTTGGTTACATTTCTTTGCTATTATTTTTCCTTTGTTTTTCTTGTATTTTCTTTTCTTGTTTTTCATTATTTTATGTCTCCTCACTCATAACGAAGTGTTGTTCTAGGCATCCTAGCTGTCCGGATAGCACTGGTCACCGGAACAGTAGAACGCACTACCAAACATAGGGGTGTTACAGAATTTTAACAATGTTTCTTCACAAAAGTTGGCACATTTTGTGTCTATTTTTACCTCCAATTGGCCTCATACTAATTGGGGTCACACAATTAGGGTTATAGCTCCAAAGCATACTGCCCTTATACAATTCTTAAATACCAATCAACTACACATTCAATACCTTAGCTCCCCATACCTAAATTCTGGATTGGTAACATACTAACATCATTCTTCACATCTCATTATGGTTAATTGGAGTAGTATATACAAATCCTCAATATACCAAATACAAACCTAATTCACAAAGTCAACATTAACATGATATCCACATAAAAACACCCAACAATTACATATAATTCTAACAATAAGTTACATACACTTCCATTAATCCCTTAGTACCATAATTCATCAACCAAATTCATGAAATCAAGCACTCTTCATTGAACCTCAAGGCTGCCAAAAATATCACCATTGGCCAAAGTCTTCCACAATTTCTTTCAAACCCCAATTCTAAAGCTCATTCTCACATACACATGGAATTAATTCACTAACACATCAAATTACTTTAATTAATCTTAATTCCCATCAAATTCATGTAAGAACAAACCACTTACCTTTTACTTCCATGGTGTCCAAAATTGAATATATCAATAACTCATCAAATCCTTCAAATTTCTTCACCATTCAACTCATCTCAACCTTAATACAAACTTTAATGAATCAAGGGATGAAAAACTAGCACTAACCTTTTGTGGAGCTTGATCAAATTTTATTAAATGCTGCCCTTTTTGCTCCCTATGTGTTGCCCATGATGTGTAGAATAACTTTAGTGAAGAAACTTAGAGGAAAAATGGCTTGATCATAGGTTGATGAAGCTTACTTCATGGACGTCCACGGAGGAAAAATGGAATTCATTTTCGGCCATGGTTGTGCAAAATGAAGAAAATGAATGTTGAAGTGGTTATTGCTGTCCACTTATGGGTTTTTATACCCCCATTAAGGTCCACTAATTATCCACTAATAATAATTAAACATTAGTTTAATCCAAGGTTTCAATATTTGCAAACTAATCTCCCATTTCTCTTTTAATTGCACTTCATTCTTAATTTTATTTTTCATGGAGTTCCAAAAATTTAATACCACTTATTTTTATTGGACATTTAGGTCAAAAGTCAACTCTAGGTATCAATTGAGCAAAATACCCCTCTTCGGGTTGTATTTCGAATTTTTTGGTGCTACTTATTTGCTCCTTGTACTGCCGATTTCTTTAATTTTTATTTTTTATTTGTACTGACTTACTAATTTTTCTTTGATATTTCCAATATCAATTACACCTTAGCAAACCTTTAATCGTGTCCCAAAAATATTTCTCAGGGTTTCCCGCAGTCCAGGGCTAGTCAATGGTCCTCGCCGTAACTTCCTGATGCGGTCACCCATTGCTACAGGTTTGGCTCGTTCAACTTAGTCACATTTTATCTCTTTTATTTTTTCTTAATTTTTCTCATCACATATTTCATTATTATATACTTTCTCACTGTCATTATAGTGTAGTTCTAGATATTCTGACTTTTTGGGGCAGACATTAGCTATCGAAATAGTAGGACGTACGAACTACAAAAATGAGGATGTTACAACTCTTCCCCTCTAAAAAGGAATTTCGTCCTCGAAATTCATCAAATTTAAACAACTGAGCTTATCGTTATCTCATAATTTTATTCACTCTCCCATCATTGTTTTCTTTTGCCTTTATTATCTCTACTCATGAAAGTCTATTATTCATTAGTTTTCTGATTTCTCATACTGGAATCCTTACTGGTCTCAGTCTCTTTTACCAAGTCCAACTCTGTTAAATTACCCTTTGTCTAGGTATTCTGCATTTATCTCATACAAGACCTTATACCTTGGTATCTTCATGTTTGTTTAATAACTATTACCTCACACAACTCCATCAATGGAAAGTATTTATTCTTGCTTCCAGAGGGAGTAGCACTACAACTTCTAAGTATATTTTCAAATACCTATCATTCTTTTCTGACAAAAATATCAAAATAATCATAAGACTCTATATCGATGTCCAGATATCTTTACCCAACTCAGTTCAACGTACTGGTGTTCTACACTTTTTCCCTTATAGTGTTTCATAGGGTATCATTTGTATGCTAGCTTAACATTTATTATTGTATGCAAATTCTATTAATGGGGGTATCTATCCCATCTGATTCAATGACACAAGTTCTCAGTGTATTCTCGAGGACTTATCATACATTACAGGTTATTATTATCATTTCATTTCATTATTTACAAGAACTCAATGAGTTTCAGAATTTACCTGAATTACTCGTTTTGACTGTCCATCCGTCTGAGGATGATAAGTCGTACTGATATCTCTAAGCTTATAGCAATTACTGTGGTATAGGTAGTTCACATTAATGTAACCGAGTGACTAACTCTAGTTACCTTGCAAGTGTGATCTTTCAGTATGCTAGTTCTGAAGTTTAAATTTTTAACTAGAATTTTCACATTTATTTCCCGTAAGAGTACTCTATTCAGGCATAACTGTATCAAATCACAGACTACTTACAAATATTCTCATTTTATTGTACCATGAGGAAGTCCGTAGGTCTACACAATAATTCCATGTTAGTACTGTAATCTGCAACTTACAATATAAACATCGAGAACATTACATAGTCACTACGTTATAACCTCATGAACTAAGTTTTCTAATTCTTTTTGTAATGCCCTCTGGGACTCTGGGTCCATATCTTAACCTTGAATAATCAAAAGTAAATAGATCTGCATTAGTGTCTCCTCGACTCTTATGAATGCAATGCATGTATGCAAACTATTTCTTTCTACTTATCTGTGTCTAGGAATGCCTAAACCGTGCTCTGATACCACTAAATGTAACACCTTTCACTCGTCTACAGTGTATCCGAGCAAGGCGTGTCACATGGAGTGCCAGAGCACCTGATTTTATCTGATTTCATTACAGTTCTTAATTTACCTGTTCAAAAACTTTATCTAAGGTTTAGGCTATTTTTAGTGTTTATCAAAATCTGACTAATTTGGAAATTTCAAAAATTTTAACGATAATCTAGCGGAGTGCCGGCTGTAATTTGGACTAACAGTTCTTCTGCACCTGCCAAAAACAAATTCAATATATACTCAAATTCATAACTCATATTATCTCAAAGCATTCACAACATTTTCTCAAACTCAGATTCAGTATCAAAATTTCTCAAACTCAATCTCATTCAGAATCATTATGATTAGATAATCAACTCAAATATCAAAAATCTTATATTTCATTAACTTATATAATTTGTCAGCTAAATTACATAAGTTTGTCAAGTACAGGATAAAAAAATAATTTACAATATACTTAGAATGAACAAAATACACAACATGTGTAATTATGAGCCCTATCTACATACATTGTTGAGGAGGTGACAATCTTGAATTCTTCTGACACTTCTGCAGATCTGGACTCCAAAATCTCAGTTGAAGTACCTGCGCGAGGAAACAATTCCATCACGCTAAGCATTTCTGCTTAGTGGTGCAATAATATAACAAGAAATGATATATACAAATAAAGAAAGAAATAAATCATAATTTGGATATCCAGGAATTAAGTATTCTAACTGTATTGTATTTTAAGTCTCTACGGTTCTGCAAATTGTATTTTTGTTATGTTTCTATTGCTAATCTCTTTTACTCATTTCATTCAATGCTTAATTTAATTGTACTGAAATTTTCATGTACTTAACTTAACATAACTGCCTGAATTGAATAATGTTTTAATTTACTGCCCGTGTAGCCTATATACTGACCAGACTGGATAAATGGATATACTAGCACTTGGTACCTAGTACCTCGGGTCATCACACCATCGATCACAAAGTATCTCCTAGTGTACAAACAGTATGGCTAAAAAGCCATATAATCAATCAAGCATTAAGCCGAGTATAATAACACAATTTGTATAGCCATAGGCTATTAAAATCATAGTATGGCATAATAAGCCAGAAAACACAATATGGCGTAGAGCCATTTACAGAACAACTATCAGAATCCTATTGATATGCCAACCTATCTAAACTAGTCAACGAGGCAAACTAGGGCATATTACAAAATTAAATATTTATTTCTTTATTTTTAAGGTTTACTGGTCATTATACAATTCACTGGTCAATGAAAATATCAACCTTTTTATACATCATGGATAAGTTGATTCTAGTATCAACATCTCACAATTTGCATTTCAATATGCTACCAATATAGTGCAATTTACAATTCTCACAAGTTGGCATTTATTGCCAAATTACTTCAAGGCTTCATTGTATGTTAATGTCAAATTTTCAGTTTTAGTGTGCTAGATTGGTCTAGCTTAATGTCCTATTTTTCTTAATTTTTAGCTTCTGGTCAAAGAAGAAAAATTGCAGCTCTATGTCTTATTGAACTTTTGGCACAAATTTCAAGTCATTCTGAGTTGTATATACCAAGATATGGTCAATTTATTAAAGCTGGACAGATTGCATTTTTATTGCAAAATTTGGTCAATTTTAGGTCAAATTCAGTCCTAGCAGTTTTGGTACCCTAACTTGGGCAAGCAATTTGACTTGGTTCTGGTCATTTTTGGAATTTGGTGTCTTCATAAGAATTGTAGCTCTATGTCTAAGCTTTCCATGATATAAATTTCAGGTCATTTGGGCTATTTTGAGTGAGTTATGGTCATTTTAGTGACTACTGTTCATATGGTCAAATTCTGTATTGTAATAGTTCTGGACAGTTTTGTTACCTCAACTTGCGCAAGCAATTTGACTAAGTAAATGACATTTTTGGGTTCTGTGATCTTCACCAAAGTTGTAACTCTATGTCTAAGCTTTCCAACAGCATAAATTTCAGGTCATTTGGACTTGTTTTCACTGAGTTATGGCCAATTTTGTGAATAATGTTCATATGGTCAAATTTAGTGTTTACACATTACTGAATCCAGATTAGGTTCAATTTATGGTCACTTTCCGGATAGAATTTTAACAATATTTCTTCATGAAAGTTGGCACATTTTGTGTCTAGTTTTACTTTCAATTGGCCTCATACCAGTTGGGGTCACACAATTGGGGTTAGAGCTCCAAAGCATACTGCCCTTATACAACTCTTAAATACCAATCAACTACACATTCAATACCTTAGCTCCCCATACCTAAATTCTGGATTGGTAACATACTAACATCATTCTTCATATCTCATTATGGTCAATTGGAGCAGTATATACAAATGCTCAACATACTAAATATAAACCTAATTCACAAAGTCAACATTAACATAATATCCACATAAAAACACCCAACAATTACATATAATTCCAACAATAAGTTACATACATTTCCATTAATCCCTTAGTACCATAATTCATCAACAAAATTCATGAAATCAAGCACTCTTCATTGAACCTCAAGGCTGCTAAAAATATCATCATTGGCCAAAGTCTTCCACAATTTCTTTCAAACCCCAATTATAAAGCTCATTCGCACAAACACATGGAATTAATTCACTAACATATCAAATTACTTTAATTAACCTTAATTCCCATCAAATTCATGTAAGAATAAACCACTTACCTTTCACTTCCATAGCTGTCCAAAAGTGAATATATCAATAACTCATCAAATCCTTCAAATTTCTTCACCATTCAACTCATCTCAACCTTAATACAAACGTTAATGAAGCAAGGGATGAAAAACTAGCACTAACCTTTTGTGGAGCTTGATCAAACTTCATTACATGCTACCCTTTTTGCTCCCTATGTGTTTCCCATGCTGTGTAGAACAACTTTAGTGAAGAAACCTAGAGGAAAAATGGCTTGATCATGGGTTGATGAAGCTTGCTTCATGGACGTCCGTGGAGGAAAAATGGAATTCATTTTCGGCCATGGTTGTGCAAAATGAAGAAAATGAATGTTGAAGTGGTCATTACTGTCCACTTATGGGTTTTTATTATCCCACTAAGGTCCACTAATTATCCACTAATAATAATTAAACATTAGTTTAATCCAAGGTTTCAATATTTGCAAACTAATCTCCCATTTCTCTTTTAATTGCACTTCGTTTTTAATTTTTATTTTTCATGGAGTTCCAAAAATTTAATACCACTTACTTTTAATGGAAATTTAGGTCAAAAGTCAACTCTAGGTGTCAATTGACCAAAATGCCCCTCTTCGGGTTGTATTTCGAATTTTTCGGTGCTATCGATTTGCTTCTTATACCGCCGATTTCTTTAATTTTCATTTTTTATTTATACTGACTTACTAATTTTTCTTTAACATTTCCAATGTCAATTACAGCTCAGTAAACCTTTAATTATGTCCCAAAAATATTTCTCAGGGTTTTCCCCAGTCCAGGGCTAGTCAACAGTCCTCGCCGTAAATTCCCGGTGCAGTCACCCATCGCTACGGGTTCGGCTCGTTTAACTTAGTCACATTTTATCTCTTTTATTTTTCCTTAATTTTTCTCATCACATATTTCATTATTTTATGCTTCCTCACAATCATTATAGTGTAGTTCCAAACTGTAACACTCTCCCTGTAACAACTCCGTACATTCTAATATTCCAGTGACCAGTGTCGGTCCGGACAGCTAGAATGTCTAGAAAAATATTTAAACTAAAGCGAGGAACCATAATTAACTCAAATATTAATAAGAAAAATTTAGAAAATATTTTAGAAATAAAATACAACCAAGTTAAACGAGCCGGTGCCCTAGCGATGGGTAACATAGTGGGAAGTTGCAGTTTTCGCAACTAGGAGCTCTAAACCCAGGGAAAAATTCATAAAATAATTTTTGGGACTCCAGAGAAGGGTCATTGTAGTTCCTATGGCATTAGAATGCCAAGAAAATGCTTAGAAATATTTTTCAATTGGTACAGACAATTTTGGTCTGTTAAGCCAAATAGAGGGCATTTTGGTCATTTCGCCTTCAGAGGTGATTTTTGGCCGACTTGTCCAATTCAGTAAATAATTATTTTGACATAAAATGTGAATAAATATTGCTAAAAATTTAATTGAAAATGAGTAGAAAATAAAAGAAAAGAAAATGACAGAAAATGGGAATTTTGACATCATTATGATGTCATTAAAACAATTTTAACCAATCACATGATGACACATAGCTAGCACTCACTTAAAATAAATAAATAAGCAGCAAATGAAAGAAAAAAAATCAGAATTTCCTTATCTTTTTCCCTTTTGCCGAACCATTGCCCATGGTTTCTTCCACCATTTTTCTTCATGAAAAGCTTCATCTTCCATAAATTCTTACCATATTTCCCATAAGCCCTAACACTAAAACTTGTTCTTGGACCTTGCTAGAGTGATTGGGAGCTAAGAAAGTTGAAGAAATTGAAGTTTGGTCAAAAAGGAAAATTGTTAAGTTAAGGTTAGAGCAATTTCTAGACCTCTTCCTTCTTTAATTCTTAGAATTAAGTTAACATGAGATGGAATTTCACGGAAAATTAATGAAACTATGAAGAACCAAAATTTCAGCTAGTAATGAGAGCTTAGTGGTTTTATTGAATTGAGTTGATTACACATGCCTACTAGTGTGTTGTAACACCCTCCCGGTAGCAATTCCGTACATTCTACTGCTCCGGTGACCAGTGTCGATCCGGACAGCTAGAATGTCCGGAAATATATTTAAACTTAAGTGAGGGACCATAATCAATTCAAATATTAATAAGAAAAAATTTAATAAAAATTTTAGAAATAAAATACAACCAAGTTAAACGAGCCGGTGCCCTAGCGAGGGGTAACCCAGAGGGAAGTTGCGGTTCTCGCAACGAGGAGCCCTAGACCCGGGGAAAAAATTATAAAATAATTTTTGGGACTCCAGAGAAGGGTTATTGAGGTTCCTATGGCATTAGAATGCCAAGAAAATATTTAGAAAAATTTTTCAATCGATACAGACAATTTTAACCTGTTAAGCCAAACGGAGGGCATTTTGGTCATTTCGCCTTCAGAGGTGATTTTTGGCTGACATGTCCAGTTGAGTAAATAATTAATATGACATAAAATATGAATAAACATTACTAAAAATTGAATTGAAATCAAGTAGAAAAGAAAAGAAAAGAAAAATGAAAAAAATGGGACTTTTGACATCACATGATGTCATTGAACTTTCTCTCCACCAATGACAATCAAGCAATTTCATTAAAAAGGGAAAATGAGGCAAAATTGAAACAAAAATTCTGTTCTTCTTCCTTCATCAAACGGCAGCCTCTCTCTCCCTCTCTCAACCTCCATTAAACCTCACTTCTCAAGCTTGATTTCTACTTTGTTTCACCACAAAACCCTAACCTCTCTTCATTAAAATTTTACCCCACACCCTAAACAACCTTTTGGCAGCCTAGAAAGTGAAGGAAAGTGAAGTTTAGAGTTGGGAAAAATCTGCCCTATTCAAGGTTAGTGCACTATATACTTAAAACTCTTTAATTTCATGAATAGGAACTTGAATTTAGTAAGGAAATGTAATTTAAATGAACAAAATTCATGTGTATGTGTACATGAATTTCGGCTTCCCTAGTGAAGGAATAGGAAGGAGTGTTTTTGATGAGCTTGAAGTGAACTAGAATCATGTTGGAAGTTTATAAACATAAGAATAATAAGTTGGTATGCTAACTAAGGCATTTTGTGGAAAACATAATGTGAAGCTAGGGTTTTGGGGAGTGAAAATTGATTTGACTTATGAAATTGTTAGAGAACATTTTAATGGTCAATTAGTGACCATTTGAGGAGATTTGACCATAATATGGACTGAAAAATAGCATGGTAAAGGGAATGACTATGCTGCCTAGGGACAGCAGCAATGGACTAAGATTTCAGTCCAATTACACAGCCATAACTTTGGCTGTGTTAGTCCAATTGGTGTTTGGCCAATTGGACATGAAACTAGGCTTATAATGGCACATTTTTACTGAAGAAACCATGCCCAAAAGACCAAAGCAAGAGGACCAAAACTTGGCCCCAATCCGGATACCACTGAATCGATTCAGAGAATGACCAAATGAACAGTAACTGTTCATTTGGCCATAACTCACTGTAGATTTGGTCAATTGACCTGAAATATTTACAGCAACAATTTAAGACATAGACAAACAACTTTTATGAAGAAACCTACCCCAAATTATGGCCAGAACCAATTCAAAAATGCAATCACAGTCACTGTTAATGTTACTGTAGATATGGTCAATTCTGCAGATTGGCAATCCGGCCAGCTGTGGTTTTTGAGCCATGTCTAGAGCTACAAAACTCCAAATGGAGTGATTTAAAAAAGGAAATTCAACTAGATAAAATAAGGAACAACTTTCATGCTTGTCATTTCCTCAAATTCCCACTGCAACAGGGCCCAATGGAACAGTAAAGTTGGGTCTCAAAAACTGAAATTTCTGCCCTCTTAGAATTAAGTTGAGAAATGGAAATGGCAATCAATTCCAACAAGTTTTAAATACAAAATGTAGTATGTTTGGGGTGTTAAAACCAATACACCTATTTTCTATCCAAAAGTCAACATTTTTGTTGACCAATGAGGTGAATAGTAACATTAAAACTTGAAATGCACAAATTGAAGAATTTAAAAGTTTCAAATGCCCTAGTATACCTAACATGATTGGTTTGGATAGTTTGGCATGCCAATAGGGTTCAGTTAGCAGTACTGCACATGGCAATATGCCATTCTGTGATTTTATGGCTTTTAGCCATTCTAACCTTGTATTGAGCTTTGGCCTTGTGCCTGATGTTATCACAGCTTGTTAGCTGTTCTGTTGCACACCTGGAGATGCATATGTGACCGATGGTGTGACGGCCCGAGGTACTTGATACCCAAAGGCGCCACCCGTTTATCCAGTCCAGTCATCTAGTGTAGGTTACTTGGGCAACTACATGAATGAAAGTGGACAAAGTTAACGAAATGAATGGATATACAAATACAAAACAAACAAAACATGCACATGCTATACATATTTATTTTCTGTTATTTCTTGTTATTTTATTATTGCACCACTAAGCATTATTGCTTAGCGCGTTGCTTTTGCCACGTGTAGGTACTGGAGATACAGATAGTGAGCCCAGTAAACCACAGACTGGGTGAGTCTATCCTGCAGTTCTGCTCAGTGTCCGTGTCACCTCAACTTCTGCAGTGCATTGGTAGGACACTAGGTGTCATTTTGACATTTTGTAACTAAATTTTGATTTTCTCATATGAAATTAAACTTGTGTAATGTATAGTGATGTTTATGTAAATTATGAAAATTGTATTTGTGAATGGAAAAGTAAATGTTTATTTGTGATTTATATGTGATCATCACATGTGATGGATGAATGAGAATTTAAATTGAAATGTTGAGATCTTGATATTGAGTTTTGTGATGATATTGGAGTTTGAGATGATGGAATACAAATATTGGAAGTGTTTTTAACAGGTTCCGAAGAACTGTTTTCTCCATTTTTAGTCGGTACTCCACCGGATTTTCTTTAAAATCTTCGGAACCTCAAATAAATAATACTTTTGATAAATGGCTAAGATAAATTATATTTCATAAATTATATTCACAAGCATGGTATAAATTAATTAAGGTATATTAGAATGTGCCGGTACACCGTGTGGCATTACTTACTCGGGTATACTGTACACGGGTAAGGGGTGTCACATTTAGTGGTATCAGAGCACGGTTTAGGCGTTTCTGGTCCTAGATTGAGTCCATACCATGCATTGCATTTGTAAGAGTCGAGGTGACACTAATGCAGATCTGTTTGTCTTTCTTATTTTGAATAGGATATGGACCCTTCATCTCAGAGAGCAGTCGAGGAGGAAGTGGAGAGTCATGCTCCACCTGCAGTAGCTGAGACTGGGGGTATGAGAGAATCTGCTCCGCCAGCTCAAGCAAAGCCTGCTCAGCCTCCACAGGCCATGTTCCAACAAATGGCCGACTTCTTTAGACAAATGGCTGGGGTAATGCCAGCACCACCACCACCACCACCAGCTCCACAGCAGAAATCACACCTGGAAAGACTAAGAAAGTTTGGAGCTGTGGACTTCTATGGCAAGAGAGAAGATGACTCTGTTGCAGCCAAGAATTGGTTGAACAGAACAGGCAGAGTCCTAAAACAACTCCACTGCACTCCAGAGCAAAACCTGGAAGCTGCCATATCTTTGCTGCAAGACGATGCATATGAGTGGTGGGACACTGTGTCCAGTGAAGTGCAGCCAGAAGCTGTAACTTGGGACTTCTTTCTCTCCAAGTTCAAGAAGAAATATGTGGGTACTGTATACCTGGAAGAGAGAAGAAGAGAGTTCATTAACCTGAGGCAGAGACAACTATCAGTGGCCAAATGTGAGAAGGAATTTGTTCGATTAAGCCGCTACGGAAGGGAGATAGTCCCTAATGAAGCTAAAAGATGTAAGAGATTTGAAGAGGGACTAAATGACAACATCAAGATCCAGCTCAGTGCCTTGGGAATCAAGAATTTACCAAGTTAGTGGAAGCTGCAATAAAGGTGGAAAAAGTAAGAATCAGTGAGCAGACCAGAAGAGAGAGACAGCAGAAGAGGGGCCCAGGTCAGTCTAGTTCAGCTCCTGCATTTGGGAAGAAGTTCAAGGGTCCTCCTGCACAGAGTTCAGCTCAGCCACAGGGTCAGGGTCACCTCGGGGCCCAGCCACGCTCACCCCTAGGAGAGGTCAGTCCACACCATCAGTGGGCAGCTCTCCAGGGATGGGGTTCAGGGGACCAGCCCCAACATCTTCTGCATGTCCACACTGTCTGAAATGGCACAAGGGAGAGTGTTGGAGAGTAACTGGTGCCTGTTTAAGATGTGGGTCGACAGAGCATCAGCTGAGGAACTGCCCACGTAGAACTACTACAGCTACTCCAACACAAGCAGACAGACCTGCTCCTGCACCACAGAGAGGTAGAAAATCTGGTAAGTCTGACGCAGTGGGACCATCACAGAGGCCTGCATCTGAGCCAGCAGAGAGGCCAGATAACAGACCACCTGCCAGAAATTATGCCCTGAGAGCTCAGGAGGAGCAAGATGCCCCGGACGTCATCAGGGGTACGTTCTCCCTCTACAATACACCTGTGCATGCATTGGTAGATCCAGGATCTACTCATTCCTACATTTGCATCAACCCACCCGTAGAAAGGGGGATACTGGTAGGAGAGAGTGATCAAGACATTCTGGTCACTAATCCATTGGGTCACAGTGTGGTAGTGAACAAAGTGTACAAGGGTTGCCCGTTAAGGATTCAGGGGTATGAATTCTTGGCAGACTTGATTGAGTTGCCCTTCCACGAGTTTGACGTGATTTTGGGAATGGACTGGTTGTCACGTCATCAGGCAATAGTTGATTGCAAACTGAAGAGGATTTCTCTGAAAACTCCGGAGGGTAATGAGATTACAGTTGTGGGGGAAAGGACAGATTTCCTGTCCAATGTCATCTCAGCCACAGTTGCAAGAAGAATGATGAGAAAAGGCTGTGAAGCCTACCTAGCACATGTGGTGGATACTAGGCAGGCTAAGCCAAACCTGAGTGACATACCCACGGAGAGACTTCCTGCAGGTATTTCTGAAGAATTGCCTGGTTTGCCACCGTAAAGGGAAGTTGAATTTGCTATTGAGACACCGCCGCACAAAGACCCATTTCCATTGCTCCTTATAGGATGGCACCCACTGAATTGAGGGAGTTGAAAACTCAGTTGCAAGAGTTGCTTGATAAGGGGTTTCTACGCCCCAGTGTGTCACCATGGGGAGCTCCAGTACTGTTTGTGAAAAAGAAGGATGGGACTTTAAGGCTTTGTATTGATTACCGGCAGTTGAATAAAGTGACTGTGAAGAACAAATATCCGTTGCCTAGAATTAATGATCTGTTTGATCATCTGAAGGGAGCAGGAGTATTTTCTAAGATTGATCTCAGATCAGGGTATCATCAGTTGAGGTTGAAGGATGTAGATGTGCCCAAGACTGCATTCAGGACCCGGTATGGGCATTATGAGTTTCTGGTGATGCCCTTTGGCCTAACAAATGCACCAGCGGCATTTATGGACCTTATGAACCGTATCTTCCATCCATACTTAGATCGGTTCGTAGTGGTCTTTATTGATGATATTTTGGTGTATTCTAAGACCAGGGAAGAACATGATGAGCATTTGAGGATTGTTCTGCAAACCCTGAAGGAAAAGAAGCTGTATGCTAAGTTGTCCAAGTGTGACTTTTGGCTGAATGAGATTGCATTCCTTGGACACATAGTGTCAGCTGATGGGATTAGGGTGGATCCCAAGAAAATAGAAGCAGTTATGGAATGGAAGCCTCCCAAGAATACAACTGAGGTCAGAAGCTTCTTGGGGCTAGCTAGGTATTACAGAAGATTTGTGAAAGGATTTTCCTTAATAGCTGCTCCAATGACCAAGTTGTTACACAAGAATGTCAGATTTGACTGGAATGACAAGTGTCAGACCAGTTTTGAGAAGTTGAAGGCTATGTTGACAGAGGCACCAGTGTTAACACAGCCAGTGTCAGGAAAGGACTTTGTGGTCTACAGTGATGCCTCACATAATGGGCAAGGGTGTGTATTGATGCAAGAGGGGAAGGTGGTCGCTTATGCTTCCAGGCAGCTAAGGCCACATGAACAGAATTACCCTACCCATGATCTAGAGCTTGCAGCAATTATCTTTGCACTGAAGATATGGAGGCATTACTTGTATGGTGAAAAGTGCTATATTTACACAGACCACAAAAGCCTGAAATATTTGTCAACTCAGAGGGAGCTCAACCTTAGACAGAGGCGATGGATTGAGTTCCTGAAGGATTATGATTGTGTGATTGACTACTATCCTGGGAAGGCAAATGTAGTTGCTGATGCTTTGAGCAGAAAGTCCATCACAGCTTTGAGATCATTGAATGCCCGTCTATCTTTGATTCGAGATGGAGCTATTTTGGCTGAGTTGCAAGTGAGGCCAAACCTGCTACAGCAGATTTTAGATGGGCAAAACGTAGATGAAAAGTTACTGGCTATTATGAGCAAAATCCCAGAGGGAAAAACAACTGACTATGAAGTGAAAGCAGATGGGTGTCTGTACTACAAAGGAAGACTGTGTGTACCAGATGATGGGGAATTGAAGACCAGTATTCTAAAAGAGGCACACACTAGTGTATATGCTATGCACCCAGGAAGTACAAAGATGTATCATGATCTGAAGCTCCAATATTGGTGGCGAGTTATGAAGAAGGACATAGCTGACTATGTGACTAAATGCTTGACATGTCAGCAAGTCAAGGCAGAACATCAAGTTCCATCGGGTTTGTTACAGCCTATACGCATACCTGAATGGAAATGGGATCGGGTCACCATGGATTTTGTAAGTGGTTTACCTCTCACCCAGAAGAAATATGATGCAGTATGGGTGATAGTTGATAGATTGACAAAGTCAGCACAGTTTTTGCCAGTTAGGACTGACTACTCACTGGAGAAGTTAACAGAATTGTATATCAGTGAGATAGTTAGACTGCATGGAATTCCACTTTCCATCATATCTGATCGAGACCCAAGGTTTACATCGAGATTTTGGAAGAAGTTGCATGAGTCCTTGGGTACACAACTCCATTTCAGCACAGCTTTCCATCCTCAGACGGATGGGCAATCAGAAAGAGTAATCCAGGTAAACAATTGAAACCAATGAAATTGATACAAATATTGAATTGAAATGATAATAATAACATGAAATATATGTCAGGTCCTTGAGGATATGCTGAGGAGTTGTGTCATTGAGTTTGAGGGAAGTTGGGATAGATACCTCCCACTGGCAGAATTTGCATACAACAATAGCTACCAAGCTAGCATCCAAATGGCCCCATATGAAGCACTGTATGGGAGAAAATGTAGAACTCCAGTGTGCTGGACTGAATTGGGCGAAGACAAACTGGTAGGGCCAGACCTGGTGAAACAGGCTGAGGAGAAGGTAAAATCAATCAAAGCCAACCTGAAGGTTGCCTCAGAAAGACAGAAATCTTATGCCGACTTGAAGAGGAAAGAAATAGAATATGTGGTTGGCGACAAAGTGTTCCTCAAGGTGTCACCATGGAAGAAGGTATTGAGGTTTGGAAGAAAAGGTAAGTTGAGCCCTAGGTTTATTGGCCCATATGAAGTCATTGAACGTGTGGGACCAGTAGCCTACAGGCTAGCTTTACCACCAGAGCTGGACAATATCCATAATGTGTTCCACGTGTCCATGCTCAGAAGATACCGCTCAGATCCTTCACATGTCATCTCCAGGGAAGAAATTGAAATACAACCGGATTTGACATATGAAGAAGAACCTCTACGGATCCTGGCTCGGGAAGTAAAAGAGTTGAGAAACAAGCAGATTCCACTGGTGAAAGTGCTTTGGAGGCACCAGAACACCGAGAAAGCAACTTGGGAAAGTGAAGAGATGATGAGGCAACAGTTCCCTCAACTTTTTGCATCAGGTAAACTTCGAGGACGAAATTTAAATTAGAGGGGAAGAGTTGTAACACCCTCCCGGTAGCAATTCCGTACATTCTACTGTTCCGGTGACCAGTGTCGATCCGGACAGCTAAAATGTCCGAAAAAATATTTAAACTTAAGTGAGGGACCATAATCAATTCAAATATTAATAAAAAAAATTTAATAAAAATTTTAGAAATAAAATACAACCAAGTTAAACGAGCCGGTGCCCTAGCGAGGGGTAACCCAGAGGGAAGTTGCGATTCTCTCAACGAGGAGCCCTAGACCCGGGGGAAAAATTATAAAATAATTTTTGGGACTCCAAAGAAGGGTTATTGAGGTTCCTATGGCATTAGAATGCCAAGAAAATATTTAGAAAAATTTTTCAATCGGTACAGACAATTTTAACCTGTTAAGCCAAACGGAGGGCATTTTGGTCATTTCGCCTTCAGAGGTGATTTTTGGCTGACTTGTCCAGTTGAGTAAATAATTAATATGACATAAAATATGAATAAACATTACTAAAAATTGAATTGAAATCAAGTAGAAAAGAAAAGAAAAGAAAAATGAAAAAAATGGGACTTTTGACATCACATGATGTCATTGAACTTTCTCTCCACCAATGACAATCAAGCAATTTCATTAAAAAGGGAAAATGAGGCAAAATTGAAACAAAAATTCTGTTCTTCTTCCTTCATCAAACGGCAGCCTCTCTCTCCCTCTCTCAACCTCCATTAAACCTCACTTCTCAAGCTTGATTTCTACTTTGTTTCACCACAAAACCCTAACCTCTCTTCATTAAAATTTTACCCCACACCCTAAACAACCTTTTGGCAGCCTAGAAAGTGAAGGAAAGTGAAGTTTAGAGTTGGGAAAAATCTGCCCTATTCAAGGTTAGTGCACTATATACTTAAAACTCTTTAATTTCATGAATAGGAACTTGAATTTAGTAAGGAAATGTAATTTAAATGAACAAAATTCATGTGTATGTGTACATGAATTTCGGCTGCCCTAGTGAAGGAATAGGAAGGAGTGTTTTTGATGAGCTTAAAGGGAACTAGAATCATGTTGGAAGTTTATAAACATAAGAATAATAAGTTGGTATGCTAACTAAGGCATTTTGTGGAAAACATAATGTGAAGCTAGGGTTTTGGGGAGTGAAAATTGATTTGGCTTATGAAATTGTTAGAGAACATTTTAATGGTCAATTAGTGACCATTTGAGGAGATTTGACCATAATATGGACTGAAAAATAGCATGGTAAAGGGAATGACTATGCTGCCTAGGGATAGCAGCAATGGACTGAGATTTCAGTCCAATTACACAGCCATAACTTTGGCTGTGTTAGTCCAATTGGTGTTTGGCTAATTGGACATGAAACTAGGCTTATAATGGCACATTTTTTCTGAAGAAACCATGCCCAAAAGACCAAAGCAAGAGGACCAAAACTTGGCCCCAATCCGGATACCCTGCACCTGATTCTGCAGAATGACCAAATGAACAGTAACTGTTTATTTGGCCATAACTCACTGTACATTTGGTCAATTGACCTGATATTTTTACAGCAACAACTTAAGACATATACAAACAACTTTCATGAAGAAACCTACCCCAAATTATGGCCATAACCAATTCAAAAATGCAATCACAGTCACTGTTAATGTTACTGTAGATATGGTCAATTCTGCAGATTGGCAATCCGGCCAGCTGTGGTTTTTGAGCCATATCTGGAGCTACAAAACTCCAAATGGAGTGATTCAAAAAAGGAAATTCAACTAGACAAAATAAGAAACAACTTTCATGTTTGTCATTTCCTCAAATTCCCACTACAACAAGGCCCAATGGAACAGTAAAGTTGGGTCTCAAAAACTGAAATTTCTGCCCTCTTAGAATTAAGTTGAGAAATGGAAATGGCAATCAATTCCAACAAGTTTTAAATACAAAATGTGGTATGTTTGGGGTGTTAAAACCAATACACCTATTTTCTATCCAAAAGTCAACATTTTTTTTGACCAATGAGGTGAATAGTGACATCAAAACTTGAAATGCACAAATTGAAGAATTTAAAAGTTTCAAATGCCCTAGTATACCTAAAATGATTGGTTTGGATAGTTTGGCATGCCAATAGGGTTCAGTTAGCAGTACTGCACATGGCAATATGCCATTCTGTGATTTTATGGCTTTTAGCCATTCTGACCTTGTATTGAGCTTTGGCCTTGTGCCTGATGTTATCACAGCTTGTTAGCTGTTCTGTTGCACACCTGGAGATGCATATGTGACCGATGGTGTGACGGCCCGAGGTACTTGATACCCAGTGCCAGTTTACCCGTTTATCCAGTCCAGTCATCTAGTGTAGGTTACTTGGGCAACTACATGAATGAAAGTGTACAAAGTTAACGAAATGAATGGATATACAAATACAAAACAAACAAAACATGCACATGCTATACATATTTATTTTCTGTTATTTCTTGTTATTTTATTATTGCACCACTAAGCATTATTGCTTAGCGCGTTGCTTTTGCCACGCGTAGGTACTAGAGATACAGATCATGAGCCCAGTAGACCACAGACTGGGTGAGTCTATCCTGCAGTTCTGCTCAGTGTCCGTGTCACCTCAACTTCTGTAGTGCATTGGTAGGACACTAGGTGTCATTTTGACATTTTGTAACTAAATTTTGATTTTCTCATATGAAATTAAACTTGTGTAATGTATAGTGATGTTTATGTAAATTATGAAAATTGTATTTGTGAATGGAAAAGTAAATGTTTATTTGTGATTTATATGTGATCATCACATGTGATGGATGAATGAGAATTTAAATTGAAATGTTGAGATCTTGATATTGAGTTTTGTGATGATATTGGAGTTTGAGATGATGGAATACAAATATTGGAAGTGTTTTTAACAGGTTCCGAAGAACTGTTTTCTCCATTTTTAGCCGGTACTCCACCGGATTTTCTTTAAAATCTTTGGAACCTCAAATAAATAATACTTTTGATAAATGGCTAAGATAAATTATATTTCATAAATTATATTCACAAGCATGGTATAAATTAATTAAGGTATATTAGAATGTGCTGGTACACCGTGTGGCATTACTTACTCGGGTATACTGTACACGGGTAAGGGGTGTCACATGTGTATTGAATTGTTTATATGCTTTGTACAATTGGATGGTGTATTTGCATGAGATGTGAAGTGTGGAGGTTAGGGTTTGGACACAAACTTGAGATTTTGTTCATGTAAGGATGAAAATAAGTTTTAATGATCAATTAGTGATCATTTGGCTATGTGTGAACAAGAAATGAAGTGAGTTGAGGCTTGGCATTTGTGTATGGGTGAGCTGCCTTGGCTGACCTACAGGACTGAGCATGAGTCCAGCAGATTTGGGCAGCTATAAATGGAGTTGTAGAGGTTCAATTGGTGCAAGGCTAATTGGACATGAAACTAGACACATAATGGCACAACTTTGGTGAAGAAACCCTACCCAGAAAACCAAACTAAGTTGACCTAAAAATTGCCCTAATCCGAGTGACCTACATTCTCCCTGGGCAAAATGACCAAATGAACAGTGTCTATTCATTTGGTCATAACTCGGTGTATAAAGGTCCAATTGACCTGAAATTTTACCAGCAGAAAGCTGACCTACAACTTTCATGAAGAAACCTAACCCAAATTTTGATCATAACATGTTCAAAAAGTGACCTGCAGTCACTG
Source organism: Hevea brasiliensis (assembly GCF_030052815.1). NCBI lineage: Eukaryota > Viridiplantae > Streptophyta > Magnoliopsida > Malpighiales > Euphorbiaceae > Hevea > Hevea brasiliensis. Next base: position 96,553,889 of record NC_079497.1, read on the forward strand.
TACAAAACATTGTAGATTTGGTCAGTCCAGAAAATCCGAAAAGTTTACAATCCGGCCAGTTATAGTGTTTAGGCCATAACTTGAGCTACAAAACTCCAAATAGAGTGATTCAAAAAAAGAAATGTAACTAGATACAATAAGGAACAACTTTCATGTGATAACTTTGCCAAATTCCTACTGTAAAAATGACCAATAGAATAGTAAACACAAGGCTTGAAATCTGAAAATTTTGAACAACTAGCACTAAGCTTAGAAATGGTATTGGCAACCAATACCAACAACTTTAGAATGCAAAATGTGGTATGTTGGGAGTATTAGAACCAATGTACCTATTGCCTATACAAAAGTCAACATTTTAATTGACTGATGAAATAAATAGTAACACCTAAACTTAAATTTCAAGAATTGTAAAGTTTAAAAGTGTAACATGCCCTAGTACACCTAGCAAGATTGGTTTGAATAGGTTGGCATGCCAATAGGGTTCAGTTAGCAGTACTGCACATGGCATTATGCCATTCTGTGATTTCATGGCTTTTAGCCATTCTAACATTGTGATGATACTTGGCCTTGTGCCCAATATTTATTACGGCTCATTAGCTGTTCTGTTGCACACCGGGAGATACATATGTGACCAATGGTGTGACGGCCCGAGGTACTTGATACCCAGTACCAATTTACCCGTTTATCCAGTTCAGTTATCCAGTATAGGATACTTGGGCAACCAAAAATGAAAGTGAATAAATTTAATGAAATTATGAATATAATGAGTACAAAATAAATAAGATTACCAATAATGATCAAAAAATTATCTGCATAAGACATCAGAACATGCAATGCATATTTATTTTATGTTATTTCTTTTTATTTTATTATTTGTACCACTAAGCATTATTGCTTAGCACGTTGCTTTTTGCCACTCGTAGGTTCTAGAGAGACCGACCGAGAGCGCAGTAAACCACAGACTGGGTGAGACTTTCTGCAGCTCTGCATAGTGTCCGTGTCACCTCACCGACATCAGTGCATTGGTAGGACACTAGGTTTTATTGTGGGTATATTGTAATTAACTTTTATTTTCTCATATGAAATTGAGACTCATGTAATGTATTTTGTTATCAATGTAAATAGTGGAAATTATGTTTATGAATGAAAAAGTGAATATTTATTTATGATTTGTACATGAATATCCTATGAAATGAATGAATGAGAATTGGGAGTATATTTGAGAAATATTGAGATTTTGTTGATGAAATGGAGTTTGGGATTGATTGAGAATTTTGGAAGTGTTTTTCTCAGGTTCCGAAGAACTGTTTTCTCCATTTTTAGCTGGTACTCTGCCGGATTTTCTATAAAATTTGCGGAACCTCAAATAAATTTATGATTTCAATAAATGACTTCAATGAATGATATTTCGTGAATCATACTTCATAACTATGAAAGAAATAAATTAAGAAGCATAAAAATGATTAAAATAAAATAGGATGTTCCGGTACACTGTGTGACATATCTTACTCGGCTATACTGTAGACAGGTAAGGGGTGTCACACAGACATTTCGACTTTTCGGGGCAGACATTAGCTATCGGAATAGTATGACATATGAACTACGAAAATGAAGATGTTACAATTCATCAAGTTTTTTCCACATGGAATAGCCTTTTGAATCATTAGAAAAACTTGTTTTCTAGTCCTAATTAGGAACAATTTTTAGGACACTCAAATTTGTAAAATCAATTTGGGGGGTCAATACTTGCTTGTTTTCTTTCATTCTTTTATTTTGTAGTCCCCTAATATGTCATACAAATGTCTATCTTTTTAGATTTTTAAGGTTCATTATAGAAAATTAGGAATAATTTTTTGCAAGTTTGCATGTCAACTCTGTCTAGAATGCCTAAACAGTGGCTTGCATTTTAATTGCATAGTGATTTCTTTTTTCCATGTTTTATTTTGCCATTTTAGGTACTTCTTGGTAAAAGTTCATAATTTTATGAAGATTTGCTATTTCTCCTTAACAAGTTTTCCATGCAAATCTGGATATTATGCATGCAAATTGAATTTGGTTATTTTTGGCATGTCCTAATGATGCACGATTTTTGGGTTCTTTTTTTTTATGTAGGCAAAAGGTCTATTTTGGCCCTTAAGTATGAGTTAATAGTTATATAAGTCTTTAAAGTATTTATAGGTCTAAACATGCCCTTCAAATTTTAAAAAACATAAAATAAGTCATTCAAATTTTAAAAATCATTTTACTATTTTGGGAACATATAAGCCCTTTAACTTTTAACAACAAAAAAAAATATTGAACTATAATTTACCTCTAATTTTAATCTAGCCAAGGTCATGCATGGAATCCTCATCAGCAATCTTGCGCATTTGATTTGCAACTTCTCGATAAGTATATGCTGCATCCTGGAGTAGAATGATAAGTTATTCTTTGTCAAATGATTCAAGAAGCTTCTCGATGAGTTCATCATCTTCATTATAGTTTTTACAGAGAAGTTTCTTGAATCATTGATAAAGAACAACTTATCATTCTACTCCAGGATACAGTAGATATCCACCAGAATATTCGAAATTAGATATGCAAATTTGCTTTTGAGGACCCTGTGCACTATAAGGTCATCATGCACGACATTGGCCGGATTTATATTAGAAGCAATCTATAATTCAATCCTTTTTGATATATTTTTAAAAGTTAAAGGATTTATTTGATCTATTTTTAAAAATTTGAAAGACTTATTGGATTTTTTTTTTTAAGTTGAAGAGCTTCATTGGATCACGAAACACTTTAAGGACATATATGACTATTTAGCATAACATAAAGGGCCTAAATAGGCCTTTTGCCTTTTATATATTTTAGTTTATTATCTTAGGATTCTAAATTAATTGTTTTGTAATTGTTTTGCAATTTTTAAGGTTTTTTTAGATAAGTGAACTAATTTTTTAATTCTTTATTATACAAATCTACCAATTTTTGTTTAATTATTGTATTTTACATCTAGTTGGACTCTAAAGTGTTCTAATCTCATACTAGCTTTTTCTTTTTTATGTTCTCTATTTGAGTTGGGAGACCTAGATAGACATGAGATAAGATAAGATAACAAAAAGTGATTGAATGGAGGAGAATCTCATAACTGAAATTCAAGAGGATTTGGAGGCAAAATCTAAGTCAAAGTTAGAATCCTACTTCAATTAGGATTTTAATTACTTTTAGTATTTATTTGTATTTAATAAAATTGTATTTTTCTATCCTATTTTGCTATGAATTTTAGCCCATTTGGACATTTTAATTGTAAAATTAGTTAATTTTAGTGGCTTAATTAAAATTAAAGTCAAGGAAAGTCCATTAAGCCCAATAAGCTAAGTCATGTGCATATAAGGAGGAAAATGGTCCTAATGGTAGATCAAGCGTAATCTAAAACCCAAGATGGAACTCTAAAGCCTCTTGCATAAGGTTAATAGGCCTTTACGCCTTGTAATAGTTGTAGGCTTATTTTTAATTATGGGTTGTAAAATTCCATTTGAAGGGTTAACTTTTATTCTCCTCCTTTCTTTAATATTGATGCAACACCCCTATTTGTATAGCCTGGTATATTTCACTATTCCGGTGATCGGTGTCGGTCCGAATAATTAAGGGGATTAGAACCACATCTAAGACAACTAGATAAGTCTTGAAAACAAATAATTAGTAATTGTCAATGGTTATGTATAAATAAGAAACAGAACACAAGAAGTTAAATAAGCCGAGAGTAACAGCGATGGGTGACCTTCTCGGGAAGGACAGCGAGGTCGATTTAAACTCAAATTTAGAACTGTAAAATGTGACGTCGTGGTCCTTAGGACTATTGCGAACACAGTGAAAAAGAGAAAATCACGACAAATAATTGTTAAGCAGGTCAAATAATTTGGTCAGGGATCCGAAAGAAATATTGAATTATTTGCTAACCGGATCGAACCGGCGAGGGGCAATTTGGTCAATTGACCCCTAGAGCTAACACCTGACCTAACTATTTAATAAAATTACAGAAAAGAAAATTTTGGGCTCAAGAATTAAATTAAAGAACTAATAGAAAAATAAATAAAAAAGAAAAAGAAAGAAAAGAAAAAGTTTATTTGCATCATGCATGACATAAGCATGATGCAATAAACCAAATATTTAAAAATTAAAAGTTGGGATAAATCCTAACAATTAAAAGACAAAGATAAAAAGAAAAAAAAATTCATTTTCTTCTTCAAAGTAAAAAACGTCCATCTCTCTCTACCTCTCTCTTTCTCTTTAGTTCCACCATTGATGAACCTAAAAGCTCTTACAAACTTTAAAATCTCACCCTAAAATTAGTAGCTCTCTCAACAAAACTTTGATAATCAAGCTTGGACAAGAGATTGGACACAAGAAAGAGAAGAAAATTTGAAGAATTAAAAGGATAGAAAAGCTTCACACAAGGTTAATAATTTAAACTTGAAAATTTGTAGTTAAATGATTATGTTTTAGTTTAGTTAACTTAGATTTTAACTTAAATTCAAACAAAAATAATTGTTGAGGGACCAAATAAAAAATTCATCCAGCTAGGGTTAGGGTTTGATATGAATGAATTTGATGGTTTTGAATGGTTATTTAAGGTGAATTAGGTGTGTAGAACATGAATACACACTTTAAATTGCATTAGATTGAGCTTTGTGTGTAGCTAGGGTTTTGAGCATGTAAAAAATTGAAGAAAAATTTGAGAATTGGCCAAATGATGTTGTTGACCTTATTTGAGTTGAAAAATGGTAAATTGTGACCATTTGTGATGTGTATGAATTGTTGGAAACAAGTTTAAATTCAGATTGGAGAGGATCAATCTGCAGGCAACATGACCAAGGTCCTTTTCAGGGACCAAAACTGAAAATTTACCAACCCAATTGGTGTGAGGCCAATTGTGAATGAAACTAGACACAAAATGGCACATTTTTCTTTCAAGAATAATGCCCAAAAAGTGACCATAGCATAGTGAAGAAATTGACCAAATCCGGATTAGGCAAGCTGACCTGTACAAAAATGACTAAATGAACAGTAGTTACGCAAATGACCATAACTTGGTCTAGGAAGGTCCAAATGACCCAAACTTTTACCAGTAGAAAGCGGAGACATAGACCTACAAATTTTATGAAGAAAACAAACCCAAATTTTGACCATAACCTGTTTGAAAATCCACCTGCAGTCAACTACAAAAATTGTCAAAATCCAGAATTTGCCCAGAATTCTGGGTAAAACTAAATCCGGCCAGCCATGTTCAAATGGCTATAACTTGGGCTACAAAACTCCAAATGGAGTGATTTGAAAGTGGAAATAAATTTAAGACAATAAGAAACAACTTCTATGAAGAAAACTTAGCCAAATTCTAACAGCAACATGACCAATAGAACAGTGCAAAATAGGACACCAAAACTGAAAATTTGCAATTTTGCCTAAAAGACTTAAAATTTGAGAAAATAACCAAAACCAACAAATTAGGTAACTAAAATATGGTATGTGAGTGAAATTAGAATTTCCATACCAGTTAAGCATTAGAAAGTCAACAAATTGACTTGAATAGTGTCGTGAATAATAACCTCGAAATACAAATTTTAAAGAACGTCAAGTTTAGCATATTTAAACTTGGTATAAGTAGATTTGAATTCATTTTTGGATTTATGATAAATTATGATACTGAAACACTGTGAAATTGTGTGTTTCAGTTGAAAAGAATATCGAGAAAGAACTTGAGGCATCGAGTCAAGGCCAAGAGGCGACTCGCATAAGGTTTGTGCACAACATAGAATTTTCTGTAAATTTTCTTCTGTAAATTGTTTTGAATGAATTGTGACATTAAATTGTGATTTAATTGTATTGAAATATTTATCATGTTGTTCACTTAAATTGTTGAAAGTTTATTTGTATGTGTTTGAAATGGCAATAAATTGTTAAGATAGTTTTGAAACCACAGTGTCATGACCATATATTTGAATGCCTCACTAGCATGACTAGTGGGGGAAATTAGTTTCGAACTTTGATTCCTTCTCTGGCTGAAGTGTTGAGGTGTATGCAAGTAGAAGAAGAAATTGAATGGATATCCATATATTTGAGCTAGCTAGCCTTGTGATGTGACTTCTCATAAGCCTCTGGCTATTGAGACGATTATTGTTTCGAATGGCATGATATAACTGTGTGTTTTTATGAAATTTATTTTGAGACTTTCGAAATGAAATTGTTTGGATTAAAATTTTATAAGTCATGTTTTGAATTTATATCTCATGTTCCGTTTAATTTTTGAATAAATATCATTTAAATTCTGCATAAATATTATTTTAGTATGTTGTGCACCACTGAGTTGTAGTACTCAGCGATGGTTGTTATTGCTGTCACAGATATAGAGACTAGAGAAGCAATAGAGTGAGCTACTGAGGATTATGGAGCCACCTTCCCTAAAGTTCTATCGGGTATATTTTATACCCTGATTGTAATAATTATTTTTATGTACATGTAGAACTGGTCATGAGCAGTTGTATAAAGTTTGTAATAATATTAGTTTGGATTTTTCTAATGTAAATTTTGGATGAATGTAATTTGTTTTAATTTTAATGAAGTATGAATGAAAGTATTTTGTTTTAATTTAAATGAAATTAATTAGTATTATTTTGGATTTATTTGAATTGGAAATTACTAATTTGAATTTTTGGAATTTGAGAAATGATATTGAAATTGGTTGTGATGGAGGTTGATTTGATGAAATTGTTGAGATAAATCATTGGAAGTGCTTTTCACAAGTATTTGAAGAACTATTTTATCAAAATACAGATAGCACTCTGCCGAAATTTTTCTAAAATTTAAGGAAAAATAAAAAGGGACAAAAATTTTAACTAGTTTACAAACTTTAATTAAATGTTTTAATACCTATTAGAAAATGCTCACCACTTCAAAAAGTAAGAAAATTGTTTTAAAATCCCATGTAGAGTACTTAATGAGTTATCGGTAGGTGAAGTTCGGCAGTTCATTAGGTATTCTACGGGATCATGTTATACCTTATAGAGGGGTAAGGTGTGGTATGTTTTAGTGGTATCAGAGCAAATTTTTAAAGTATGTTTTAACTTGTAAAATTATGTCTTGTCTTTGCTAAGTACAACTTCTCAATGTCCTTATTTGTTACATACAGTGCATTACATCATAAATATGAACTAACGGAGGGAAATCTCCGTGTGTTAATTATTCAGGAGATATCCTATTCTAGACTGATATGGAAGAAGGGGATCACTCTGTTGAGCAATTTGTTGAAGCTAAGGCACAAGGGGAAGCCCCGGCTCTACAAAATGTCAGTGGGTCAGTGGCACCAGCCCCACAAATGTCGCAGTTTCCTGCACAGTTCGCACAGCAGATGGTGGTAATGTTTCAACAAATGGCTGGGGGTATGCCTACTCAAGCTCCACCCCAGACTTCTGTGGTGTAACGTCAAGCTCTAGTCAGACAGTATGACAAGCTGTTAAAGTATGGGGCGACAGAATTTAAGGGTACAGTAGACCCTTTAGAGGTAGAGCAGTGGCTAGAGAGGATGGACTGAGTGTTCAAGAAGCTGCACTGCCAAGATGAACTAAAATTTGAGTACTTAGTATCGTTACTGCAAGGTGATGCATATGATTGGTGGAAGACCATCCCCCAAAGTTTGGCAGAACTGCCAGCACTGACCTGGGATGACTTCATTAGAGAGTTTAGGCAGAAATATGTCGCAGATGCATATGTGGATCAGAAACTACAAGAATTTTTTAGTCTAAAGTAAGGCAACAGATCAGTGGCAGAAATATGAGAGGGAGTTCTCCCGTTTAAGCCACTATGCTGGGAGTCTCCTTTCTACCAGCAAGGAAAGGTGCAAGAGTTTTGAGACCGGTTTGAAGCCTAGTTTGAGGATGCAAGTAGTGGGATTCAGACACAGTAACATCTCTGAGCTCATCTCTCAAGCACTTGAGTTGGAAAGGATTGAATTAGAAGCGACACCCATAAAAGAGAAATCAGAGAAGACTGAGAAATCAGAAAAAGAAATAGGTGAAAAATCAGTTGAACAAAGTCCCAGTGGCACATCTGGAAAAAAGAAGAAATTTGGGGGACCTAGCAAAGGTCGAGGTGAAAGGTTTGGAAGGGGCAAATTCTCTGGTCAAAGACACCCTAGATGTGGTCAGCAGTCGACCAGGGGTTCATATCCTGCCCTCCCCTGTGAGACATGCGGCAAGATTCATGGGGGAGAATGCTATTGGGCAATAGAAGCTTCCTTTAACTGTAGAGGCAAGGGCCATCTTACTAAGGACTGCACAAGTGCCCCTAGATTTGGGCCAGCTCCTACAACTGCTGAGGGATCTATTCAGAGTCCTGCTACCAAAGGTTCACAACAGGTTAGCAGAGGAAGAGGCAGTGGTAGAGGCAATGCTTCCGCGATCGATATCATAGCCAATCAGCACAAGGGAGTGCTCCGGCCAAAGTCTACACTATGAGACAGCGGGAAAAGGCTGAGATTTCCAATGTTATAGCCGATACATTCTCTATCTCTGATCAAGAAGTATTTGTGTTGTTTGATTTTGGTTTAACCCACTCATATGTTATTGCTAGCATAGTCAGTTCACTTGCTGTTCCATGTGTCAAAATGGATTTTGAAGTACTAGTAACTAGTCCGTTAGGAAAAGAAGTTTGGGTCAACAGAATCTATAGAAACTGTCCTTTGATAATCCAAGGACATATTTTTCTATCAGATTTGATTGAAATGCCCTTCAGAGATTATGATATTATCTTGGGCATGAATTGGTTAGCCAGGCATCACACCATAATTAACTGTAGATTGAAGACAGTCACTTTTGGTCTCCCTCTATACGGTGATGTGGTAATACATGGGGAGAGGTAGTTACTGCCATCAAACATCATTTCGGCAGCACTAGCCAGAAGGATGATCAGAAAGGGGTGTGAAGCATACTTGGCACATGTGATAGACACCCAAGTAGGGAGTCCAACACTAAGGGACATCCCTACAGTATGTGACTTTCTGAATGTGTTTCCCGATGAATTGCCAGGATTACCTTCAGAAAGAGAAGTGCAATTTGAGATCGATGTTATGCCTGGTGTGGACCCCATCTCCATAACACCATATAGAATGGCACCAGCAGAATTGAAAGAATTGAAAGTGAAGTTGCAAGAGCTGCTTGACAAGGGCTTTATCCACCCTAATGTGTCACCTTGGGGAGCGCCAGTGTTATTTGTTAAGAAGAAGGATGGAACTCTCCGCTTATGTATTGATTATTGGCAGTTGAATAAGGTGGCAATAAAGAATAGATATCCATTGCCCCGCATTGATGACTTGTTTGATCAGTTAAGGGGTGCAGCTGTGTTCTCCAAAATTAACTTGAGATCAGGTTACTATTAGCTGAAAGTACAAGAGCGGAGTATTCCTAAAACTACTTTTAGAACCCGCTATGGCTATTATGAGTTCTTGGTTATACCATTCAAGTTAACTAATGCTCCGGCTACTTTTATGGATCTGATGAACACTATCTTCAGACCATGCCTCGACCAGTTTGTTATGGTATTCATAGATGATATATTGGTCTACTCGAGGAGTGCAGAAGAGCATGATAGACATCTACGAATTGTACTGCAGACTTTGAGGGAGAAACAGCTATAAGCCAAATTGTCAAAGTGTGAATTTTAGCTAAAGAAAATATCCTTCTTGGGGCACATAGTATCGGCAGAGGGCAGTAAGGTAGATCCAAGTAAGATAGAAGCTGTTCTTAATTGGAGACCACCCAGATATATCACGAAGATTCGCAGTTTTTTGGGTTTAGCAGGATATTACCATCGATTTGTGAAAGGGTTCTCCATGTTGCCATCTCCATTGACTAAGCTACTTTGAAAAGATGTAAAATTTCAGTGGACGGATAAATGCCAACAAAGTTTTGATGAATTGAAGAAATGTTTGATTGAGGCTCCAGTCCTGACTTTACCTACTCCGGGTAAAGAATACATAGTTTACAGTGATGCTTCTCACAATGGGTTAGGCTGTGTATTGATGCAAGAGTGAAATTTCATTACCTATGCATCACGCCAACTGAAACCGCATGAGAGAAATTATCTGACACACGACTTGGAGCTTGCAGCTATTGTGTTCGCTCTTAAGATCTGGAGACACTATTTGTATGGGGAAAAGTGTTACATGTACATATATCATAAGAGTTTGAAGTATTTGGGCACTCAGAAGGAGTTGAATTTGAGACAGAGGAGATGGTTAGAGTTGATAAAAGACTATGATTGTCTAATAGACTATCAGCCAGGGAAAGCTAATGTTGTGGCTGATGCCTTAAATCGCAAAACTATAGCAAGTCTATGGGTTACTCCTTTGTCTATTGTACATGAGTTGAGATCATTACATGCTAGCTTAGAGATTAATGATGAGGGGCAGACAATAGTTGCATGGCATGTATAGCCAGTGTTGATTGATCAGATCAGAATGGCTGCTCAGAATGATTAGAACTATCAGAAGTTGTTAGAAGAAGTCCGGCAGGGCAAGAAACCAGAATTTTCCATTAGAGATGATGGTCTACTGCTATACCAGGGCAGAACGTGTGTTCCTAATAATGTTGATTTGAGGCAGATCATTTTGAAGGAAGCACATGAGTCTCCTTTTGCCATGCACCCTAGTGGCACAAAAATGTATAGAGGGCTAAAGGAGCATTACTGGTGGATGGGTATGAAAAGAGATGTGGCAGAATTTGTTTCTAAATGCCTAACTTATCAGCAAGTGAAGGCAGAGCATCAAGTACCAGCTGGTTTGTTACATCCACTACCAGTACCAGAATGAAAATGGGAGAGAATAACAATGGATTTTGTGATGGGACTTCCAAGGACACAGAAGAGTCATGATGCAGTATGGGTCATTGTTGACAGACTGACCAAGTCTACTCATTTTCTGCCAGTCCTGATGGACTACAGTTTAGAAAGATTGGCCAAGTTGTACATTAATGAGATAGTAAGACTGCATGGAGTGCCAGTATCCATTGTATCTGACAGAGATCCTAGGTTCACTTCTAGATTCTAGGGTAGTCTTCAAAGAGCCCTAGGAACTAGATATAACTTCAGTATGGCATTCTACCCACAGAAAGATGCCCAGTCTGAAAGCTTAATTCAGATCTTGGAGGACATGCTACGGGCTTGTGTAATTCAATTTGAGGGCAGTTGGGACACACATTTGCCTTTGATTGAGTTTGCTTGCAATTACAACTACCAATCAAGCATTTGGATGCCTCCATATGAAGCTTTGTATGGCAGAAAGTGCAAAAACTCCCCTATGTTGGGATGAAGTAGGCGAAAGAAAGTTGATTAGGCCAGAAATTATTCAGCAAACAGAATAGAAAATCAGATTGATCAGAGATCAACTTAAGACTGCATCAAACAGTCAGAAGTCCTATATTGATTTAAAGAGAAGAGACATTGAATATATAGTGGGTGAGAAAGTATTCCTCAAGGTTTCCCCTTGGAAGAGAATTATGAGATTTGGCAGAAAGGGGAAATTGAGTCCTCATTTCATTGGGCCATATGAGGTTATAGAGAGAGTGGGTCCCTTGGCATATCGTTTGGCACTACCTCCAGAGTTGGAAAAGAAACATAACGTCTTCCATGTGTCTATGTTGAGGATGTACAGATCTGACCCATCTCATGTACTACCAGTAGAAGAAATTGAAGTGAATCCAGACCCACATATGAGGAAGAACCCATAGAGATTCTAGCTTATGAGGTGAAGCAGCTACGAAACAAACAGATACCGTTGGTGAAAGTGCTGTGGAACCATCATTCGGGCCAAAAAGCTACTTGGGAACGAGACGAAGATATGAGGAGACAGCACCCACAGCTGTTCAGAAATTGATACCAGGTAAAATTGCGAGACAAAATTTATTTTAAGAGGGGAGAATTGTAACACCCCTATTAGTATAGCCTGGTATATTTCAGTATTCCGGTGATCGATGTCAGTCCGGAGAATTAAGGGGATTAGAACCACATCTAAGACAACTAGATAAGTCCTGAAAACAAAAAATTAGTAATTGTCAAATTGTTATGTATAAATAAGAAAAACAGAACACAAGAAGTTAAATGAGCCGAGAGTCACAGCGATGGGTGACCTTCTCGGGAAGGACTACGAGGTCGATTTAAACTAAAATTTAGAACTATAAAATATGACGCTACAGTCCTTAGAACTATTACGAACACAGTGGAAAAGAGAAAGTCAAGAAAAAAAATTGTTAAGCAGGTCAAATAATTAGGTCAAAGATCCGGAAGAAACATTGAATTATTTACAAATCAGATCGAACCGGCGAGGGGCAATTTGGTTAATTCACCCTAGAGCTGACACCTGACCTAACTGTTCAATAAAATCACAGAAAAGAAAATTTTGGGATTAAGAATTAAATTAAAGAACTAATAGAAAAATAAATGAAAAAGAAAAAGAAAAAAAAAAGAAAAAGTTTATTTGCATCTTGCATGACATAAGCATGATGCAATAAACTTAATATTTAAAAATTAAAATTTGGGATAAATCCTAACAATTAAAAGAAAAAAATAAAAAGAAAAAAAAATTTTCATTCTTCTTCTTCAAAGTGAAAAACGTCCATCTCTCTCTACCTCTCTCTTTCTCCTTAGTTCCACCATTGATGAACCTAAAAGCTCTTACAAACCTTAAACTCTCACCCTAAAATTAGTAGCTTTCTCAACAAAACTTTGATAATCAAGCTTGGACAAGAGATTGGGCACAAGAAAGAGAAGAAAATTTGAAGAATTAAAAGGATAGAAAAGCTTCACACAAAGTTAGTAATTTAAACTTGAAAATTTATAGTTAAATGATTATGTTTTAGCTTAGTTAACTTAGATTTTAACTTAAATCCAAACAAAAATAATTATTGAGGGACCAAATAGAAAATTTGTCCAGCTAGGGTTAGGGTTTGATATGAATGAATTTGATGATTTTGAATAGTTATTTGAGGTGAATTAGGTGTGTAGAACATGAACACACACTTTAAATTGCATTAGATTGAGCTTTATGTGTAGCTAGGGTTTTGAGCATGTAAAAAATTGAAGAAAAATTTGAGAATTAGCCAAATGATGTTATTGACTTATTTGAGTTTAGAAATGGTCAATTGTAACCATTTGTGATATGTATGAATTGTTGGAAACAAGTTTAAATTCGGATTGGAGAGGGTCAATCTGTAGGCAGCATGACCTAGGTCCCTTTCAGGGACCAAAACTAAAAATTTACCAACCCAATTGGTGTAAGGCCAATTGGGAATGAAAATAGACATAAAATGGCACATTTTTCATTTAGGAATCTTGCCTAAAAAATGACCATAGCATAGTGAACAAATTGACCGAATATGGATTAGGCAAACTGACCTGTACAAAAATGACTAAATGAACAGCAGTTGCGCAAATGACCATAACTTGGTCTAGGAATGTCTAAATAACCTAAAATGTTACTAGTAGAAATCTGAGACATAGCCCTACAACTTTTATGAAGAAAACAAACCCAAATTTTGACCATAACCTATTTGAAAATCCACCTGCATTCAACCACAAAAATTGCCAAAACCCAGAATTTGCCCAGAATTTTGGGTAAAACCAAATCCGGCCAGCCATGTTCAAATGGCTATAACTTGGGCTACAAAACTCCAAATGGAGTGATTCAAGAATGGAAATAAAGTTAAGATAATAAGAAACAACTTCTATGAAGAAAACTTAGCTAAATTCCAACAGCAACATGACCAATGGAACAGTGCAAAATAGGACACCAAAACTGAAAATTTGCAATTTTGCCTAAAAGACTTAAAATTTGAGAAAACAACTAAAACCAACAAATTAGGTAACCAAAATGTGGTGAGAAATTGGAATTTTCATACCTATTAAGCATTAGAAAGTCAACAAATTGACTTGAATAGTATCGTGAATAGTAACCCCGAAATACAAATTTTAAAGAACGTCAAGTTTAGCATATTTAAGCTTGGAATAAGCATATTTGAATTCTTTTTTGGATTTATGATAAATTATGATACTGAAATACTATGAAATTGCATGTTTCAATTGAAAAGAATATCGAGAAAGAACTCGAGGCATCGAGTCAAGGCCAAGAGGCGACTCGCATAAGGTTTGTGCACAACATAGAATTTTCTGTAAATTTTCTTCTACAAATTGTTTTGAATGAATTGTGATATTAAATTGTGACTTAATTGTATTGAAATGTTTATTATGCTGTTGACTTAAATTGGTGAAAGTTTAGTTGTATGTGTTTGAAATGGCAATAAATTGTTAAGATAGTTTTGAAACCACAGTGTCCTGACCATATATTTGAATGCCTCACTAGCATGACTAGTGGGGGAAATTAGTTTCGAATTTTGATTCATTCTCTGGCTGAAGTGTTGAGGTGTGTGCCAGTAGAAGAAGAAATTGAATGGATATCCATATATTTGAGCTAGTTAGCCTTGTGATGTGACCTCTCATAAGCCTCTGGCTATTGAGATGATTATTGTTTCGAATGGCATGATATAACTGTGTGTTTTTATGAAATTTGTTTTGAGACTTTCGAAATGAAATTGTTTGGATTAAAATTTTATAAGTCATGTTTTAAATTTATATCTCATGTTCAGTTTAATTTTTGAATAAATATGATTTAAATTCTGCATAAATATTATTTTAATATGTTGTGCACCACTGAGTCATAATACTCAGTGATGGCTGTTATTGCTATCGCATATATAGAGACTAGAGGAGCAGCAGAGTGAGCTGCTGAGGATTGTGAAGCCACCTTCCCTGAAGTTCTATCGGGTATATTTTATACCTTGATTGTAATAATTATTTTGATGTACGTAAATGTATGTACATGTAGAACTGGTCAAAAGCAGTTGTATAAAGTTTGTAATAATATTAGTTTGGATTTTTCTAATGTAAATTTTGGATGAATGTAATTTGTTTAAATTTTAATGAAGTATGAATGAAAGTATTTTATTTTAATTTGAATGAAATTACTTAGTATTATTTTGGATGTTATTTGAATTGGAAATTACTGATTTGAATTTTTGGAATTTGAGAAATGATGTTGAAATTGGTTGTGATGGAGGTTGATTTAATGAAATTGATGAGATAAATCATTAAAGTGCTTTTCACAGGTATTTGAAGAACTGTTTTATCAAAATACAGATGGCACTCTGCCGAAATTTTTCTAAAATTTACGGAAAAATAAAAAGAGACAAAAATTTTAACTAGTTTACAAACTTTAATTAAATGTTTTAATACCTATTAGAAAATGCTCACCACTTCAAAAAGTAAAAAAATTATTTTAAAATCTCTGGTAGGGTACTTAATGAGTTATCGGTAGGTGAAGTTCGGTAGTTCATTAGATATTCTACGGGATCATGTTATACCTTACAGAGGGGTAAGGTGTGACAATCGATTTATTTGAACTTATAATTATTTAGTATGTCTTTTTAATTAACTTGGCATGGAAAATGACTTTTTTAATTAACTTCTCATGAAAATTGACTAAGTAATAAAGCACTTCAGGTAACTTGGCTAAACTAACACAACTTGCATGACCTTAGGTTAAATAACTTAAAGATTATGCATACTTAAGAATACCTTATTGCGCATAGGTAGATTGATGCACCCTTTTGAGCTTATTTCTCTATCTTAAATGCTTTGTTATATTGTATAACATATAAATTAATCTTGTATGAAATTAACTTAGACACATAATATTCTAGGGAAAGATGGTAACACTTGGTAACAACTTGTAACTTAGAAGCATGGCATGCTTAGCATATGTTATGTGCATGCCTTATAAGGTTGTATGAACAAGACATAAGTGCAGTTACTAGTTCTACATGACTATATGTTTAGGGAATTGACTAAAAGAATAATAAGATAGTTTTAGAAAACAATTAGTGTAAGCTGACTCTTGTTATAAGGTAGGCCTAGGCAAAGAAGGTGCCTAAACCCTTCTTTCTCTCATATACAATATCTCGAACCTAGACCATTGGGCTCATGATAAAAGAAGTGTAGTGGACCTCTACAAGGGGTAAATTGCCACTAACAACCCTTCTTAAAAATTATTGTCGTGATTATTACTTGGGTGATGACTCATTTTCTCTGCCTTAGTGGCATTAATATCCAAGTATCGTGATAGTATTATGGGAAGACGATGCTAAACTAGCTTAAAGTAGCAAGCCAGTTGAGACACCTCAGCAAGTATAAATAGTGCATATAATTATAATTTCAATAATTACCTAGACCTAATGTAGTCATTATATAAAATGCACATGGATCAAGTATGTCACACCTTACCCCTTTGTAAGGCATAACATGATCCCGTAGAATATCTAATGAACTACCAAACTTCATGTCACACCCTACCCCTCTGTAAGGCATAACATGATCCCGTAGTATACCTAATGAATTACCAACTCCGTCTACTGATAACCCATTAAATACACTACAAGGGATTTTAAAAACTTTTCTTACTTATTTTACAGTGGTGAGCACTATTTACAGGTATTAAAAACTTTGGTGAACTGAAGTGAAACAATTAACTCATTTGATTTATTTGGAATTTCTGTAAAAATTTTGGCAGAGTGCCATCTGTATTTTGGACAAAACAGTTCTTCAGAAAACCTGTAAAAAGCACTTCAATAATTTTCCAAATCTCAACTCCAATACATTTCTCAACACAACAATTTATCAACTCAATTCCATAGAAATTTTTCAAAGTCTGAGATAAGGAAATATAATACAATTTTTACAAGTCAAATGACTCATAATTAATTTACAACTTCAAGGTACAATTTGAATTTACAACTGCTCAAAACCAAAAAAAAACAATATGTACATATAGTGTCATACATTACAGTACAAAATGCAAAATACTGGTATACTCATTATACTGTAATCCTCATTTGGATGTATATGCGGCCTAGTCATTGCCTGCTGTCTCTCTACCTGCGACAGCAATAAAAAGCTATCGCTGAGACAATGTCTCAGTGGTGCACAACATTAACCAAATACAATTTAATTCACAATTCATAAGTCATGTAAATAGTGGATACTTAAAATCATAGTTAAATTCAAGACAGTAATTGTCAACAAGAATTTAAACTCCATTTGTCAATATCACAATAATTTTCATAAGTTAGATCATGTTTGAATTCAAAAGACAGTATATGTCAATGAGAGTTTAAATCCATTTCACAATCTCACAATACATATCAATAAATCACACACAGCTTAATCATGATCCATAGTTCAATTCGTCCCAAAAGCCGATGGCTAATGAGGTATTCAATTCGTCCCAAAAGTCGATGACTAATGAGGAATAACATAGCTAGCTAGCAAAAATATGAGTACTCATCCAATTCGTCCTCAACAGGCACACACCTCAACACTTCATCCAGAGAGGGAATTCAATTCGTCCCACTAGACAAGCTAATGAGGAATACAATCAATATACATGATAGCTGTGGTTTTAAACCATTTCCAATACTTTTAAATCAATAAGTATCCATCAATGTCATTCAAACAATTTCTCACAGTTTCAAATCATTTACAATGCTTTTCAAGCAATAATATTCATTCAAATACATTTTCACAATTTAAAACAATAATATACAAATAGTCAATATTTATTTCAATTGAAAATAATTCAAAAGAAATAGTTGTTGTGCACAAACCTCTGATATTTGTCTCCTGGTCCTGACTCAGTATTTCTTTCCCTTTTGCTGAGTCCTTGTTAACTGAGAAACACAATTTGAAGTGTTTCAGTGCTAAATTAATTTGCCTCTAACGATAATGTTCGATAAACAATTCACTGAATACCTTTATTTGCTTAATCACCTAATATACCGACCCTCGATGTTTTCTAGGTAAATTAGGTTTTAGTGTCCTTTATATGTGACATTCGATAGGGTTTTAGGGTTGGTACGTGTTACCAAACTCAATTCTATGTATATTGCGTTTTCTTGCATTTTATTGCAAATTGCTGGATTTCGGGATACTAGATTGACCTAGCCGGACGATCTAGTTCCCTCGGTTTTCGAGTTTCGGTAAAAACTACAAACTTGTAGATCTATGTCTTATTGCACGCGGGGCAAAATTTCAGGTCAATCCGAGTTAAGTAGACCAAGTTATGGTCATTATACTATTGCTGGTCAAATGGCATCAAATTAGGTCAATTTTAGGTCAATTTGGTCAACTTTAGTTCGGCCAGTTTTTGGACCCGAACTTGTGCAAGCTTTTTGACTTGCTTCTGCTCATTTCTGGGTTTTGGTGTCTTCATAAGACTTGTAGGTATGGGTCTTAACTATTCATGGTTAAAATTTCAGGTCAATTGGACCTGTTTTGAGTGAGTTATGGCCTAAACACTCACTGCTGCCCAATTGGTCATTTTTCAGGTCCTAATTGCACCTAATTCGAATTGGTCATTTTCTTAGGTCACCTTGCAAGCAGAATTTTGGTATGTTTTCTCAATGAAAGTTGGCACATTTTGTGCCTAGTTTCACCTCCAATTGGTCTCATACCAATTGAGGTTACACATTTAAACTTATTGGCTAAAATGTACACTGCCCTTGGTTACTTTGCTTAACACACATCAATCACACACATTTACCTTGCAATATGTTTACTTCCCTACCAAATCTGTTTTGGTACATTACCAAAACTATATATTACTTTACATTAACATCACTTTGGGCAGATTACAATTATCTTCAATACACCAATTATAACTCTAATTCCCAAAGTCCAAACACAATTACACATACACATAACATTACTAGTTTTTACATACTCTTTACACAACAAGTTCACATACATATCCATCAATCCTTCTATGTCAATATTCTGCCAACACTTCCATGAATACATACATTTATTCAAGTGTCCCCAAGCTGCCGAAAATCTTCTTCAACACCAAATTGTCCTACAATTCATCAATTCCCATCCAAGTGCCAAAAATCACCATATAAATATGAAGTAATTCACTAGGTTATTAAATCATCATGATCAACATCATTTCTCATCAAATATATGCACAATTATTTCATCAAATACATGACTCCATGGCTGTCCAAAATGAACACAACAATAACTCTTCAAACTCAAAAATTTTCTTCACAAACCCAACACCCATAACATGCACACAAAACTTAACAAAGCTATCTTCAAAAACACTAACTTACCTTATGGTTGGAGCTTGTTAAACCTTGCTTAAATTTCTCAAATTTGGTATCAAACTCTTCCTTGTGATGAGTAGACAAGCTTTCATGAAGCCACTTAAGGGATTGGAGTTGAAAATGGGGAGGTTAAGTGAGCTTGCATGAAACGCCCATGGAGTTTTCTCTCACCTTCATTCACGGCAACTTTGGTACAATGGAGAAGATGAAATTTTCTGATGGTGTAATGGAAGTACACCTGCCCCACTATGTGTTTAATTAATCCTTTAATGGTCCACTAACTCCAAATAATCATATAATAAGCCAAATGTGCATTTATTCCACATTAACCCATGATTTTAGCTATTTGTATTAGGTACCACTAAACTAATTTTTCATTTTATTTTCTAAGTGTAATACTATTTATTTTTAATGGACATTTAGGTCAAAAGACAATTCGGGATGTCAAATGACCATAATGCCCCTGTTCGAGTGGCATTCCCGATTTTTCGGTAATACCGGGTTTTGTCCGTTTTTCGATTTCTCACTTTTCTTTGTACTAATTATTTAATTTTTCTTTGATATTTCTAATGGTATTTATTCTTCAACAAGGGTCTATTTAAGTCCTAAAAATGTTTTCCAGGGTTCCCCGCAGTCCAGGGCTAGTCAACGGTCCACGCCGTGGCTTCCCGGTGCAGTCACCCATCGTTAGGTTTCCCGGCTCGTTTAACTTGATTACCTTTCTTTGCTATTATTTTTCCTTTGTTTTTCTTGTATTTTATTTTCTTGTATTTCATTATTTTATGTCTCCTCCCTCATGTCAAAGTGTAGTTCTAGGCATCCTAGCTGTCCGGACAACACTGGTCACCGGAGCAGTAGAACGCACTACCGAACTTTGGTGTGTTACACTTCACCTATCGATAACTCATTAAGTACCCTACAAGGGATTTTAAAATAATTTTCTTATTTTTTATAAGTGGTGAGCATTTTTTTATAGGTAGTAAAACATTTAATTAAAGTTGAAAACTAGTTAAAATTTTTGGCCCATTTTCTTTTTCCGGAAATTTTATAGAAATTTCGATAGAGTGCCGTCTGTATTTTTAAGAAAATAGTTCTTCAAATACCTGAAAAAAAGCACTTCCAATAATTTGTCTTAACAACTTCTTTAAATTCACAACCATCCCAATCAATTTCAACATCGTTTATCAATTTTCAAAAATTTAAATCCACAATTTCTAATATTCAACAATCATCAAAATACCATTTATCAATTTCATTCAATTCAAAATAAAATACTTCCATTCATATTTCATTAAAGACAAAACAATTTATATACATCATTACAAAAATTTACATTAAAAGAAATTCAAACTAAAATTTATTACAAACTTTATACAAGCTGCTCAAGACCAATTTTACATGTCCATACCTTTACATACATTACATACATCAAAATAAATTTTTACAGTCAGGGTATAAAATATACACGATAACTTCAAGCAGGTAAGTCCTCAATCCTCAGCAGCTCAGTTTGCTGCTCCTCTAGTCTCTAAATTTGCGACAGCAATAACAGCCATCGCTGAGTACTAGGACTCAGTGGTGCACAACATACTAAAATAATCTTTATGCAGAATTTAAATCATACATGAGAGTTAAACACAAAACATGAATTATGAGATTTTAATCCAAACAATTTCATTTCGAAGTATCAAAACCAATTTCATAAAACCCACAGTTATATCATGCCATTCGAAACAAATATAATCTCAATAGCCAGAGGCTAAGGAGAAGTCACATCACAAAGCTAGCTAGCTCAAATATATGGATATCCATTCAATTTCTTCTTCTACTGGCACACACCTCAACACTTCAGCCAGAGAAGGAATCAAAATTTTAAACTGATTACCCCCACTAGTCATGCTAGTGAGATGTTCAAATATATGGTCATGACACTGTGATTTCAAAACTTATCTTAACAATTTACTAAACATTTATGCCATCTCAAATATACACAAATAACTTTCAACAATTTAAATCAAAAGCATAATAAATATTTCATCACAGTGATGTCACAATTCAATATTTCAAATTATTTAAAATAATATGCAGAAGAAAATTTATAGAAATTCTACATTGTTCACTAACCTTAAGCGAGTCACCTCTTAGCCTTGACTCGATCCCTCGGGTTTTTTTCCAATGTTCTTTTTAACTGAAACACACATTTTTACAGTGTTTCAGTATCATAACTTAGCATAAATTCAAAATAAATTTAAATTCACTTTTACCTAGCCCTAATGAGCTAAACTTGACGTTCTTTAAAATTTGTGTTTTGGGGTTACTATTCATGACACTATTCAAGTTAATTTGTTGACTTTCTAAGGCTTAATAGGTATGGGAATTCCAACTTCACCCACATACCACATTTTGGTTACTAAATTTGTTGGTTTTGGTTGTTTACTCAAAATTTAAGTCTTTTAGTCAAATTTGTAAATTTTCAGTTTTGGTGTCTTAAGTTGCACTGTTCTATTGGTCATTTCTCTATTAGAATTTGGCAAAACTTTATTCTTAGAAAATGTTCCCTATTATCTTAACTTTATTATCCCTTTTGAATCACTCCATTTGGAGTTTTTTAGCTCAAGTTATAGCCATTTGAATCATGGCTACCAAATTGGACTTAACCCAGATTTCTGGGCACCAAACTAGTTCTGGCTGTTTTAGGTCAACAATTTTGGGTGGCCAAATGACTTGGTTAATGGCATAATTTGGGTTTGTGTTCTTCATGAAAGTTTTAGGTCTATATCTCAGCTATCCACTAGTAAACTTTCGGGTCATTTAGACCTGCCTAGCCCAAGTTATGGCCAAATGAACAAACACTGTTCATTTAGTCATTTTTGTACAGGTCAGACTGCATAAATTCAGATTTGGTCAATTTGTTCACTAGGTTTTGGTCACTTTTTGGGCATGATTCCTAAATGAAAATTGTTACATTTTGATTTTCATTCCCAATGGGTCTCATACCAATTGGACTTGTAAATTTTCAGTTTTGGTCCCTCAAAGAGACCTTGGTCCTGCTGCCTGCAGCATGACCATTTTCAATCCGAATTTAAACTCACTTCTAACACTTCCAACACATCTCAATTGGTCACAAATGACCATTTTCATTTCCAACAAGGTCAAACACACCATTTGACCAATTCTCACGTCTTTGTCTCCAAAACCCTAGATGCTAAAACCCTAGTTAATGCCATTTGTTGCATTTAGCTAATTAAACACCTATAAACATGCTTCCTTAACACATTCAAGCTTACCTTCTCTACTAATTCAATCAAAACACATGTATACACCATTAAACCCTGGTTGGTGAATTTCAACTTTGGTCCCTCAACCAAAATTTTTCATTTAAGCATATTTCCAAGTTTATTCAATCATAAACACATGTATTAAACTCAAAATTCCAAAGTAAATAGCTTACCTCAACTTTGAAGTTCAATAACCCAATTTCTTCTTTCTTTTCTTTTTCTTTCTTGCTCAATCTCCTTTTCTAGTTGTCAAAACAAATTTTAATTAAGGGGCTTGCAATTTCTATGGCTAAAGTTTGATTTCTTCAAGCTCAAAAATGAGCTTTCATGGAGTATTTTGTGAGGGAGAGGAAGAGAGAGAGAGAGATGGAAGTTGAGGAAGAAGATGATTTTTTTGTTTGTTTTTTTTTTTCTTTTCTTTATGCTTTTAGTCTTATGGAAGACCAAAAAAATCAAATTAATTAAATTTATTAATTATATATTTATTGTATTATGCATGAGGTCATGCATAATGTCATCACCTTTTTCACTTTTTCTTTCTTTTTTTTTTCTATTTATTTTTCAATTAGTTCTTTAATTTAATTTTCGATTCTGAAATTTTCTTTTCTTCGATTTTATTTGATAGTTAGGTCAGGAGTCAGCTTTCGGGGTCAATTGACCAAATTGCCCCTCGCCGGTTCGACCCGGTTTAAAAATAATTCAATATTTCTTCCGGATCCTTGACCTAATTATTGGACTGGCTTAACAATTCTTTTTCGTGATTTTCTCTTTTCCACTGAGTTCGTAATAGTCCTAAGGACCGCGGCGTCACATTTTACAGTTCGAAATTTGAGTTTAAATTAACTTCGCAATCTTTTCCGAGAAGGTCATCCATCACTGTGACTATCGGCTCGTTTAACTTCTTATGTTCTGTTTTTCTTATTTATACTTAACTAATTAGCAACTACTAATTATTTGTGTTTATGGCTTCTCTAGTTGTCTTAAGTGTGTTTCTAATCCCCTAAATTGTCCGGACCGACACCGATCATCGGAATAGTGAAATATACCAGGCTATGCAAATAGGGGTGTTATAATTCTTCCCTCCCCCCCCCCCCCCTTAAAATAAATTTCGTTTTAAAATTTTACTTGGTAATCAGTCTCTAAACAGCTGTGGGTGTTGTCTCCTCATGTCCTCCTCTCGTTCCCAAGTAGCTTCTTGGCCCGAATGATGGTTCCACAACACTTTTACTAACGGTATCTGCTTATTCTGTAGCTGCTTCACCTCATAAGCCAGAATCTCTATGGGTTCTTCCTCATATGTGAGGTCTGGATTCACTTCAATTTCCTCTACTGGTAGTACATGAGATGGGTCTGATCGATACCTCCTCAACATAGACACATGGAAGACGTTATGTATCTTCTCCAACTCTGGAGGTAATGCCAATCGATATGCCAAAGGACCCACTCTTTCCAGAACCTCATATGGCCCAATGAAATGAGGACTCAGTTTCCCCTTTCTGCCGAATCTTATAATTCTCTTCCAAGGAGAAACCTTGAGGAATACTTTCTCACCCACTGCATACTCAATATCTCTTCTCTTCAAATCAATATAGGACTTCTGACGGTCTGATACAGCCTTAAGTCGATCTCTGATCACCCTGATTTTCTCTTCAGTTTGCTGAAAAATTTCGAGTCCAATCATCTTTCTTTCACCCACGTCATCCCAACACAACGGGGTTCTACATTTTCTGCCATACAAAGCTTCATATGCAGGTATCCCAATGCTTGATTGGTAGCTATTGTTGTAAGCAAACTCAATCAAAGGCAAGTGTGTATCCCAACTTCCCTCAAACTCAATCGCACAAGCCCGTAGCATGTCCTCCAAAATCTGAATTACCCTCTCAGATTGGCCATCTGTCTGTGGGTGGAATGTAGTACTGAAGTTCAATCTAGTTCCTAGGGCTCTCTAAAGACTACTCCAGAATCTAGAAGTGAACCTAGAATCACTGTCTGACACGATGGATACTGGCACTCCATGTAGTCTTACTATCTCATCAATGTACAACTTGGCCAATCTTTCTAAATTATAGTCCATTCGAACTGGTAGAAAATGAGCAGACTTGGTCAATCTGTCAATAATGACCCAAACTGCATCTTAACTCTTCTGTGTCCTCCGAAGTCCCATCACAAAATCCATAGTTATTCTCTCCCATTTCCATTCTGGTACTGGTAGTGGATATAACAACCCAGTGGGTACTTGATGCTCTGCCTTCACTTGCTAATAAGTTAGGCATTTAGAAACAAACTCTGCCACATCTCTTTTCATACCCATCCACCAGTAATGCTCCTTTAGCCCTCTATACATTTTTATGCCACCAGGTTTAATGGCAAAAGGAGACTCATGTGCTTCCTTCAAAATGATCTTCCTCAAATCAACATTATTAGGAACACAAATTCTGCCCTGGTATAGGAGTAGACCATCATCTCTTAATGAGAATTCTGGTTTCTTGCCCTGCCTGACTTCTTCCAACAGCTTCTGATACCTTTCATCATTCTGAGTAGCCATTCTGATCTGATCAATCAACACTGGCTGTACATGCCATGCAACTGTTGCCTGCCCCTCATCATTAATCTCTAAGCTAGCATGTAATGATCTCAACTCATGTACCATAGACAAAGGAGTAACCCGTAGACTTATCATAGTCTTGCGACTTAAGGCGTTAGCCATAACATTAGTTTTCCCTGGCTGATAGTCTATTAGACAATCATAGTCTTTTATCAATTTTAACCATCTCCTCTGTCTCAAAATCAACTCTTTCTGGGTGCCCAAATACTTCAAACTCTTATAATCTATGTAGATGTAGCACTTTTCCCCATACAAATAGTGTCTCCAGATCTTAAGAGCAAACACAATAGCTGCAAGCTCCAAGTCATGTGTCGGATAATTCCTCTCATGCGGTTTTAGCTGGCGTGATGCATAGGCAATGACATTTCGATCTTGCATCAACACACAGCCTAACCCATTGTGAGAAGCATCACTATAAACTGTATATTCTTTACCCAGAGTAGGTAAAGTCAGGACTAGAGCCTCAGTCAAACATCTCTTTAATTCATCAAAACTCTACTAGCATTTATCCGTCCACTGAAATATCACATCTTTTCGAAATAGCTTAGTCAATGGATATGCCAACATGGAGAATCCCTTCACAAAACGACGGTAGTATCCAGCTAAACCCAAAAAACTATGAATCTCTGTGATATTCCTGGGTGGCCTCCAATTAAGGACAGCTTCTATCTTACTTGGATCTATCTTGATGCCCTCTACTGATACTACATGCCCCAAGAAAGATATTTCTTTCAGCCAAAATTCACATTTCGACAATTTAGCATATAGTTGTTTCTCCCTCAAAGTCTGCAGTATAATCTGCAGATGTCTATCATGCTCTTCTGCACTCCTCGAATAGACCAATATATCATCTATGAATACCACAACAAACTGGTCGAGGTATGGTCTGAAGATAGTGTTCATCAGATCCATAAAAGCAGTCAGAGCATTAGTCAACCCGAATGGCATGACCAAGAACTCATAATGACCATAGCGGATTCTGAAGGCAGTTTTAGGAATACTCTGCTCTTGTACTTTCAGCTGACAATAACCTAATCTCAGGTCAATTTTGGAGAACACAGCTGCACCCCTTAACTGATCAAACAAGTCATTAATGTGGGGCAATAGGTATCTGTTCTTTATTATCACCTTATTCAACTGCCGATAGTCAAGGCATAAGCGGAGAGTGCCATCTTTCTTCTTAACAAATAACACTGGCGCTCCCTAAGGTGACACACTAGGGTAGATAAAGCCCTTGTCAAGCAACTCTTGCAACTGCACTTTCAACTCCTTCAATTCTGCTAGTGCCATTCTATATGGTGTTATAGAGATTGGGTCCACACCAGGTATAACATCAATCTAAAACTACACCTCTCTTTCTGGAGGTAATTCTAGCAATTCATCAGGAAACACATCTGGAAAGTCACATACAGTAGGAATGTCCCTCAGTGTTGGACTCCCTACTTGGATGTCTATCACATGTGCTAAGTATGCTTCACACCCCTTTCTGATCATCCTTCTAGCTAGTGCAGCCAAAATGATATTTGATGACAGTAAATGCCTCTCCCCATGTATTACCACATCACCATACTGAGGGAGACCAAAAATGACTGTCTTTATTCTACAGTTAATCATTGCATGATGCCTGACTAACTAATCCATGCCCAAGATAATGTCATAATCTCTGAAGGGCATTTCGATCAAATTCGACAGAAAAACATGTCCTTGGATCACCAAAGGACAGTCTCTATAGATTCTGTTGACCCGAACTTCTTGTCCTAATGGACTAGTTACTAGCACTTCAAAATCCATTTTAACACACGGAAAAGCAAGTGAACTGACTATGCTAGCACTAACATATGAGTGGGTTCAACCCGGATCAAACAACACAAATACTTCTTGATTAGAGATAGAGAATGTATCAGACAACATCAGAAGTCTCAGCCTCTTCTCGCTATCTCATCATGTAAACTCTAGCTGAAGCACTTCCTTGTGCTGACTGACCAACAGTACCTTGACTACCTAAAGCAGTGCCTCTACCTCTGCCTCTTCCTCTGCCAACTGGTTGTGAACCTCTGGAAGCAGGACTCTGAATAGATCCTTCTGCAGTCGTAGGAGCTGGACCAAATCTAGGAGCACTAGTGAAGTCTTTAGCTAAATGGCCCTTGCCTCCACAATTAAAGTAGGCTCCTGTTGCCCAATAGCATTCTCCCCCATGAATCTTGCCACAAGTCTCATAGGGGCGGGTAGGATATGAACCCCTGCTTGACTGCTGATCAGACCTAGGGGGTCTCTGTCCAGAAAATCTGCCCCTTCCAAATCTTCCACCTCGACCTCTACTAGGTCCCCCAAATTTCTTCCTCTTCCCAGAAGTACCACCAGAACTTGGCTCTACTGACTTTTCACCTTTATCTTTCTCTGTTTTCTCAGTCCTCTCTGATTTTTCTTTTACAGGTGTCGCTTCTGATTCAATCCTTTCCAACTCAAGTGCTTGAGACATGAGTTCTGAAAAATTGATGTGTCTGAATCCCACTACTTGCATCCTCAAACTGGGCTTCAAACCCATCTCAAATCTCTTGCACCTTGCCTTGCTAGTAGAAAGGAGACTCCCAGCATAATAGCTTAAGCAGGAGAACTCCCTCTCATACTCTGCCACTGATCTGTTCCCTTATTTCAAACTCAGAAATTCTTGTAACTTTTGATCCACATATGCGTCTGGGATGTATTTTTGTCTGAATTCTCTAATAAAGTCATCCCAGGTCAGTACTGGTGGTTCAGCTAAGCTATGGGGGATGGTCTTCCACCAATCATACGCATTCCCTTGCAGTAGCGACACGGAGTATTCAAATTTTAGCTCATATTGGCAGTGCAGCTTCCTAAACACTCTGTCCATTCTCTCTAACCACTGCTCTGCATCTAAAGGGTCTACTGTACCCTTGAATTCAGTAGCTCTATACTTTAATAACTTATCATACTATCTGGCTAGAGGCTGTAGTTGTACCACAGATGTTTGGGGTGGAGCTTGAGCAGGCATACCCCCAGCCATTTGTTGAAACATCGCAGCCATCTGCTATGCGAACTGTGCATAAAACTGCGGCATTTGTGGGGCTGGTGCTACTGATCCACTGACATTTTTTAAAGCTGGGGCTTCCCTTTGTGCCTCAGCTTCAACAGATTGCTCGACTGAGCGATCCCCTTCTTCCATTTCAGTCTGAAGTTAGGGTATCTCCTGAACAAATAACACAAGGAGATTTCTCTCCGTTAGTTCATATTTATGATGTAATGCACCGTATTTAACAGATAAGGACATTGAGCAGTTGTACTTAATAAAGAAAAGACATAAATTCATAGGTTAAAACGTACTTCAAAAATTTTGCTCTAATACCACTAAAACATGTCACATCTTATCCCTTTGTAAGGCGTAACATGATCCCATAGAATACCTAATGAACTACTGAACTTCACCTACTGATAACTCATTAAGTACCCTATAAGGGATTTTAAAACAATTTTCTTATTTTTTATAAGTGGTGAGCATTTTTTTATAGGTAGTAAAACATTTAATTAAAGTTGAAAACTAGTTAAAATTTTTTGCCCATTTTATTTTTTCGAAAATTTTATAGAAGTTTCGGCAGAGTGCCATCTGTATTTTTGAGAAAATAGTTCTTCAAATACCTAAAAAAAGCACTTCCAATACTTTGTCTTAACAACTTCTTCAAATTCACAACCATCCCAATCAATTTCAACATCGTTTATCAATTTCCAAAAATTCAAATCCATAATTTCTAATATTCAACAATCATCAAAATACCATTTATCAATTTCATTCAATTTAAAACAAAATACTTCCATTCATATTTCATTAAAGATAAAACAATTTATATACATCATTACAAAAATTTACATTAAAAGAAATTCAAACTAAAATTTATTACAAACTTTATACAAGCTGCTCAAGACCAATTTTATATGTCCATACTTTTACATATATTACATACATAAAAATAAATTTTTACAGTCAGGGTATAAAATATACCCGATAACTTCAAGCAGGCAGGTCCTCAATCCTCAGCAGCTCAGTCTGCTGCTCCTCTAGTCTCTCAATCTGCGACAGCAATAACAGCCATCGCTGAGTACTAGGACTCAGTAGTGCACAACATACTAAAATAATCTTTATGCAGAATTTAAATCATATTTATTCAAAAATTGGACTGAACATGAGAGTTAAACACAAAACATGAATTATGAGATTTTCATCCAAACAATTTCATTTCGAAGTGTCAAAACCAATTTCATAAAACCCACAGTTATATCATGTCATTCGAAACAAATATAATCTCAATAGCCAGAGGCTAAGGAGAAGTCACATCACAAGGCTAGCTAGCTCAAATATATGGATATCCATTCAATTTCTTCTTCTACTGGCACACACCTCAACACTTCAGCCAGAGAAGGAATCAAAATTTGAAACTGATTACCGCCACTAGTCATGCTAGTGAGATGTTCAAATATATGGTCATGACACTGTGGTTTCAAAACTTATCTTAAAAATTTACTAAACATTTATGCCATCTCAAATATACACAAATAACTTTCAACAATTTAAATTAAAAACATAATAAATATTTCATCACAATGATGTCACAATTCAATATTTCAAATTATTCAAAACAATATGCAGAAGAAAATTTACAGAAATTCTACGTTGTGCACAAACCTTAAGTGAGTCGCCTCTTGGCCTTGACTCTATCCCTCAGGCTCTTTCCCGGTGTTATTTTCAACTGAAACACACAGTTTCATAGTGTTTCAGTATCATAACTTAGCATAAATTCAAAATAAATTTAAATTCACTTTCACCTAGCTCTAATGTGCTAAACTTGACGTTCTTTAAAATTTGTGTTTCGGGGTTACTATTCACGATACTATTCAAGTCAATTTGTTGACTTTCTAAGGCTTAATAGGTATGAGAATTCCAAATTCACCCACATACCACATTTTGGTTACTAAATTTATTGGTTTTGGTTGTTTACTCAAAATCTAAGTCTTTTAGGCAAATTTGCAAATTTTTAGTTTTAGTGTCTTAAGTTGCATTGTTTCATTGGTCATTTTTCTGTTAGAATTTGGCAAAACTTTCTTTTTAGAAAATGTTCCCTATTATCTTAACTTTACTCTCCTTTTTGAATCACTCTATTTGGAGTTTTGTAGCTCAAGTTATAGCTTTGAATCATGATTGCCGGATTGGACTTAACCTAGATTTCTAGGCACCAAACTGGTTCTGGCAGTTTTAGGTCACCAATTTTGGGTGGCCAAATGACTTGGTTAATGGCATAATTTGGGTTTGTGTTCATCATGAAAGTTTTAGGCCTATATCTCAGATGTCCACTGGTAAAATTTCAGGTCATTTGGACCTGCCTAGCCCAAGTTATGGCCAAATGAACAAATACTATTCATTTAGTCATTTTTGTACAGGTCATACTACATAAATCCGGATTTGGTCAATTTGTTCACTAGGTTTTGGTCATTTTTTAGGCATGATTCCCAAATGAAAATTGTTCCATTTTGTGTCTATTTTCATTCCCAATTGGTCTCATACCAATTGGACTTGTAAATTTTAATTTTTGGTCCTTCAAAGGGA
The DNA here is from genome assembly GCF_030052815.1 of Hevea brasiliensis. Lineage (NCBI taxonomy): Eukaryota > Viridiplantae > Streptophyta > Magnoliopsida > Malpighiales > Euphorbiaceae > Hevea > Hevea brasiliensis. The sequence goes on from NC_079497.1 coordinate 96,584,627, forward strand.
CCTTGGTCCTGCTGCCTGCAGCATGACCATTTTCAATCTGAATTTAAACTCACTTCTAACACTTCCAACACATCTCAATTGGTCACAAATGACCATTTTCATTTCAAGCAAGGTCAAACACACTATTTGACCTATTCTCACATTTTTGTCTCCAAACCCCTAGATGCCAAAACCCTAGTTCATGCCATTTGTTGCATTTAGCTAATTAAATACCTATAAACATGCTTCCTTAACCCATTCAAGCTTACCTACTCTACTAATTTAATCAAAACACATGTATACACCATCAAACCCTAGCTGGCTAAAATTTAACTTTGGTCCCTCAACCAAAATTTTCTTTTCATATAAGCATATTTCCAAGTTCATTCAATCATAAACACATGTATTAAACTCAAAATTCCAAAGTAAATAGCTTATCTCAACTTTGAAGTTCAATAACCCAATTTCTTCTTTCTTTTCTTTTTCTTTCTTACTCAATCTCCTTTTTTAGTTATCAAAACAAGTTTTAATTAAGGGGCTTGCAATTTCTATGGCTAAAGTTTGATTTCTTCAAGCTCAAAAATGAGCTTTCATGGAGTATTTTGCGAGGGAGAGGGTGAGAGAGAGAGAGACGAAAGTTGAGGAAGAAGATGATTTTTTTGTTTGTTTTTTTTTCTTTTCTTTATGCTTTTAGTCTTATGGAAGACCAAAAAATCAAATTAATTAAATTTATTAATTATATATTTATTACATCATGTATGAGGTCATGCATGATGTCATCACCTTTTTCACTTTTTCTTTCTTTTTTTTTGTATTTATTTTTCAATTAATTTTTTAAATTAATTCCCGATTCTGAAATTTTCTTTTCTTCAATTTTATTTGACAGTTAGGTCAGGAGTCAGCTCTCAGGTCAATTGACCAAATTGCCCCTCGACGGTTCGACCCGATTTGAAAATAATTCAATATTTCTTCCGGATCCCTGACCTAATTATTTGACTGGCTTAACAATTTTTTTTTCGTGATTTTCTCTTTTCTGCTATGTTCGTAATAGTCCTAAGGACCGCGGCGTCACATTTTACGGTTCAAAATTTGAGTTTAAATTGAGTTCGGAATCCTTACCGAGAAGGTCATCCATCGCTGTGACACTCGGCTCGTTTAACTTCTTATGTTCTATTTTTCTTATTTATAAACTAATTGGCAATTACTAATTATTTGTGTTTATGGCTTCTCTAGTTGTCTTAAGTGTGGTTCTAATCCCCTAAATTGTCCGGACCGACACTGGTCACCGAAATAGTGAAATATGCCAAGCTATGCAAATAGAGGTGTTATAAAGTAATTAAAAAAGACACATAACATTTCATAAAAAGATAATGTGAAACCACTCACGCGCCCATCATATATCATACAAACACATATATGGGAGTTGATCCCTTAACTTGATCACTTAATCCATAAAGTTGACTAGAGAGTAGAACCTCCATCCGTTACCATCCATCATATACATATGAATGCATGGGTTGTAACACCCTCACTGTAGCAATTCTGTACATTCTATTGTTCAAGTGACCGGTGTCTGTCCGGACAGCTAGAACGTCTGGAAAAATATTTAAACTAAAGTGAGGAGCCATAATTAACTCAAATATTAATAAGGAAAATTTAGGAAAAATTTTAGAAATAAAATATAACTAAGTTAAATGAGTCGGTGCCCTAGCGATGGGTAACCCAGTGGGAAGTTGCAGTCCCCGCAGCTAGGAGCCCTAAACACAGGAGAAAATTCATAAAATAATTTCTGGGACTCTAGAGAAGAGTCATTGAGGTTTCGATGGCATTATAATGACAAGAAAATGCTTAGAAAATTTTTTAGATCGATACAGATGATTTTAGCTCAATAAGCCAAATGAAGGGCATTTTGGTCATTTTGTCTTCAGATATGATTTTTGGCCGACTTGTCTAGTTAAGAAAATAATTATTATGATAAAAAATATGAATAAATATTGTTAAAAATTTAATTAAAAATGAGTAATTAAAGAAGAAAAGAAAACAAAACAAAAAAATGAAATAAAAACTCCATTATGACATAATATGATGTCACTAAAATGCTTTTAGCCAATCACCACTTACCAAGAATTTATAAAACACTTAAAAAGGATAAAAAAACACAATAAAAATCAGATTTGCCTTCTTTTCTTCTTCAGCCGGAAACCCTCTCACACTAAAACCTCCATTGAAGCTCACATTGCAAGCTTGATTCCCACTTCACCCCACCACCAAACCTTAACCTCTTCATTAAAACTCCTCCTCACACCCTAATTCACCTTTAAGTAGCCATTAGAGGGAGAAATCTTGAAGCTTACCAAGCTCAAGTGGGAGCTATAATAAGGTTAGTGACCAATTTTCTATTCCCTCTCTTAATTTATACTAGGTGTTTAATTTAAGTAAGAAATTGTAAGTGAAATGCATGAGAACTCCTTGCATGCTCTCCTCTAAATTTCAATAGCCTTGATATGAGTTAGGGTTAGGAGAATTCTTTGATTTAAATTGACATATTAGCTGTCCCTAGTATAAATTATATGATTAGTATAGCCATTAAGAGCAAGATGCATGAATTGAATGCTTGGTCAATTAGGGTTAGGGTTTTGAAACTCAATTTTGGAGGTTGATGTAACTAAACTTAAATTAATGTTGTAATGGTCTATTAGTGACCATTTGGCTGTGTATGATGAGGAATTGAAGTGAATGGTTGCTTTGGATTTGAGGTTAGGTGTGCTGCCTTGAGTGCCCTGCAGGTCTGGATGTGAGTCCAGCATGTTTGGATAGCTATAATCTGGGTTGTGTAGGTTCAATTAGTGCAAGGCTAACTGTACATGAAATTAGACACATAATGGCACAACTTTGATGAAGGAATCCTGTCCAAAAACTAAACTTAGGATGCCCTAAAAATTGACCAAATCTGGGTAACACACATTCTGTCTGGGCAAAATGACCAAATGAATAGTGTTCATTCATTTGGTCATAACTCAGTGTTGAAAGGTCCAATTGACCTGAAATTTTACCAGTAGAAATCTGAGATATAGCCCTACAACTTTAGTGAAGAAAAAAAACCCAAATTTTGAGCATAACATGTCCAAAAACTGACCTGTATTCAGTGTACAAAAACTACAGAATTGATTCTGCCCAGAAATTCTGGAAAAATTGTAATGCGGCTTGTTATGGTTTTTAGGCCATAACTAGAGCTTAAAAACTCCAAATGGAGTGATTCAAAAAAATAAATGTAACTAGACATAATAAGGAACAACTTTTATGAAGAACATCTGGCCATATTCTCACTGTAGAATGGCCTAATTGAACAGTGAACTCTAGCATCCAAAACTGAAATTTCTGATTTATTCTCCATTGGTTGGAAGTATCAATGGTAGGATGCTCAACTACACTGTAGACGGGTAAGGGGTGTCACTATAATTTCAATAAATGACTTAAATGAGTTAAATTTCACAAATTGCACTTTATAACCATGAAGAAATAAATTAAGGAAGGATAAAAATAATTGGGATAAAATTGGGTGTTCCGGTACACTGTGTGGCATATCTTGCTCGGCTACACTGTAGACGGGTAAGGGGTGTCACAATTAGTGGTATCAAAGCACGATTTAGGCGTTTCTGGGTCTAGATCGAGTCCATACCATGCATTGCATTTGTAAGAGTCGAGGTGACACTAATACAGATCTGTTTGTCTTTGTTATTTTGATTAGGATATGGACCCCACATCTCTGAGGGCAATTGAGGAGGAAGTGGAGAGTCATGCTTCACATACAGCAGCTGAAACTGGAGGTAGGGGAGAACCTACTCCACCAGCTCCAGCAGAGCCTGCTCAACCTCCACAGGCCATGTTCCAGCAAATGGCCGAGTTTTTCAGATAAATGGCAGGGGTAATGCCACCACCACCACCTCCACAGCAGAAATCCCATCTTGAAAAACTGAGAAAATTTGGAGCAGTGGATTTTTTTGGCAAGAGAGAAGATGATTTTGTTGTAGCTGAGAACTGGTTGAACAAAACAGGGAGAGTTTTAAAACAACTCCACTGCACTTCAGAGCAAAACTTAGAAGCTGTTGTATCTCTACTGCAAGATGATGCATGTCAATGGTGGGATACAGTGTCCAGTGAAGTGCAGCCAGAACAAATAACCTAGGACTTCTTCCTCTCAGAGTTTAAAAAGAAGTATGTGGGTAGCGTATATCCGGAAGGGAGAAGAAGAGAATTCATTAATCTGAGGCAGAGACAGCTGACAGTGGCAGACTATGAAAAGGAATTTGTTAGACTAAGTCGTTATGGAAGGGAAATAGTCCCTAATGAGGCCGAAAGGTGTAAAAGATTTGAAGAGGGACTAAATGATAACATAAAGATAATGATCACAGCCTTGGGAATCACAGACTTCACCAAGTTAGTAGAAGCTACAGTAAAAGTTGAGAAAGTCAGAATAAGTGAGCAGACCAGAAGAGAGAGACAGCAAAAGAGGGGCCCTGGTCAGTCTAGCTCATCTCCTGCACCTGGAAAGAAGTTCAAAGGTCCACCTGCTCCGAGTTCAGGTCAGCCTTAAGGTCAGCGTCAGTCCCAGGGGCCCAGGCCACAGTTTACACCTAGGAAAGGCTAGTCCACACCATCAGTTGGCAGCTTTCCAAGGATGGTGTTCAAGGGACCATCCCCAACATCTTTTGATTATCCACATTGCCTGAAGTGGCATAAGGGGGAGTTTTGGAGAGTGACGGGTGCTTGCCTAAGGTGTGGGTCGACAGAGCATCAGTTAAGAAACTGTCCACGCAGAACTGCCACAGCTGCCCCAGCATAAGCAAATAGACCTGCCCCTGCACCTCAAAGGGGTAGGAAGTCCAGTAAATCTGAGGCAGTTGGTCCATCACAGAGACCTGCATTTGAGCCAGATGAGAGGCCAAAGGTCAGAGCACCTGCCAGAGCCTATGCCATGAGAGCTCAGGAGGAGCAAGATGCCCTAGATGTTATAAGAGGTACGTTCTCCCTCTACAACACATCTGTGCATGCATTAGTAGATCCAGGATCCACTCATTCATACATTTGCATCAACTTACCCATAGAAAGGGGGATACTAGTAGGGGAGAGTGACCAAGACATTCTGGTCACTAATCCATTGGGCCACAGTGTAGTGGTGAACAAGGTGTACAAAGGTTGCACGTTAAAGATTCAGGGGTATGAATTCTTGGCAGACCTGATTGAATTGCCTTTCCATGAGTTTGACGTGATTTTGGGAATGGACTGGTTGTCACGTCATCAGGCAATGGTTGACTGTAAATCGAAGAGAATTTCCTTGAAAACTCCTGAGGGTAATGAGATTACAGTTGTGGGGGAAAGGACAGATTTCTTGTCCAATGTCATCTCAGCCACAGTTGCAAGAAAACTTATGAGAAAAGGCTGTGAAGCCTACTTAGCACATGTGGTGGATACTAGGCAGGCTAAGCTAGATCTGTGTGACATACCCACAGTAAGAGACTTCCCAGATGTGTTCCCTCAAGAATTGTCTAGTTTACCACCAGAAAGGGAAGTTGAATTTGTTATTGAGGTACTGCCGGGTACAGCACCAATCTCTATTACTTCTTATAGGATGGCACCTATTGAGGTAAAGGAGCTGAAAATCCAGTTGCAGGAGTTACTGGATAAGGGGTTCATATGCCCCAGTGTGTCACCATGGGGAGCTCCAGTGCTGTTTGCAAAGAAGAAGGATAGGACTTTGAGGTTATGTATCGATTACCGACAGTTGAATAAAGTGACTATGAAGAACAAATATATGTTGCCTATAATTGATGATCTGTTTGATCAGTTGAAGAGAGCAGGAGTATTTTCTAAAATTGATCTCAGATCAGGGTATCATCAGTTGAGGGTGAAGGATGCAGATGTACCAAAGACTGCATTCAGGACCCGGTATGGGCATTATGAGTTCCTGGTGATGCCCTTTGGCCTAACAAATGCACCAGCAGCATTCCTGGACCTCATAAACTGTATCTTCCATCCATACCTAGATCGGTTCATAGTGGTCTTTATTGATGATATTTTGGTATATTCCAAGACCAAGGAAGAACATGATGAACATTTGAGAATTATCCTACAAACCCTAAGAGAAAAGAAGTTGTATGCTAAGTTGTCCAAGTGTGACTTCTGGTTGAATGAGATTGCATTCCTTGGACACAGAGTGTCAGCTGATGGGATTAGAGTGAATCCCAAGAAAATAAAAGCAGTGATGGAATGGAAGCCTCCCAGAAATACAACTGAGGTCAGAAGTTTCTTAGGGCTAGCTGGGTATTACAGAAGATTTGTGAAGGGATTTTCTTTAATAGCTGCTCCAATGACCAAGTTGTTACACAAGAATGTCAGATTTGAATAGAATGACAAGTGTCAGGCTAGTTTTGAGAAGTTAAAGGGTATGTTAACAGAGGCACCAGTGTCAGGAAAGGACTTTTTGGTCTACAGTGATGCCTCGCATAATGGGTTAGGGTGTGTATTGATGCAAGAGGGGAAGGTGGTTGCCTATGCTTTCAAGCAACTAAGGCCACATGAACAGAATTACCCTACCCATGATCTAGAACTTGCAGCAATTATCTTCGCACTGAAGATATGGAGGCACTACTTGTATGGTGAAAAGTGTTACATTTACACAAACCACAAAAGTCTAAAATATTTGCCAACCCAGAAGGAGCTAAACCTTAGACAGAGGCAATGGATTGAGTTCCTGAAGGACTATCATTATGTGATTGATTACCATCTTAGGAAGGCAAATGTAGTTGCTGAAGCTTTGAGTAGAAAATCCATCACAGCTTTGAGATCATTGAATGCCCGTCTATCCTTAGCTCGAGATGGAGCTATTTTGGCTGAGTTGCAAGTGAGGCCAAACCTACTACAGCAGATTTTAGATGGGCAGAAGGTAGATGAGAAGTTAATGGCTACTATGAGCAAAATCTCAGAAGGGAAAGCAACTGACTATGAGGTAAAAGCAGATGGGTCTCTGTACTACAAAGGAAGAGTGTGTGTACCAGATGATGGGGAATTGAAAGCCAGTGTTCTAAAGGAGGCACACACCAGTGTTAATGCTATGCACACAGGAAGTACAAAAATGTATCATAATCTGAAGCTTCATTATTAGTGGCCTAGTATGAAGAAGGACATAGCTGACTATGTGACTAAATGCTTGACATGTCAGTAAGTCAAGGCAGAACATCAAGTTCCATCGGGTTTGCTACAGCCTATACGCATACCTGAATGGAAATGGGATCGAGTCACCATGGATTTTGTAAGTGGTCTACCTCTCGCCTAGAAAAAGCATGATGCAGTATGGGCGATAGTAGATAGATTGATGAAGTCAGCACACTTTCTACCAGTTAGGACTGACTACTCACTGGAGAAGTTAGCAGAATTGTATATCAGTGAGATAGTTAGACTGCATGGAATTCCACTTTTCATCATATCTGATCGAGACCTAAGGTTTACATCTAGATTTTGGAAGAAGTTGCATGAATCCTTGGGCACACAACTCCACTTTAGCACAGCTTTCCATCCTCAAACGGATGGGCAATCAGAAAGAGTAATCCAGGTAAACATTGAAACCAATTGATTTAATACAAATATTGAACTGAAATGATAATAATAACATGAAATATATGTCAGGTCCTTGAGGATATGCTGAGGAGTTGTGTCATTGAGTTTGAGGGAAGTTGGGATAGATACCTCCCACTGGCAGAATTTTCATATAACAATAGCTACCAAGCTAGCATCCAGATGGCCCCATATGAAGCACTGTATAGGAGGAAATGTAGAACTCTAGTGTGTTGGACTAAATTAGGCGAAGACAAACTGGTAGGGCCAGACCTAGTGAAACAGACTAAGGAGAAGGTAAAGCTAATTAAAGCCAATCTAAAGGTTGCCTCAGAGAGACAAAAATCTTATGCCGACTTGAAGAGAAAAGAGATAGAATATGCAATTGGTGACAAAGTGTTCCTCAAAGTGTCACCGTGGAAGAAGGTACTAAGGTTTAGAAGAAAGGATAAGTTGAGCCCTAGGTTCATTGGCCCATATGAAGTCATTGAACATGTGGGTCTAGTGGCCTCCAAGCTAGCTTTATCACCAGAGCTGGACAAGATCCACAATGTGTTCCACGTATCTATGCTGAGAAGATACCGCTCAGATCCTTCACATGTCATTTCTATGGAAGAAATTAAAGTACAACTGGATTTGACATATGAAGAAGAACCCATACAGATCCTAGCTCGAGAAGTGAAAGAGTTGAGGAATAAGCAGATTCCACTAGTGAAAGTGCTTTGGAGGCACCACAACACCAAGGAGGCAACTTGGGAAAGTGAAGAGACGATGAGGCAACAATTCCTCAACTGTTTGCATCAGGAAAATTTCGAGGATGAAATTTAAATTAGAGGGAAAGAGTTGTAACACCCTCACTGTAGCAATTCAGTACATTCTACTGTTCAGGTGATCGATGTCGGTCCGGACAGCTAGAATGTCTGGAAAAATATTTAGACTAAAGTTAGGAGCCATAATTAACTCAAATATTGACAAGAGAAATTTAGGAAAAATTTTAGAAATAAAATATAACAAAGTTAAAAGAGCCGGTGTCCTAGCGATGGGTAACCCAGTGGGAAGTTTCGGTCCTCGTAGTTAGGAGCCCTAAACCCGAGAGAAAATTCATGAAATAATTTTTGGGACTCCATAGAAGAGTCATTGAGGTTTTGATGGCATTAGAATGCTAAGAAAATTCTTAGAAAAAATTTTAGATAGATACAGACGATTTTGGCTCAATAAGCCAAACGGAGGGCATTTTGGCCATTTCGTCTTCAGAGATGATTTTTGGCCGACTTGTCCAATTAAGTAAATAATTATTATGATCAAAAATATGAATAAATATTGCTAAATATTTAATTAAAAATGAGTAATTAAAGAAGAAAAGAAAACAAAACAAAAAAATAAAATAAAAACTCCATTATAACATAATATGATGTCATTAAAATGCTTTTAGCTAATCACCACTTACCAAGCATTTATAAAACATTTAAGATAAAATAACACAAGAAAAATCAGATTTGCCCTCTTTTCTTCTTCAGCCGGAAACCCTCTCACACTAAAACCTCCATTGAAGCTCACATTGCAAGCTTGATTCCCACTTCATCCCACCACAAAACCTTAACCTCTCTTCATTAAAACTCCTCCTCATACTCTAATTCACCTTCAGGCAGCCATTAGAGGAAGAAATCTTGAAGCTTACCAAGCTCGAGTGGGAGCTATAATAAGGTTAGTGACCAATTTTCTATTCCCTCTTTTAATTTATACTTAGGTGTTTAATTTAAGTAAGAAATTGTAAGTGAAATGCATGAGAACTCCTTACATGCTCTCCTCTAAATTTTAGCAGCCTTGACATGAGTTAGGGTTAGGAGATTTCTTTGATTTAAAGTGACATATTAGCTGTCCCTAGTATAAATTATATGATTATTATAGCCATTAAGAGCAAGATGCAAGAATTGAATGCTTGATCAATTAGGGTTAGGGTTTTGAAGCTCAATTTTGGAGGTTGATGTAACTGAACTTAAATTAATGTTGTAATGGTCAATTAGTGACCATTTGGCTATGTATGATGAGGAATTGAAGTGAATGGTAGCTTTGGATTTGAGGTTGGGTGTGCTGCCTTGAGTGCCCTGCAGGTCTGGATGTGAGTCAAGCATGTTTGGGCAGTTATAACTTGGGTTGTGTAGGTTCAATTAGTGCAAGGCCAATTGTACATGAAATTTAGACACATAATGGCACAACTTTGATGAAGGAATCCTGTCCAAAAACTAAACTTAGGATGCCCTAAAAATTGACCAAATCCGGGTAACACACATTCTGCCTGGGCAAAATGATCAAATGAACAATGTTCATTCATTTGGTCATAACTTAGTGTAGAAAGGTTCAATTGATCTAAATTTTTACTAGTAGAAAGCTGAGACATAGCCCTACAACTTTCATGAAGAAAACAAACCCAGATATTGACCATAACATGTCCAAAAACTGACTTGCAATCAGTGTACAAAAACTACAGAATTGATTCTGCCTCGAAATTCTGGAAAAATTGCAATCCAGCCATTTATGGTGTTTAGGCCATAACTTGAGTCACAAAACTCCAAATGGAGTGATTCAAAAAAAGAAATGTAACTAGACATAATAAGGAACAACGTTTATGAAGAACATTTGGCCATATTCTCACTGTAGAATGGCCTAATGGAACAGTGAACTCTAGCACCCAAAACTGAAATTTCTGATTTATTCTCCATTGGTTAGAAGTATGGATTGGCAACTACTGCCAACACTTTTGGGAACCAAAATGTGTTAAATTTATGTGATTAGGACTCAAGTAGCTATTATGCATTGGAAAGTCAATAATTTGACCTATATAGTAAAATGAATAGTAACCTTATATGTAAAGCATGAAATTCAGTCAATAACTTTGTAATGTGCCCTAGTACACCTAGTAAGATTGGTTTGGATAGATTGGCATACCAATAGGTTCAGTTAGCAGTACTGCACATGGCATTATGCCATTCTATGATTTTATGGCTTTTAGCCATTCTGATATTATGATGATACTTGGCCTTGTGCCTAATGTTTAGTACAGCTTATCAGCTATTTTGTTGTGCACCGAGAGATACATACGTGACCGATGGTGTGACGGCCCGAGGTACTTGGTACCCAGTGCCAGTTTACCTATTTATCCAGTCCACTCATCCAGTATAGGTTACTTGGGCAACCAAAAATGAAAGTTGATAAATTTAATGAAATAATGGATATAACAAGTACCAAATAAATAAGACTACAAATAATTATCAAAAATTTGTCTGCATGAGACATCAATATACACACTGCATATTTATTTTCTTTTAGTTCTTTTTATTTTATTATTGGCACTACTAAGCATTATTGCTTAGCGCGTTGCTTTTTGTTGCACGTAGGTACTGGAGATATGGAGCGTGATCCCAGTAGACCCCAGTCAGGGTGAGAGTCAGATCTGCTAGTGTCCTGTGTCACCTCTCAGCTATAGTGCATTAGTAGGATGCTCGGCTACACTGTAGACGGGTAAGGGGGGTTGCTATAATTTCAATAAATGACTTAAATGAGTTAAATTTCACAAATTGCACTTTATAACCATGAAGAAATAAATTAAGGAAGGATAAAAATAATTGGGATAAAATTTGGTGTTCCGGTACACTGTGTGGCATATCTTGCTCGGCTACACTGTAGACGGGTAAGGGGTGTCACATGGGCAAGCTAGGATATAAAATAATATTGAATTATAAAATATTCAATATTCATCTAATAAACTAGTTGACCTAACAGTTGCTGCTCTGGATAGGTAAAAGAAGACAACCAAGTTGGATCACCTATATAAACATACCCACATTTATTAAAGACCAACCATAAAATAAAATAAAGACTCAAAGGAAACAAGGCAAAAGCTTATAGCAAAACTTTTGGTAGAGTTTTCCTTATATTTAGGACTTAACCCATAGCGAGGTAAATATAATTTATATTGCAGCAACACACAATAGCCTTAAGCCCAGAACACTCATCACATTGGCCATTCAATGCCTACATGAACAACCTAATCTAGCTCCAATCCCAAATTCCAACTTGCGTGCCTAAACTTTACTTATAATACCCCTTACCTAAAGTAGCTGAAATCTTTAATCAAAGCTGAGATTTTCCCCTAAGTCCTATATGAAGGAAACATCTAAAGGAATTAAGGTGTTGGTGAAAGAGTAAGAAAGGAGGGATTACATTGTAACAAGTCTACATAGGTAAGTTTGGTTGCCTAATTTTAAGTTCAATCGATAAAGTTACTTAGGACCAGAATATAAAAACTGAGGGTTAGAGTTCCCCAAATCAGCCCTCTCTCATTTTCTCCACCTCTCTTCTCATTTTCTTTCCTCTCCTTCTAGTTCCTCACCCCATACAACCTAAAACATCCTATTCTTGCTCCCTTATGAAGGAGAATCACCTCTTAGCCTCTGATAAGGGTAGAAACACCCTTTTCTCTCTCCTATCAAGTGATTTGAACAACAAATGGGAAGAATCCTCTCTTCAAAAACCCTAAGTAGAAGAGGTAAGCCCATGTCTCCTCTTTCTTAATTTATTTGAAGTTTTAGGGTCAGTAGGTGTAACACCCTAGGCAAATCCCACATCGGCAAAACACGGGAGAGATGTTGGGTTTATAAGTTGGTGGTTCGTAATCCCTAATGACGCGTTTTAAAACTGTGAGGGCTTCAACCCAGAGCGGACAATATCACTAGTGGGCCGGGCCATTACATTTATTGGTATCAGAACCGCTCCGTGTGCAACCTTTAGCGATGGTGGGGCAAACCTCAGCGAGGACACTGAGTCCCATAAGGGGGGTGGATTGTAACACCCTAGGCAAATCCCACATCGACAAAACACGGGAGAGATGTTGGGTTTATAAGTTGGCAGTTCGTAACCCCTAATGACGCGTTTTAAAACCGTGAGGGCTTCGGCCCAGAGTGAACAATATCACTAGTGAGCCGGGCCATTACAGTAGGTGTAAAGAAAGTTGGTGTAGGTTTTTATTAGGGATGTTTTAGGGTTTAGTATAAAAGTTATGAAATTTTGTTATAAATATAAAGATTAAAGTAAATAAAGAATGCTCTTAGTTTTTTAAGTCTAAAATGATGTAATGAACCTAGAATTAGAAACTTAGGAATAATGTTGGGATTTAAGGGTTAAAAGCCTAAACTTTTGTACTATGGACAAATTTTTGGTAAACCAAGGTTTAGCGGCTAAATCAACAATCGATTCATATGAACAGTCACATAAAAACTGCACAGCCAACTTTGGTTGCTAAAGGCTAAGACTTCAACTATTGAATAAGCCTTCACTGAGAATCCCAAATATAATAAATTGTGTTTAACTCCTAAATTAAGAACCTCTCAAACTTTTTCCTTGTAAACTAAAGAATAGAACATAAAATCTAAATAATTGGATTATGGGGTGGTTAGAAGCCCTAATTGGAGCATTGAGCTACTAAACATAGAATTAGGTTTTTATAAGTCCAGAAGGGCATTGTGATATTGTTATGGTCTTAAGGCCTTGTGTTGAGTTGCTTTGTAGGGAGGATAGATCCAATTAAAGGAGAGAGTGTGTTGGATTTCTAGCATGATAATTAATATAATTAAGTTAATTATGTAAGTACAGTTAATGAATGACCAATGCCTAATAAACTATTGGCATATTTTCATAGGCCAACCCAACTAATAGTGTTAGTTGTCCTAGCAAGCCCAAAAATAGTAAATGGTCAACTAATAAAGTGACTAAAACTTACTTAAATTATTTTAAATATATTTCATTATTTAAATATTTATAGTATGTCAGGCACATTCATGCATCATGATATTATATGATCATATTCAATATAATTGCATAATAGATTTTATATGTTAGTAATGCATTTCACCAAGGTGTTGCATTATTAATTGTGCTATATTGATAGTTCATGGATGACCCATCAGTTCTCATTAGGAAAGGAAAATAAAATAAAGGAAATGATATGCATGAAAATAAGCTCATTTATGAAAAGTAAAAGAAGACAATTTTGTGTCTTTGACATCTAGATACTAGGGATTACATGATCCACCTCAGGTAAGTCATGACTTATGTGTCCTTGGTATCCATTGTATGCTATGTTAAGAGGAATTCCTGAAGAGACCCTTTAATGGCAGGGCACATTGGACATATATGATGGCTGGCGGACCACTAGTGACATGACTATCTTATTATAAATTATTTGTACTTTGTAATGATCATGTGATTGCTATATTTCAAGTGCTTGGTTATAACTATTTTATTGTAATGTTTTATGGAACTCCTTTTGAAAAGAGATGTCATTTAGTCATTTTAATACTATGATTTGCCACTCAGTATTTGGTAAAATTAAAGAATTGGGTAAAATTAAAGAATTGTTCTTATATTTTGTTGATAAAGTATTTTCATAAATAATATGGGCTTTAAGTGAGATTTAGATGTAAAGTCAGGCTTCCTATGAGTTTTGGTGGCCTTAAGCCTTTCAGTACTTTTGTGCTAGTAGCAGTCTAGATTTAGGTTATTACAAAGTTAGTATCAGAGCACTAGGTTATAAGATCTAACCTAGTCGCTATTAGAGAAAAATAAGGTGAGAAAGAAGATAAAAATAAGAAAAAGTATAGCCCACTATATGAAAGTAAGAGTATGTTTTCTAAAATGGCAACCATAGTAATTTTGGACACATGTGTATTGATTTTGGCAATATTTTGTTATGCTGGCTACAATTTTGACAACTTGCCAGTCTAGATAGTTAATAGGTGTACCCTTAGTCATTGATAGTCTGTTAAGTCACTTAGCCTTGGGTATAACCTAGTAGAGATTCCCATATTAGTGTTGAGAACTTAATCTTAGAGTCAGAAGTGAAAAGAAAAGAAAAGGTATAATGTGAAATGATGAAAGGGTCCAGAATGTAATGAAAGCTATCTAGTGAGCTTAGAGACTGAGATGAAATGAATGAAATGAGAAAGAAAATGTGATATTTATAATTAGCTCTTCAAATGAAAATGAAAATGATGTGAGATCAAGTTTAAGACCTAACACCAATTGGAATAATGTCATGTAAAATGAAAAGTTTAAAGTGTAAGAACAGTGAAGCAAAATGTAAAGATATGCCTACTTAATGAAAGGCATAAGTGCAAAAGAAATGAACTACAAAGAGTACGAGTGCCAGAACAGAGCTAAACGACTGATTTAGGAAGAAATGATTAATGAGTACTTTGCTAAGGCTTATGTAATAGTTAAATGTTAAAGAGAAGTTTTAAAAGCTAAAGTTTATAATAAGGTAGCACGGTACCCTACTTATTCTTTTAAGTGTTGGTATTATAAGTTGTAGATTATAATATAGATTTGAGGGAGTTGGGCAGAGTTATGTAATAGGAGTTAACATCCAAAGAGGATGTATATATAGTCAAGACAAATCATAGTTCAATGATGTTTGGACCACGATTATGCTCTTGAAGAGGAGTAAGAAACTCCTAATGAGGGTTCTAACCCTTAAGGCAAAAGCTTAAAGATAATAAAAAGTAAAAGAAAAAAGTTTATAGTGTAGTCCTTATAAGTTGGACCTTAAATAAATCTAGCTCTATTACAACTACGTTATTAAAGTTAAAGAAAAATAATGCTCCCTTATAGGTTTATGTTGTACAGAGCATGGCTTTGCTCTGTAAGAAATGATAGAAATGTTATGAACAGAGTTCATAACTTATAAAGCAATGTCATTAATAAGATGGTAAAATAATGACCTTAGTGCCTCCCTACATATCCTTATGATGTGAAGTGTGGTCCTGCTCTTTTAGAGAGGTAGGAGGTTATGAATGAGATTCATAACCTATGAAGTGAAGTACCCTAAAAGGGTATAGCATTACTAGAAAGTAAATGCTATAGGAAACCTAATAAAGGTACAAGTCTTAAGAAAGATACAGAAAGTAGCAAAGAGAATGGGTAAGTACAGAGTGGTAAAGTGTATCCTTATTTTCCATAAGTGAGATAGAAGTTTAAGAGCAATGTTCATAACCCAAAGAATGATACCCTCCTAACATAATAGCAAAAACTTAGCAATAAGTTTAGAGAGTGAATGCCTTATATACCCTAGTAAGGGTAAGAATCGTAGGGTAAAAACATAAAATAGTGAAAAGTTATGGCAAAAGTATAACTCTTAGGCATTAATAACCTAGGACAAAAGTTCCAAAAGGGGGTAAATGTCCTGATATAAGTGCAATCTTGGCACTGCGGAAATTGGTATGTTATAATAAAAACTACCAAGAGATAAATTCCCTAATAGATGCTGAGCCCTAAAACTTAGTAAGGGGGATTTAGATGTTTAGCACCTAATGTAGAAACCCCTATAGAACCCTTACTAGATTGTAAGGGGTAATTTGCAACTTGAATAGATGGAAAGAGACTGATGTAAAAGATAAATGTATGTTTTTCATTGAGTTCCCTCTTAACTTCTTATTATCTAATATAAGATTGCTCATTTAGTAGAGAGAAGGACAAGGATGATGAGTTAGAGGTGAATGACCTTTAAGCACTTGAAAAATAGAAAAAGGATAGGAAGTGAAAAAGTTAGGGCTCAAGTTAAGTAAAGTGGATGGTGGGTGTGTCAGAAATAGATTAAGCCAATGATGCTAAGGAAACCAACTATAGAGTTAGGACTCTAGGGAAGGTAAGACTAGCAATCAAACTAAGAACCAAAGAGGAATACAGACATGATTTGAAGTGAAAATGGTGGGATAAGTATCCACTTAAATAAGAGTCAAGGAAATGAAAAGGAAAGTTAGAATTAATTAAGTGATTTAGTTGCAAATACTACTGGTACTATAAGTCTCAAACTAAAGAGAGAGAAAGTAGAAAAGAGGAAGTACAGTAGGCTAGGGAGAAATTCATAATAATAGAGATTTGAGAAGGAAAATCAAGCAATTTGATAGGTGATTCAAGGCTAATGATGATGGAACAAGTGTTAAGAAAGTCAAAGGGGATGCATAATGAGTGAGAATATGAGTAGTAAAAGAGATAAGAGATTGCAGAGGACACTAGTTATGGATTATACACTACAAAAATTGAAGGATCAATGACCTGCTAAGTGATTTTAAGGTGGTAATAAGCACCTCAGTTAGGTGAATTAAACCATGCAAGGAAGCGAAGCCACTACTACTCATGATTTATCTGTGCTGAACTAAAAAGATAGTAGGCATGATCTTAGGGCACCTCAATAAGCTCTCTTGATAATCTTGTTAACTTAAAAGAATGTTGTAACATCCTCACTTTAGCTAGTCCGTACAGTCTACTGTTCCGTTGACCCATGTCTGTCCGGGCAACTAGAATGTTTGAAATTATAATTAGACTAAAGTGGGGAGTTATAAAAAAACCAAATAATGCTCATAAAAATCAAGGAAAATTTTATAGGAAAGAAAGACACTAAGGTTAAACGAGCCGAAACCCCAGGGATGAGTAACCCGAAAGGGAAGTGACGGTGAAGGCCGTTTGTAACACCCCTCACCCGACTACAGTGTAGCCGAGCAAAGTGTGCTACATTCGATGCCGGAGCACCCTATCTTATCTTACTTTATTCCTTTCATATTTTGATCTCGTTATATTTTAATATTAATTATTTTTCGACGGAGAAACCAGCGGAGTTTCCCCTATTTTATTACCAGTTGACGTGTTTTACTATTTACCTGTTTGAAAGTTTAAACAATATTTTCAGAATAAAGTCTTATCCATGCTAATCATAATTATCTCATCAATCATTCTCATAATTTTCTCATATTTCAAATCTCATTCATACATTTCAATTTCATAATCATTTCCATGCATACTCAATTCATATGTAAACATTCTCAAATTACATAAGCAAAATTTTCAAATTTCCTTAATTTACAAAATTTACAAAATAATTACAAAATTTCATAATTTACATCATAATACCATATCTAGCATTTTATACAAAATACAAAATAGGATCTATATGGGCCCTATCTACATGCATTGCTGAGGAGGTGACAATCTTGAACTCTTCTAACACTTCTGCAGATCTGGACTCCAAAAATCTCGATCGGCGATCTCTTGGTTTTTACCTTGATTACTGCGAGGAAGCAATTCCATCGTGCTAAGCATTTCTGCTTAGTGGTGCAATAATATAACAAGAAATAATATATACAAATAAAGAAAGAACAGAGCATAATTTGAATGCTTAAGAATCAATTTAATTTAATACAATGTGTCTAATGTTAATTATCTTTTGTTCTCATTTGTTTCGCTTTGGAAGCGTTTAATTCCGAAATTCACAGTGATAATGTACGATATACAGAATTAATAAAAATACTCAATTTATATTCATATGGCAATAGAAGGTACATTTAAAATATTTAGTTAAGTTATACCTATTTTTGCAACTCTCTTATCATTTTACTTAACAATTTTTATGTGGTTTGGATCATTTCATAATTGTAACTAATTCTTTTGAAGTCTTATTAACTCATTTATTTGATCTCTAATGTTTTTAATTACTAATAGTCTTAATTTATTTCAATAAATTACACTGCCCAAGTGACCTATGACAGGCTGACTAAACTGGATAACGGGTCGTTGGCACTGGACACCGCGGTGCCTCGGGCCGTCACACCATGGGACGCAGAACGTCAACCATGTATGCAGTCAGTATGGCTAAGAAGCCATGATATCACATAATCGGGCATAAAAGCCATGAATACGGGCATAAAAGCCATGAATACGGGCATAAAGCCATGAATACAGGCATAAAGCCTTTCGCAGTACTGCTAAAACAATACCCTATTGGCATGCCAAACTATCCAATCTGACACACATGTCTAGGCAATACAAGGGCATATAATATCATCAAATATTAATATGTTGTGTTTTATGTCTTTATTATTTCACGATAAATTTCATAATTTGTACATTGATCATAATATTCATACATTCCTTACATCATTCCTAGTGATCACAATTCACAATAATGGTATTCATATACCATTGTACTCAAAATATTTCTCCTCTCTACAATAATGAGAACTAATGTCTCATTCATACATTAATATGGTTCATTTATTCATTCATTATGTTATTCATATTGATCACAATTCTAAACAATGGTTCACATGTACCATTGTATTCAAAACATTTTTCTTTTCTCATTTATACATTCAAGAATCTATTTATGTAATTACAAATTTTATATTTCAAGTCTTGGTGTCACTAATCACTTCATTGGTCAACATTATTCATTTCATTGGTCAACAAAAAAGTTGACTTTTGCATAGAAAGTAGGTACATTGACTTTGGCACTTCAAACATACAACATTTTTCATTTAAAACTTGTTGGCATTGAGCACCCATACCATTTCTAAACTTAAAACCAAGAGGGCAGAATTTTCAGTTTTTGAAGCTTAATTTTACTGTTCCATTAAGCACTATTGCAGAGGGAATTTGAGGAAATGGAAAACATGAAAGTTGTTCCTTATTTTGTCTAGTTGAATTTCTTTTTTTGAATCACTCCATTTGGAGTTATGTAGCTCCAGATATGGTCCAAAAACCACAGCTGGCCAGATTTCATTTCTGCAGAATTTTACCAAATCTACAGTCACATGAATAGTGACTGTGAGTGCCATTTGGGTTAGGTTCTGGTCATAATTTGGGGTAGGTTTCTTCATGAAAGTTGTTTGTCTATGTCTTAACTTGTTTCTGTAAAAATTTCAGGTCAATTGACCATTTCTACAGTGAGTTATGGCCAAAATAAGTTTACTGTTCACGTGCACTGTTTATACTGGTATCTTGGGTTCTGGCAGATTTTGATCCAACTTTGGTCAGTAATTTGATCAAGTTAAGTTCATAATTTGGTCTAACTTTCTTCATATGAAATGTTCTACTATGCCTTAGGTTTCCATTGGTTCAAGAATCGCCTAAATCTGAGTTTTCTGAAGAGAGTTATAGCCATCCAAACATTACTGCTCAAACGAAAATCTGCAGAGTTGCAGGTTTGATAACTCAACTTTGGTCAATAATTTAAATGGGTTAATGGAATAATTTGGGGTAATGTTCTTCATAAAAGTTGTTTGTTTATATCTTATCTTGTTGCTGTAAAAATTTCAGGTCAATTTGATCATTCTAAAGTGAGTTATGGCCAAATGAACAGTTACTGTTCATTTGGTCATTTCTGCAGTGCCGTGGTATCCGGATTGGGGCCAACTTTTGGTCCACTTTCTTTGGTCTTTTGGGCATGGTTTCTTCAGCAAAAATGTGCCATTATAAGCCTAGTTTCATGTCCAATTGGCCAAACACCAATTGAACCAACACAGCCCAAGATATGGCAGTCCAAGTGGACTGAAATTTCAGTCACCCTGCTGCACTCATGGGGCAGCCTGCCCATTCCACTTTGCCATGCAATAATTCACTCCTAATTATGGTCAACTTACCATTAAAATGGTCACTAATTGACCATTAAAATGTTCTCTAACAATTTCCCAAGCTAAATCCAAGTTTCACTCCCAAACCCTAGCTCATTTTCAAGGATTACACCAACTACCTTAGTTAGCACACCAATTCATCATACATATATATATATATATACCTTAAACATCATCTTTAGTCCACTCTAAGTCCATCAAAAACACTTAATCTTGTTCCTCCCTAGGGCTGCCAAAAGTCATTGTATACATACACATAAATTCCATTCATTTAATTCACAAATTCTTGCTTATTTTAGGTCTCTAATCATGGAAAGAGAAAGATGTATGCATAATAGGCACTAACCTCTTTAATGGCAGAATTTTCTAAGCTTCAACTCCACTTTCTTTGCTTTTCTAGGCTGCCAAACACTTCCCCAAGTTGTATGGACAAGTTTTAATGAAAGGTGTCTAGGGTTTTATAGTGGAAATTCATGGGAAATGGAGGTAATGAAAGAAAATTTTCATGGAGGGAGGAAGAAGAGAGGGTCACGTTTTGAGGAAGAAGAAGAAGAAGATGACCAGAATTTTTGGTCTTTCTTTGTCTCTTTTAAGTGATTTAAGAAAGCTTGTTGAATGGTGATTGGTTGGGAGAAAGTAAATGACATCATCATATGTCATAAATGGGCATTTTTCTCATTTTCTATTCTTTTCTTCTCTACTTATTTTCAATTTAATTTTTAGCAATATTTATTCATATTTTGAATCATAATAATTATTTACTTAACTGGACAAGTCGGCCAAAAATCGTCTCTGAAGGCGAAATGACCAAAATGCCCTCCGTTTGGCTTAACGGGTCAAAATTGTCTGTACCGATTGAAAAATTTTTCTAAATATTTTCTTGGCATTCTAATGCCATAGGAACCTCAATGACCCTTCTCTGGAGTCCCAATAATTATTTTATGAATTTTCCTGTCTAGGGCTCCTCGTTGCGAACCGCAACTTCCCTCCAGTTACCCATCGCTTGGGCACCTACTGCTTAACTTGGTTGTATTTTATTTCTAAAATTTTTTCTAAATTTTTCTTATTAATATTTGAGTTAATTATGGTTCCTGACTTTAGTTTAAATATTTTTCCGGACGTTCTAGCTGTCCGGACTGACACCGGTCACCGGAACAGTAGAATGTACGGAGTTGCTACCGGAAGGGTGTTACACCGTTAGCAACCCGAGACCTGGGGAAAACTTCATGAAATAATTTTTGAGACCTCAGGGAAGGATTATTGGGGTTCCAATGACAATAAAAAGTTAAGAAAACACAAGGAAAATTTAATCAATCGATACACACAATTTTGGCTCGTTAAGCCAAACGGAGGGCATTTTGGTCATTTCGTATTCAGAGATGATTTTTTACCAACTTGTCCATTTATGTAAGTGAATTATATGACATAAAATATGAACAAATATTAATGAAAAATTATTTAAAAATGAATAGGCAATGAAAGAAAAGAAAATAAAAATTATGGGATTTATTACTTCATGCTTATGTAAGCATGAGGTAATTAAAAATGCTATGGCCAATCAAATTAAAGCAAGACAATTATAATACATTAAAAATAGCAAAAAGAGGGCAGAAATCTGGAACAAACCAGCAGCCTCTTCCTTCTTCAAAAAACGTCCCAAAGCTCTCCCCCACTCCTCCATAGCCAAGCTCACCAAAAGCTTGCTTTCCCTAGTTTTCTTCCAACAAAAACCCTAGGTGTTAACACAAAAGCTTGCTCTTTCATCTTGGTGACTCTTTTGGGAGTAAAAAGAAGTGTTAAAGAAGAGTTCTTACAAGTTTGAGATTAGCTCCATTAAAGGTTAGTGACTTAAACTTGTTTTTCTCTTTAAATTCATGTTGAAGGAGTATGATTGAGAGCAAAATTACAAAGAAATTTAAAAAATAACATGTGTATGCCCATCCCACATTTTTGGCAGCCTTGGATGTGGTAAGGTTTTTGAGGATTTCATGGAACTAGAAATGGTAGTATGGTTGCCTTAACATTAGTCTCTTAAGTGAAATGGTGAAATGCAAGTTAAATGCATGATTTGAGATGTTAGGGTTTGGGTTTGGGTATGAAATGGAGACTTTGAGCATGTAATGGTGAAAGTAAGTTTTAATAGTCAATTAGTGACCATTTGGTTATGTGTAAACAAGAAATGAAGTGGTTTGCATAGTGGGAATTGAAGTTAGTGAGGCTGCCTTTGGTGACCTACAGGACTGGGCATGAGTCCAGCAAGTTTGGGCAGTAATAACTGGAGTTGTAGAGGTTCAATTAGTTCAAGGACAATTGGGCATGAAACTAAACACATAATGTCACAACTTTAGTGAAGAAACCATGCCTAGAAAACCAAACCAAGTTGGCCTAAAGATTGCCCTAATCCGGGTGACCTGCATTCTGCTTGGGCAAAATGACCAAATAAACAGTATTTAGTCATTTGGCCATAACTCAGTGTAGAAAGTTCCAATTGACCTAAACTTTTACCAGCAACAACCTGAGATATAGATCTACGATTTTCATGAAGAAACTTAACCCAAATTTTGACCACAACATGTTCAAAAGGTGACCTGCAATCACTGCCCCAAACATTGTAGATTTGGTCAATCCAGAAAATCTGGGAAGTTGGCAATCCGGCCAGTTATGGTGTTTAGGCCATAACTTGAGCTACAAAACTCCAAATAGAGTGATTCAAAAAAATAATGTAACTAGACAAAATAAGGAACAACTTTCATGTTGACCACTTTGCCAAATTCCCACTGCAAAAATAACTAATGGAATAGTAAACACAAAGTTTGTAATCTGAAAATTTTGAACAATTAACATTAAACTTAGAAATGGTATTGGCAACCAATACCAACAATTTTAGAATGCAAAATGTGGTATGTTGGGAGTATTATAACCAATGTACCTATTGCCTATGCAAAAGTCAACATTTTAGTTGACTAATGAAATGAATAGTAACACCTAAACTTAAATTTCTAGATTTGTACAATTTAAAAGTGTAACATGCCCTAGTACACCTAGCATGATTGGTTTGGATAGGTTGGCATGCCAATAGGGTTCTGTTAGCAGTACTGTATATGGCTTCATGTTATTCTGTGTTTTATGGCCTCACGTGCCATTCTGTGATAAAATAGCCTTTGGCTATGTTAATTGAGTCATTATACTTGAATTTTATCCTTGATGATTATTACAGCTTATTAGCTATTCTGTTGTACACCGGGAGACACAATGTGACCGATGGTGTGATGGTCCAAGTTACTTAGTACCCAGTGCTAGTTTACCCGTTTATCCAGTTCAGTCGACTAGTATGGGTTACTCGGGCAATGATAATGAATCTTATAAAAATTTTAATCAAATAATATTGCAATAAATGCCAAAAATTAAGTCTACCTAAAATGCAAACATACATTCTGCATATTTATGTTATTTTAGTTATTTTATTTTATATTGTCACCACTAAACAGATTTGCTTAGCGCGTCGCTTTTGCCACGCGCAGGTACTGGAGACATAGCTGGGGAGTCCAGCAGACCTCATACTGGGTGAGCTTTCAGATCTGCACACAGAGTCCAGAGTCACCTCACGTTTGCAGTGCATTTGGTAGGACATTAGGCCACTTTTGGTAATTTGGTATTTTAGTATTTTGTAAACTTTTATAATGTATATTATAAACTCATGTAATTATGTTTTTAATTTAATTATCTATGAACTATGTTCAATAATAAATGTGAGTATTTCTCATTGAATTGAGTGTGATATGAAATGAATTGAATTTTGAGATACTGAAGTGATTTGAGAAATTATTGAAAATATGTTGATGGTTGACTGAGATTGAAACTATGATTATATTGGAAGTGTTTTTAACAGATCCAGAAGAACTGTTTTTCCAATTTACAGCCGACACTCTGCTGGATTTTCTATAAAATTTACAAAAAATTCAGATTAATAAAAAATTGTGAATAAATGAATTCAAAAGGGTAAATTATAATGAAAATGTGAATTGGTGCTCCGGCACACTATGTGGCATATCTTGCTCGGCTGCACTGTAGACAGGTAAGGGGTGTCACAAATGTAGTTTCAAGTTCTTAATTTTTCTACCTTCATAGTTCCACAAACTAACCATATGCATAGTCAAAGTACTATGAAAGGTATAAGCGAGCTAGATAGGAAGAGATAATTAGAAAAAAGGGCTAAAACTTTGATGGTGGTATGGGAAAACTAACATCATCATAAAGATCGAAAGGATAGGTGTGGAATGATGTTCAGACAAGGTTTTTTTAGGATTCAATGGTCTTAAATAAACTAGCAATGTTCTCTAGTTGGGTGTTAATGACAATAAGTACTACTAAAGGGCACCTTATGAGACACTGCAAAACAGGGAAGTAGGACATTTCTATAAGAAGCAAAGATAAAAGGGGTAAGATAATAAGGCTTAAATTACAAGGAAGTTGCATCAAGTAGGACAACAGAAGTGTAGTAAGCTCATAACCCATAAGCCTAATCGCTTGTTATAAAAGGGTAAAGAGAAATAAAGCTTAGCTTTAAGGTCAAGGAGTAAGTCAAACCCAAATAATTTTCAAGAAATAACCATCCTTCTGATTGAACATTTAGGGATAAATGTTCTTAGGGGGAGAGGGAGATTGTAATACACCTCACTTAGAGTAGTCAAAATCTTTACCCCAAGATGGGATTTTCGCCTAAATCCCATATGAAGGAAAGGTCTAAGGGAACTGGAGTGTTAGTGAGAGAGTAAAAAAAAAGAGGGGCTAAATTGTAAAAAGTTTGTAAAAGCAAGTTCAATTGCCAAAGTTCCTCAAGATCATAATATAAAACCTAAAGATTAGGGCCCCCTAAATTAGCCCTCTTTTATTTTCTCCACCGCTCTTTCCATTTTCTTTCCTCTCCCTCTAGTTCCTCACCCCACACAACCCAAAACACCCTATTCTTGCTCCTTCATGAAACAAAATCACCTCTAAGCCTTTAATAAGGGTAGAGATACCTTTTCCTCTCTCCTATAAATTGATTTGAAGAACAAATGGGAGAAATCCTCTCTTTGAAAACCCTAACCAGAAGAAATAAGCCTTACCTTTCTCTTAGTTTTAGGTTTAGTATTTGTAAAGAAAGTTAGTGTAGGTTTTGGATAAGCATGTTTTAGGGTTTAGTATAAAAGTTATGAATTTGGTTATAAACCTAATCATTTAAGTAAATAAAGAATGTTCTTAGTTATTTTAAGTCTACAATGACGTAATCAACCTAGAATTAGAAAGTTAGGACTAATGTTGCGATTTAAGGTTTGAAAACATAAAGTTTTGCACTATGGACAAATTCTGGTAAACCCAGGTTCGATGGCTAAACCATTAATGTTTGGTAGTTAATTCATGTAAACAGTCACATAAACAATGCACAACCAACTTTAGCCGCTGAAGCTCAAGACTTCGATCGTGCCGAACATGCCCTGACTGAGAATCCCAAATTTAATCAATTATTTTTAACTCCTAAATTTAGAATCCCTTACACTTGTTTCTTGTAAACTAAAGAATAGAAAAAAGAACCTAAATAATTAGACTATTGATACATTCATATTGTAAATGCATTTAATATGACCATGTATGAGTAGCTTCTTTATTTTAAGGTTAGGGATATAGCACTTTTAATTCAATTATGGATTTGATTAGATCTTATTTTAAGAAATTGAAATTTTGTTCTTTGATTCAAAATCAAATGATCTTAATATATGCCATGTGTTGGTACCACTTAGTATTGATTTTTAAATATTACATGAAGGACTTAAAGGTGAAGATTAATATTAGATAAAACAGAATTTTCAACTTAGAGTTCTTGATCTAGAGAGATAAACTGCAATTCTATGTGAAATTGATAATTAGTCCAAAAACTTAATGGCTTTTAATTAATTCAATCGCCATTAAAAGTAAGGTTTAAGTTAATTAAGATACAATTTGAGTGCCTTGAGAGAGGACTTGAGGTAATATAGGATTAATTTTCTTCAAGATTATATTTTCCCTTTTATTCAATAAATTAAACTGAATCTATAATTGATTGAAGTGTGAACCCTTAACTTTGAAATGTTTTAATTCTTTGGTATATTAGTTTAGTTAATTAGCTCATATTAGCATTTTAGTGATAATTAGCTTTTGCTTAATCATCCCTCTTGAATTCAATAGTCTTGAGAATTATGATTTCGATGCAGTTTGGTATTGAACACAATCCTCATGGGAACGATACTCACTCATCACTTTTTTACTTGTTAACGATCTGTGCCCTTGCGGGAGTTTGCACAACAACTATGGGGTAGTTAGAAGCCTTAATTGGGGCTTTGAGTTACTAACCACAAAATTAGGTTTCTGTAGGCCCTAGAAGGGCTTTGTGATATTGTTATGGGCTTAAGGCCTTGCGTTGAGTTGCTTTACAGGGAAGATAGGTTTAGTTTTAGGAGAGACTCTGCCATATTTTTGACAGGATAATTAATATAATTAAGTTAAGTTAATTATGCAAATACAGATAATGAATGACCAATGCCTAATAAACTATTAGCATATTTTTATAAGTCAATCCAGCCAACAGTGTTAGTCATCCTAAAAAGCCCAATAATAGTAAATGGTCAACCAGTACTATGAGTAAAACTTACTTAAATTGTTTTAAATGCTTTTCCTTATTTAAATGTTTATAGCATATTTGGCACATTCATACATTATGATATTATGATCTTATTTAGTATAGGTGCATAACTAATTTTATATGTTAGCAATGCATTTCACAATGATGTTGCATTATTAATTATGTTGTGTTGGTAGTTCATGGATGACCCACTAGTTCTCATTGGGAAAGGAAGTAAGGTAAAAGGAGTGGCATACATGCAAATGAATTCATTTATGAAAAGTAAAGGAAAAGGGATGTTGAATAAGGCAATTCTATATCTCAGACATTCGAACACTAGGAGTACAGGATCCACCTCAGGTAAGTCATGGCTTTTGTGTCCCTGGTATCCATTGCGTGTTATGTTAAGAGAAAGTCTTGAGGAGCTCTTTTAATGGGACGAACACATTGGACATATATGGTGGCCAGATGACCACTGGTGACATAACAACCTTGTTATGAATTGTTTGTGCTATGTAAACATCGTGTGATTGCTAAATTTAATGTGCTTGGATATAACTATTTTATTATAATGTTTTATTTCCCTAAAGTATGCTTATTCTCACTGAGCTCCTAGCTTACCCCCTTTCTTTATCTTTCCCTTCAAGAATAAGCATTGAAGATACAGTTAGTAGGTTTTGGCTAACTGAGTTTCAGAGGTTTCTTCCTCAATTTTGCTTAAACGTATATGCACATTTTATGGAACTTCATTTGTAAAGACATGTAATTTAGTCATTTTGCCTACTATGCCTTACCACTCAATATTTGGTAATATCAAAGAACTGCACTTATATTTTGTTGATAAAGTATTTTTATAAATAATATGGGCTTTAAGTGAGATTTATATGTCAAGTTAAGCTTGTTATGGGATCTAGTGGCCTTAAGCCTTTCAGTTCTCTAGCGACGATAGCAACTCGAAATTGGGCTATTACATCACTAAAGTATAAAAATTATTCACTATTGTTAGAAAATTCTAAAAATATTTCCAAGGTCCTTAACCTCATTATTTTTTTTTCCAATTCATTTTATTTCATTACTTTAAGTCATGAATATTAATCTAAGTACCGAGCAAAACCTACCACACAGGTGAAAATAATAACTTTGAGTTCATTGTTAACTTTGCACAAATGGGCATCTAGAATGTGTTCAAAACATCGAAAAGTGTTAAAAAATACAGTAATATAGGGTGCCTTCTGTCACAGGTTGGTAGGCACCTTATTCTGGGCATAAATGCAATCCAAAGCACGATAAGGCTATCAAAGATCTAAGAATATTTGGATGAACCCCAAAGCATGTTGATCACATAAGTAATCTTAGTTTTTGAAAATGACAATTGGAAGTTTCTAAACTCACTAATAAATTATAGCTATTAGTGGGCCACCTAACTTTTTCAATGATGAAAATAATCCCAAATGGCCTCAAATCACAACTCTCAAAGCGAGGAATCAATTGGAGGTCTTGAATCATCTAGAGGATTCTCAATTTCGCCAAGATTAAGTTAAAAATTGATTAGGGAGAGATTTTCTCTCTCCTATTTTTTAGAGTTGACCTAAGCTACTGATGGTTTAAAAACATCACCCCTAGCTAAGATGAGGCGAATGGTAGCGATTTGGTGGTCGTTCGACAACTAAAGGGTTTGAATTTAACTGAATTGTCCATAGGTATGGTGGATTTGATAGATTCTCCTTTTACTAGTGCTACCATGGTAAGAAATTGGTGGTCACTTGTTCGTTGAAGCAAGGGGAGGGAAAAGGCAGCAAGTTTGAGTGGTTTCAGTGTTGCCAGCAAGGGTGGGGAGAGAGAAGCTTTGGCAGCTAAAAAAACCAAAGAGGGAGGGGTTGAGTGACTAGTGTGAGAGGGATGGTGAGAGCAAAGGGATAATAAATGGAGGAGCTATTATGTAATTTTATACTTTTGATAATGCAAAATTAAAATTTGGTCTCTCTGGTCAAAACTTCTATTCAATGAGGTTTAAAAACTTTTCAACTAAGTTTCCATAATTTTTTTATTTCGACGTAGCAATAATCTTTTTCTCCTCTTTTCCTTATTAGGGAGATTTAAATACACTTAAATAAATTTTTATAACTCTAAAAATATTTAAAATATATTTAGAACATTAAATTAATCAAAATGGTACCAGTCAAGCTTTAAAACAAAAATTTAAATTAGACCCACATAAAATTTTTAAAAAATTTTGAAACATTACAATACAAAAGGGGAAAGAAAAGAGAGTCTAAAAAATTGAAAGGAGAGAGAGAGACAAAAGTAGAGACAGAGAGCGGTGGAGGGAAGAAAAAGAGATCACAATTTAATAATTTTGATAAATTTAATTATGTTATAATGATAATCTTCAATGACTTAAATTTTATTTTTTAAAACTGAAAAAATAATTCATGGATGAAAACAAAGCATTAGAATTTCAAATTAGAAAATTTATCTCATTAATAATAATAATTTTATAAACAACAATAATAATAATAATAATAATAATAATAATAATAATAGTTTATTATTATTATTTTAAATAAAGTGAATATATAAAATCAAAATAAGAGAGTTTATGGCTATCATTCCATGACTTTGAAGGCCACATCCATAAAACATTTTAAATAGCACCCAAAGAAAGCAAGGCCACAAGAAAAACAGGACAATAAGGTAACCTTACAATGGGTCAAACGACATGTCAGGACACTGATGGTTCTGAGCTCATGCCGGAGATATTTTTTTGATAACGACCTCTTTCCTCAGTATGCATTGCACCCATCTCTCTCTTTCTATAAAACTATTATTATATATATATATATATATATATATATATATAGTTTTTTTTCGCCAAACAAACTGGATTATTATAGTTTAGGTGTTAGATGAAATAGAGACAACGCTTCCGCCCGGAACCTGTCCTTTTCACTTTACTTTCTTTTTAATAATTACATAATAGAAATCTTTCTTGGAATGTTATCTCCATTTTTGTAGATTATTCAATGC
This sequence comes from Hevea brasiliensis, assembly GCF_030052815.1. NCBI lineage: Eukaryota > Viridiplantae > Streptophyta > Magnoliopsida > Malpighiales > Euphorbiaceae > Hevea > Hevea brasiliensis. The sequence continues at coordinate 96,614,339 of NC_079497.1, forward strand.
GGCTGCTGCATTATCTTCTATTATTCGTTCTTTTAAAATGTCAAAATTTAGATTTTAGATTTTTTTTTTTTTTTTTTACATTTGTAAGAATATAATAAGATTGATATGATCATAAATTATAACGTTGAGATGCTAGTAATTAATTCTTTACATGTATCATATTTTATTTGTATTTTTTTAATTTGTACAAATATAATGAATATTTGATTTTATAATTTTTTTTAAAAAATTCTATTTCATTAATTATAAACAAAATATAATTATAAATTACAGATTAACATGTTACTTGTAAAAAAAAATGACATATATAAAACATAATTCAACGATTTTGATCTCGTTGATAGAGCATATTATGATAAAGTTTAAAACTTTTACTTCACCAAATGATCAGAAATACGTTCCACTCAATCGCAAATCACTATATAATATTTTATTTTTTTTAAAGCATTTTTACGAGTTCAATCGGTCGATCTTCAAATTCAAATCTTTTACTAAAAAAAGTATCTGCACCTCTTATTGTAGTTCTGTCCAACCAACAAAATAATTCAACAAAGATAGGCTCTGCGACAATCATAATGATAATCACCTCCACACCCAAATGGATACAAATCAGGAGGTTAATGAAGAGACTCAATAAAATAATTTCTACAACAAGAAGAGACACCTCTAAGAAATGGGTCACAACATCAACAAAACCCTTTTTAGGAGAACAAAACACTTCAAATCTATCAACTAGGATATATTTAGAGGAATTAAATTCAAAATTTGATCTAAACAGATATATATTTAAAAATTATTTTAAAAAATATAATAAAAAAAAAAGGAGAGACACCGATGAGAACACCTAAGAAAGGGAAAACTAAGATGAGGAAGGAAAGTAAAAAAAGAAAGAAAATATATTTGATACTATAATAAAGGATTTAAAGAGGTATTGAGAATCAAAATGGTTTATTTTATTTTATATTATATTATGTTATTATTTTGATTATACTTCTTATTTTTTATATTATATTATAGAGCATATAAAATATTTATTATTATTATTATTATTGTTAAAGTTGTAATTATATCTAATTAAATATGATGTGTGTGTGTATATATATATATATTATTAATTTTATTTTTAAAATAAAATATCTAAAGCCTCAAGTTCTCACGCTGAGTGGCAAAGTGCTTGTTTCCATAATAATTGCATTGAGTGGCTATGTGCTTATTTCCATAATAATTGCATCTTATTCAAGATAATGAGGAACAAATTTGTTAGGAAGGTATAATTGAAAAGAATTCATTAGCCACTTTTCCTAAAAGATTTTCATATTTTCAAAGAAAAAATTTTGCTTTTAGCTAAGATGTAAAAATTAAATCAATCATTGCCTAACAAATTAAGTATAATCTAGAATCTCACTAAAATCACATCAAAATCTTAAAAATTATTATGTATCCTTTTTCTTTTTTTCTATTGTTTCATCTAAAATGAAACAAAATATCTCATAAAATAATCATAACGGTGTAAGAAAATATATTGAAAAGACTGTTGGATTTTCTCTGATTTTACAAACCAAAGTGACAAGTGAAAAGCTTTAAAATGTCGCCATACAAAGTTTGTACAAAGAACGGTGCATGAAGATCCACCCTCAACACCAAACCAAACGAAAGTAGAACACTTGGTAATTGATATCCATTTGGATTATGGCTGTCACTTGTCATCATGATATGCAATACAAAATGAGTTAAACCACCTGGGGTCAATCTTGTACTTTCATTTTATTTTTTTATTAAAAATTAGATAGGTTTATTCAATAATTCACCTAAGATTTAATAAAATCCGAGCAATTTATTATCTAAATAACTCCAACATAAAATTGCTAATGTGACGGTTTGCCACCTTTAATTATAGTATAGTTGAGTATTCGATTTAAATCGAATCAAATTATTAAAATTATATTTATTAAATTATTATATTTTAAAAATTAAATTGAGCCTAAATGAATAAAAAATTATATTAAACAAAATAGTTATATTATAATTTAGTTCCATTTGAATAGATTAGTTTTTTAGTTTTGATAAATTTTTAATTTTGATTTATTTTTATGTTATTTGATTTAATTTTGACCTTAATTTAGACATAATAATCATTAATTAATGAAATTAAATAATTTATATATAAATATAATTGCATATAATTCATAAATTTTCTATAAAAATAAATTAATTTAAAAATCAATAAAGTAATTCGGTTCGATTTGGTTTAATTAATTTTTTATCCAAAATCGAACTAAACCAAAAATTAAAATTCTTAAAATATAAAATCGAACCAAACTGAATTATCTTAAAAATCGAATTGAATTATCGAATTAAGATGGTTCGGTTCGATTTATTCATGTCAAACTGAGTAATGCTCACCCTTACCTTTAACTTAAGTTTCATAACCAATAAGATAGTGTTTGGTTTAACTTATGAAAATTAACATACTATTTATAAACATTTAAAATTTTAAGTAGTTATATATTTAATTAAAGTACTTATAAGTGATAGATAAGCAGTTGATGTGCCAGATAAAAAATAGCTTATGAGCACATTAATGAAAAAATTTTAAAAGTTAAATGAAAATAATATAGTAAAATACTTGGTCAAACTAACTTATAAGTATCAAAATAAAAAGTTAGGTCTTTCTTTTTTTTTTTAAAGCTTAGAAGCTCAAATTATAAGTTTAAAAATTATTATAAACAAATAGGTCAACATATAAATTTAAAAATTATTATAAACAAATAAGTTAAGATGAATACTCTCTGAAAGCCTTATTTGACATTAAAATTAGAGAGTCAAAATTACTTTTCAAGAAAAAAAATATTATTATAGATATTAAAAAAATTATTTTTAAAAAATTATTTTAATATTTTAATATTCTAATGATTAAAATTTTTTTAAATTTAATTTTAAATTATTTTTTAATATTTTTTAATTAATATATTTAAAAATATATTTTTTAAACAATACTCACAATAATAATATCAAATAAATTCTAAATTAGGTTAGTGGCTGATTTATTTTTTGTCCGACATCACATCGTTTCTCACAAATCCAGCTTGTAGCAACATTTGTTAGAAGCAGCTCGGAGCAACTTGTGTTATGAGCAAAAACAAAATGCAAATAATGTGCACGCAACTTTGGTGCTTGGCCATTATATATTATATTTGCTTATTATAAAAAGTTGTCACCAACCGGTAAATGTGCTAGATATTTTTAATATTCAATTTCAATCCTAAATATATGTTTGGTGAAGTGTCAAAATTTATATTATTTAGATGAGTAATAATTTATTTTTAGCATTAACCATTGACGTGTAAATTAACATACAGAGTTATTCGATGGAAGGCTCAAATGTGATCTTTTATAGGCACAATAAGCCGATGAATACAATTGATTGATTATATAGTGAGAGATAATATTTTCTTTTAAGGTAAATAATCTTAAAATAGATAAATTAAAAGATTTGAACTTAAAACTTTTCGATTCCTTATGTTTTAAAAATAGAGAAATATCAATCAAATTACTCATTGATTGGCACCATTTATCTTTCTTTTTTGTTTATTATAAAGGTGGATAATGTTAAAATAAATTAATCAGAATACTCGAACTTAAAATCTCTCAACTCTTTATATTTTAAAGGTAAAGAACAAACAACAAGGTACTTCTTCTTAATCAGATTAGATGTGAGTATATATATATATATATATATATATATATATATATATATATATATATATATATATATATATATATATCAATTTAGAAAAACATCCTTATTTTATATAGTTAGAATATGAATTTATTCTTGAAAAAATATAGAGCATAGTTTATACTTCTTTGGATTCCATTTTGTAGATGCCACTTGGGTTAGTTTTATTTTTAGTCATTGGAGATTACAGGCAGATAGGTGTCTTCTATTCTCTAGCTCTTTCTTCCAAATGCAGTGTACCTTTCCCTCTCTTTTTGACGAACAATATGGTTGGCAAGGTTGTCAAGCCAAATGGGTCTTTTTATAAATTAAATATAAACCAAGAAATACAATTTACTAACCTAGGTTTACTTTATCTCTCTTCATCCTTGTTTTCTTGCATATGCCATTGTTTTTCAAATTATTTCGTTAACTTTATCTTTGTTTCTTTATTTATATACTCATTACAAAGTTTGTTCAATCCACCCACCACAACTATATAGCTTATAATAATATCTTGCCTAGGAATTTCCTAATGCATCGAACAATTTTCCATGATGAATTGAAAGAAGTCTAAATTATGAACAAATCATTTTACCTATTTACAATTTAATTTGATGGTTTTAATTTTAGTCAATTTCGATATATTTATTATGATTTTAATTAATTAATTAAAATTAGTCTTTTTTTTTCAAAAATTTGGACTAACTTGAGTTGTTAGCAACTTCGAATCATAGATTCTAACTTATATAGAGACATGCATATATGCATGTAAAATTCGGATAAATTTTGACAATTGTCTCTGAATTTATCTAGTTGTAACGTTACAGTCCCTCAACTTAAAAATGTAACATAAAACCCCATCAACTTTCAATTTTTGTACAGTAAAATCCCTCTAATATTCAATTACTAGTTTTTCAGTTTGACACTAACATGAACAGTTTCAGCATGGAGTTTAGTCAGTATTTCTCTTTTCTCTCTCAAGTCATGTGTAAATTGAATCCTTTTTCTCTCTCTAGACATAATAATTCTTCATGCGTAAAGAGAATAATTTTACACTTTGCATAAGGGAGAAAAGAGAAATATTGACTAAGTGCCATACGGGAGCAGTTCATATCAATTTCTAACTAAAAAATCAATAATTGAAAGTTAAAGGGATTTTACTGTGTAAAATTTGAAAGTATAGGGGGTTTTATGTTATATTTTAAAGTTAAAGAACTATAGTGTTACAACTATATAAGTTCAGGAACAGTTATTGGAATTTATCCTGTAAAATTCTAATAATTATGTCTTCCATCGTTAATCTTAAAGATATTAATTTTATGATGAATTATACTAAAATTTTCATAGTTTTAAGTATATATAGATTGTAAACTTACCCCGAAAGTTAGATCTGACACGTTAGCACTTGTGCAGTACTGAAAAATGACAACCGATATATTGTCTTTCTGCTACGAACAAAGCACCAAAACCAGCCTTTAAGTTTCTTGCTTCTTTGGGCCCCAAAAAAAAACCTCCATGCAAATTATTTGGGATAAATTTTGACAACTGTCCCTGAACTTATCTAATTGTAACATTATAGTCTCTCAACTTAAAAATGTAATATAAAATTCCATTAACTTTCAAATTTTGCACAGTAAAATTTCTCTAACCTCCAATTACCAGTTTTTCAGTTAGACGTTAACTTGGACAGTTCCAGTATGGAAATTAGTCAGTATTTCTCTTTTCTCTCTCAAGCTATGTATAAATTGAATCATTTTTCTCTCTATAGATAAAACAATTTTTTATGCGTAAAAAGAATAATTTTACACTTTGCATAAGAGAGGAGAGAGAAATATTGACTAAGTACCATGTAGGGACTATTCACATCAGTTTTTAACTGAAAAATCAATAATTGAAAGTCAGAGGGATTTCACTGTGCAAAATTTAAAAGTTTAGGGAGTTTTATGTTACATTTTAAAATTAAAGGACTGCAGTGTTACAACTATATAAGTTCAAGGACAGTGATTAAAATTTATCCAAATTATTTGCTAGTTAGTATTGGCACATTACCATTTGGCTTGTTAAAAAAAAATCTAAAACTTTTAGGGTATTTATGTTGTAATTAAAATTTTAAAATCTGTGCATTATAGTCGAATCTTAGTTAGTTGTCACAACTGTAGTCAAATAAACTAAATTGAATTAAAGAAAGCTAATGTAATTTACAATATAATCCTTGAAATTTTATTTGATTAACAAAATAGTTCATTTTTTAAAATTTTATATTTAAATATTTTTATTTGTTATACAATTTTTTTTTTTTTTTTGACATTGAAATTTTTATTAAAGAAAGGAAATGCAATAAGAGCCACAAAAACATCTCCACAAGCCTAGCCAAATTTTCTGAGACAAAAAAATAAATATAAAAAAGGCAAGGAAATAAGATAGAACCTAACAACAAAAGTAGCCAAACAACACTAGACCAAGAGACACTAGAATAGAGGGAGCACCTCCATCCACAAGCCAAAGCCATAGCAACCCCACCAAAAGCAACGCAAGAAAGCCAAAGGATTGAGCCACAAACACGAATTGAGAGCTAAATAAGGAGCATAAAGACCCACCACACAGCAAAATAAGATCACATGAAATTGACATGGTGCACAAATATATACCGGACCCGAAGACCTTTGTTTTCCATTTTCATGAGGATTCCTAATTCTATGGGATTCTTTATTTTCTAGATATGTTTTATCTATATTCCTAGTTTATTTAGTACTCTAAAATATTAATTTTATTTAATTTAGGTCTTTAAATATGTTTTTAATTTAGAGGAGGACTCTTTAATTTATTTCTATCTAAATTAGGATTTAGAACTCTATAAATATCCATTATATTTTCATTATGTTGAAGTTTTAAGATTTATTCAATGAAGTATTTTTTTTCATAAAGCTGTCTTTGCTTTATTTATTTTAGACTTTGTATTAAGTCTTGTTTATTTTAAGATCATGGATTAGATCTTGTTTGCTTTCAGGGTTTGATCATGTGTCGATCCTTTTTCATATTACACGCTATGTCAGGTGGTATCAGAGCAGGAATTTCACCCTCATTAAGATGGCCAATACTGCTAATGGTGCTGATAATCAACCTCGGGGTGGTAATCAAGGGTTGCCTACTGTTTGGAGAGTAATTGAAGAACAGTGAAACAATATGGTACAATTTAAAATAAATTTGGAATGGCAATTTCAGGAGCTTCAAGAGCAATGCCCTACCATGTTGATTATTGGTAAAAATAGGAATCAAGTACCTATTCAAGTTGGTGGAGCTAATCATGATAGAGTTGAACTTGACCATGTTCTCTTCAACATGAGAAGAAGAGCTATGATGGAGGATGATACAAGCGACGATGAGGAGATGAACTTCGAGTATGTTGCACACCAAGGATAAGGAAGAGGTAGTCGAAATTTCCAACAACACTATAGGAGAGATGATGAGTTCAAACAGAAGATGGATATCCCTACCTTTAGTGGAGATCTTGACATTGAAGGTTTTCTTGATTAGTTAACCAAAATAGATCGTTTCTTCAAATATACTAAAATTTCGGAGGAACGAAAGGTCAAACTAGTGGCTTATCAATTGAAAGGTGGAGCTTCCATATGGTGCGATCGAGTGAAAGAAAATAGAAGGTGAGAAGGGCACAATCCAATTACTACTTGGAGGAGGATGCAACAATTACTATGGGGTAGATTTATACCTCCATATTATGAACAATATTTATTTGAAGCTTACCAAAATTGTTTGCAGGGAAATAGCAATGTTAATGAATATACTACTGAATTCTTGAGGTTGGCAATAAGAAATCACTAATTCGAAAGTGATAATTAATAAGTAGCATGATATTTAAGGGGACTAAAACGTTCACTTTATAGAAAGATCAGGATCCAAATGGTTATGAGCATGCAAGAGGCAAGGAACTTCATGTTAAAAGCTAAGATTGTGTTGAAAGAAAGAATTTACCATGACCATTATCAAAAGTATTAGTATGGTGAAGATGACAACCATGGTGAATTTGAAAATGCAAAGGAAGTTGCATAAGGCGAATCAAGCTCAAGTATTGTTACCATGGAGAAGATGAGCAATAAAAATCCAATGGGTGGAAGCAATAAAGGTACAACTTTGAATCCTCCCAAAACTAATAATCTATATGCAAAACCTACTCCTATCAAATGCTATAGGTACAACGAGGAAGGACATAGGTTTAATGAATGCCCAAAGAGAAAAATCATCAACATCATTGAAAAACATCATGATGATGATGGTGAAATCTATTATGGACCTGATGGAAAGGATGAAAAGAAAGATGTGAACAAGATGAATCGACATGCTTGATGAGGAGGTCAATGTTCATCAAAAGATTGAAGACAAGTCATTAAAAAATTTTGTAGAATAAAAGGATCATCTTGAATTTGAATTTGATACTCTTGCAATGTCTTTTGCTATGGTTGATGATGAAGAATTTAAAAAGAGCATCATGGGGAGAGAAGGACATCAAGCCAAGGAGATTTCAATGAAGATTGAAAACTTCTCTAACAATTTTCCTACTGTTTTTGTTGATTTTATTTGTTCAGGTGAGTTTAAGAATTCCAAGGAAGATGTAAAATTGCTCAAATCAATTTTGTTAAACCCAATCTTATTGGTATCATTTAAGAAGAAGATATTGCATGACCTTTCAATAGAGATTTTGGTTCATCAACACTTTAAAATTCGAGGCCGAATTTATCTTAAGTGGAGGAGAATGGTGTGGGAGATAGTCATTCTATTATCATTCAGTCCAGAAATTAGAATTCGAGGTTAAATTTTCTAGAAAGTGTGGATGAATGACGCGGTGAGCAAATCAATACCAGACTCGAAGAGTTTTATTTCTCATTTTCACGAGGATTTCCAATTCTAATGAGATTCTTTATTTTTGTAGATATTTTTTATTTCTATTTCCTAGTGTATTTAGTACTCTAAAATACTACTTCTATTTAATTTAAGTCTTTAAATATGTTTTCTATTTAGATTAGGACTCTTTAATTTATTCCTACCTAAATTAGGATTTAGAACTCTATAAATATCATTGTATTTTCATTATGTAGAAGTTTTAGGATTTATTCAATGAAGTATTTTTCTTCATAAAGTTGTCTTTATTTATTTTAAACTTTGGATTAAGTCTTGTTTATTTTAAGATCTTGGATTAGATCTTGTTTACTTTCAAGGATTTGATCGTGTGTCGATTTTTTTCAGCACTAGACACTGTATCAGAAACATAACCAAAATAGGGGAGCACAACCAAACTCTTATACCAAAACAAGCAAAGTAGCAACAACCTTAAACAATAGAGAGAAATGATGATCACCAAGTAAAATGGACCTAATACTGTGTTAAAACTTTTGAAAGTTGATTGGACCCCAAGCAACTTCGTAACCACTTACCAATGGTCACTATCAAAATACAAAAAAAAAGGAAACCTTTAGAGGAGAAAGCATAATTTAAACGTCCAAACTACCCAAATGAAATTGAGCTTCCCTAAAAACACAACCAGAGTTGAACACACAACAAAAGAGTGTCGTGAATTAATTATGGAAAATAAATTTATAATATAAAATATATTTTATATTTATTTTTAATCAAAATTTTATACTAAAGAATTATTTTTATTGATTAAAATATATTTTAATATAATAAATAATTCAAAAATTACATATTAATATAGTAATCACAAAATAATTATACTGTAAAATTTGTTTCCAATTGTCAATTACACAAAAATTTTTTTCAAGTAGAAACCACTAAATGTTTTCTTAAAGAAACTTCTTTGAAAAACATGTGCATCTATGCATCATTCATTATTCTACTAGATAATTACATGTTCAAATAACCATATATGATATATGTATAATATATCACAGGCAAGGCAATTCTGTGTATTTAACATCCAGATACTAACGTTATAGAATCTTCCTTTTGTAAGTCATGACTTATGGGCTCTTGTATCCATCATTTATGTATTAAGAGAAAGTCCTAAGGAGCTCTTTTAATGGGCTGGGCATATTTGATGTACAAAGGAGGGACTTTTGGTAACACAACTACTATATGTGATTTGTTTGTGCTATGTAAATTTTTAAGAATGATGCATACATGTGATTCTATTTATGGTGCATTTATTACTTTCCCCCAGTCATTTCTCTACTTACTAGGTATTTTTACTTATTTCCCATTTTTGTTTCACCCCTTTAGGTGAATGAGTGAGTAGTGAGTGAAGAGCTTGCAGAGTGACATAGTAAGTCTACTATCATATTGAGGTATTATTCTAGGCTGGATACATGTAATATGGATATAATATTTTGATGACATGTATATTTCGAGAACCATGGACAAACTATGCTTATCATGTTGTACAGTTGAGTTGTAAAAGTCCATTGAGGACTTGTTTACATAATGGAAAATGAGAAAAAGGGGTTATAGACACCATATACAAAATATGTTTATGATACATTTTGATTATTGAGATTTAGTAGGACTTATGCCAAGACTCTAATATAAATGTGAATTATGAATGTGTTTGCCCACATGGCCCTTATCTTATGAAAAGATAATAAAATGATGATGATGTTAAAAGTTTTTTGGGCAAAGCCTAATCTCTGTAATATAATGTGATGACCATAGATGTATTAACATTTTTTAATTATAAATGGTATTATGAATAGTTAAAAATGTGAAGTCAGGCTTGCTATGGGTTTCAATGGTCTTTCTCCTTATCTTAGCTCCCTTCATTTGTATTATATCTTTATCTCCCCCAAAACCACAAAGCTCCAAAAAGCATATACTACATAGCACAAACCAAATAGAAATTCACATCCATTATTAAGAAATAAGAAACTAAAATACTAATGATAGAAAAATGAATCAAATCTACAAAGCTGAGTAAAGGTCTATAAATATATAGAGGAAAAAAGCACAAAACATAAAAACTACTTTTAACTACTTTACAACTTAAAACACATGTGGCTGTGGCTAGCTTTTGTAACTAACTTTTGGCATATTCTTTTAGTTGCTCTAATACCCAACTACAAGCTAGGCCATATATATTAAGCATACATAGCTTAACTATCAATTCTTCAAAAGGAACAACTCTAAAAAGCTTGGTACAAATATCTGCTAACTAAGCTAAAGAAAGAAGAAGGAATAGTTTAATAAGGCTTGAGTGAAGCTTATTTTGGACAAGGTGATAGTCAATTTCAATATGTTTGGTATGCTCATGGAAGGCAGGATTGGCAGCTATCTGGAGTGAAAATTTATTGTAATGGCCCGGCCCACTAGTGATATTGTCCGCTCTGAGCCGAAGCCCTCACGGTTTTAAAACGCGTCACTAGGAGTTACGAACCACCGACTTATAAACCCAGCATCTCTCCCGTGTTTTGTCGATGTGGGATTTGCCTAGGGTGTTACATTTATTATCACAAAAGACAAGAGCTAGTTGTGGATGAAAAACATGTAAAGAAAGCCATTGAATTTCACATATAGTAGAAGATAAAGGCCTGTATTTTGCCTCTGAAGAAGACATAGAAATAGTTGTTTATTTATCTGCACACTAGAAAACTAAGGAATATTTAAGAAATATTCAATGGCTTGTGACAAAGTTTCTTAAATCTATACATCCTACCAAATCAGAGCCATTAAAAGCCTTGAGCTGTAAAGGTGAGTTAGCCGAGAAAAATAGGCTTGCTCTAGGTGAACCTTCAATATATCTTAATTCTATGAGCTGCTTAAAGATGTTAAAAAATGAGATGAACCATAAATTAACTCAATTGTTGATTGGTAAATGAAATATCAAGTATGGTGGAAGTTAAGTTTAAGTATAACAACCTGTCTATAAGCTTCCTATATTGTTGTATGTCAATCCAGGGCACTCTTTAATCCTTTCTCTTAACTTATGCTTATAGTCCATTAGAGTTATAGCAACCTTAGAGGCCAAAAATCCATGTCTAAAAGAATCTCTAGAGCATATTTTCTATGGCCTAAAGCAATACTAGATTTGGATCTAGCAACCTCAAGAAGATGGAAAACTTAAGCTCCCCTAAATCCTTAATCTTAAATTTTGCATCAAGAAAGTATTTCACATTGTCAATTTCAGATAAACTAGTACCAATAAGGATAAGGTCATAGACAAACAAAATTGTGATATCATGATTAGTGTGTTTGACAAAGAGGGAATAATCTAATTGAGATTGAGTATATCCTAAAGAGACAAGGGCTATGAATAACTTGGAAATCCATAATTTGTTGGCCTATTTAAGGCCCTAAAGGAATTTTTTTTAAGATGATAGACCTATTTGACGTTGAACTAAAGAACCTAGGTGCTAAAATCATGTAATCCTCTTCATTAAGGTTGCCATGGAGGAAAGCATTTTTGACATCAAATTGCTATAGAATCTAGTTGTTAGTAGTAGCAAGGGCTAAAAGCAACTTGATAGTGGTCATTTTGGCAATAGGACTAAATGTATCAAAATAATACATTCCCTCTATTTGTGCATAATATTTGGCCACCAAACGAGCCTTATACCTTTCAATGGTACCATCTACTTTACATTTGATCTTCAAGACCCACTTGTAGCCTATGGCACTTTTGCTGGGTTAAAGATCAGTCACAATCCAAGTATTGTTTTGTTTAAGAACTTGAATCTCTACCTGTATAACTTGTTTCTGATAACAATGCTTCACAGCTTGTGTGTAAGACTTAGGTTTAGTGTTAACAGAAATAGCTAAGGTAAAATGTTTATGAGAAAGGTACAAGTTGGATTAAGAAAGAATAGAATGCAGAGGATAGAGTGTGTCTGAGGACTAAGTAGTAATAACCAAAGCAAAAGGAAAACTACAATGGTCATGTTGCAAATAAAAATGTGGTTTTCTAAAATGCATGGAGTGTCTAAGGGCAGTAGGTAAAGGAGAATCAAAAGGTGAGGGAACAAAAAAATATGAAAGGGAAATAGGAATGTCAAGATTAAGAACAAAAGTATATCTTGAGGAAGAGAAAGAGGTGGTAAGTGATGATGAGAAGAATTATGGAAAGGAAAAAATATGTTCATCAAATGAGGCATTTCTAGACATAAATATTTTTATGATGAAGATCCAACAACACATAACTTTAGTGCTAGGCTTAAAACCAAGAAAAACATAGGAATTTGATCTAGGATCAAGTTTTCATCTATTCACACCAAAAGTGAAAGCATAGCATAAAGATCCAAAAACTTTTAGGTTTGAGAAAATAGGCCATTGATTATGCAACATTTCAAATGGTGTTTTATTATGAATAATAGGAAAGGGAAGTCTATTAATGAGAAAAATAGCATGAATGACAGTATATGACCAATATGCTATAGGTAGATTAACTTGGAAAAGGAGAGCACTTGTAAGATTAAGAATATTTAATGGTTATGCTTCATAAGACCATTTTGCTATGAAGTTTCAACATAAGAAGTTTGGTGAATAGTACCTTTATAAGCATAGCAAAGAAGCATATCAAATTCAGGCCCATTGTCACTTTTAATGACTTTTATTTTAGTAGAAAATTGGGTATCAACCATAGAGGAAAAAGATTGTAAAAGTTTTCTTGTTTGTGATTTATTTTGCATAAGATAAAGCTAAGAAAACCTAGTATGATCATTAATAATAGTCAAAAAGTATTTAAGGTTATGAATGGAGGGAATAGGAAAAGGTCCCTAAATATCAACATGGATCAACTCAATTGGCTTTGTTTTGAACTCACTTATAGAAAAAGCAAACTTTCTTTATTTTGCCAAATGACAAATTTCACAACTATTATTGTTGACAACTAAAAAAACCAGAAAGATGTTGATGCAATAACTAAATTCTAGAATCAAAGGGGTGACCAAGCCTATAATGCCATGGATAAAATGGTGTGGAAGTGGAAGATAGAGTAGTAAGTGCAGGATTGGAAGTTACAGCACTTGGCATTGCATATAAACCTTCTATTACTTCAGCTTTACCAATTGTCCTCCATCGGTATAGACTCTGAATATAACAAAAAAGTTTTTGAAACAATAAACAATAATTAGTAGTTACAGTAAGTTTTGTAGCATATATTATATTAAAATGAAATTCAAGAATATAGAAAACATCTATTAAAGTAAGGATGAATAAGATTCTTACAACACCAAACACCTTAGTAGATATTTTGGTGCCATTAGGAATGGAGAGTGACTAACAAATGTGGAATAGAACAAAACTACTAAAGCTGAACATGGAGTTGTTAAATCATCTATGGCTCCAATGTCAAGGATCCACTGACTTGTAAGACTGACACATGAACAAAGAATAAAGTGTTTATCATTGTGCTAACTAAAAGAAAAAATAAGATTGTTAGACGTGGAAAGAGGATGAGAAGAAGATGGAATAGTAGGGTTAGAAGTAAAATGAATTTGTGATTGTTGAAGCAAAGCCAGTGATTTTTGATAATGCTCGAGTAAAACAAATATTAGAACATGCTTTTTATAGCATTTTTCCACAAAATGCATGTTTCTACCATTATAGGTGCAAAATCTAGTACCTCCTTGTAGAGTTACAAAAGATCTATAGTTTGTTTTAGGCTTACTATCTGGTGAATCAAATCCAACAAATTTATTGAATAATGAATTAGAGTCAATGGAAATAATACTTCCAGAATACAATAGCCTCTCTTGTGGAACAACCAATGCGAATGCCTCATTAATAGAAGGAAACGGCTCAAACAATGTGATCTATGACTTCACATGTAACATCCCACACCTAGGGTAGTTGAAATTTGTAATGGGAGAGGGAATATCTCATGAAGTTTCAAAGAGAAGAAAGCTCAAAAGAAGTGGAGAGTTTGAAGAGGGAAGGAGACAAGGAGGATAAAGTTATGTGTAATAAGCCTGCATAGGAAAGTTCAGCCACCGAAGTTGAAGTTTGGCAACTAAAGTTGGTTTAGGCAGAATATAGAACTCGAAGTGTAAAGTGTAATACCCCTACTTGTATAGCCTGGTATATTTCACTGTTCTGGTAATCGGAGTCGGTCCAGACAATTAAGGGGATTAGAACCACACTTAAGACAACTAGAGAAGCCATAAACACAAATAATTATTAATCGTCAATTAGTTAAGTATAAACAAGAAAAACAGAACAGAAGAAGTTAAACGAGCCGAGAGTCACAGCGATGGGTGACCTTCTCGGGAATGACTGCGAAGTCATTTTAAACTCAAATTTCGAACCGTAAAAAGTGACGCTGCGGTCCTTAGGACTCTTATGAACACAGTGGAAAAGAGAAAATCACGAAAAAGAACTGTTAAGCCAGTCAAATAATTAGGTCAGGGAGCCGAAAGAAATATGGAATTATTTGGAAACCGGGATGAACCGGCGAGGGGCAATTTGGTCAATTGACCCCGAGAGCTGACTCCTGACCTAACTGTCAAATAAAATCAAAGAAAAGAAAATTTCAGAATCAAGAATTAAATTAAAGAACTAATAGAAAAATAGAAAAAAAAATAAAGAGAAAAATGAAAAAGTAAAAAGGGTGATGACATCATGCATGACATCATGCATGATGCCATAAAAGGTATAATTAATAAATTAATTAATTAGGTTTTTGTGGTCTTCCATAACTAAAATAAATAAAGAAAAGAAAAGAGAAAAAAAAAACAAAAATCACTTCTTCTTTTCCCTTTGTTGCCGCCCCATCTTCCTCCATAAACTCCCATGAAAATCCTTCATCTAAGCTTACATCTAAGCTTAAATTCTTTCACCCAATTTACAAAACTCCCCTAAAAACCTTGTTAGAACTTGCAATCTCAACTTAAGCACAAGGATTACAAGAAGAAAGAGGAGTTAAAGATAGGGTTTGGAGGATTTAAGAAAGGTTAGTGTGCTAACTTTCAATTTTCTACTTCAAATGCATGTTTAGGTATTTAAGTGAGCTTAGAACTTGATTAAATGAAACAAATATGGGGAAGGACCATTGCTGAAATTTCGTCCAGCTTAGAGGGAGTATGATTTTGTATGGCTTGAGGGTTTTGAATGAGTTTAGGAACCTTACTTAGTTGATTGATTAGCATTAAAACCATTAGATGTAGTTAATTGCATGAAATGTAAGTTAGGGTTTGAATGCTAGGGTTTGTGAACCAAATTTTGGAGAAAGGCTTAAATGATGACTTTGTTCTATTATGAGATGAAAAATGGTCAATAATGACCAAAAGAGATGTGTGGGAATTGTTGGAATAAAAACCAAATTCGTAGGTCAAACCTACTTTGAAGGACCAAAACGGGAATTTTACAAGCCCAATTGATATGCCACCAATTGGGGATGAAAATAGACATAAAATGACACAATTTTCATTAAGGAACCATGCCCAAAAATTGACCAAAACCTAGTGAACCAATTGACCAAGTTGGTTAAGAGCAGTCTGCCACTGCACAAACTGACCAAATGAACAGTAATTGTTCATTTGGTCATAACTCGAGCTAGGAAGGTCAAAATGACCTGAAATTTTACCAGTAATTAGATAAGATATATATCTAAAACTTTCATGAAGAACACCAACCCAAATTATGCCATTAACCTAATCAAATTATTGAGAAAAGTTGAGTTACTGAACCTGCAAAACTGCAGGATTTCCATTTGAACAGTAAAGTTTCAATGGCTATAACTCTCTCTAGAAAACTCCGATTTAGGTGAATCATGAACCGATGGAAACCTAAGACATAGTAGAACAGTTCGTATGAAGGAAATTAGACCAAATTATGGACTTAACTTGATCAAATTATTGAACGAAGTTGGATCAAAAATCTGCCAGAACACGTGAACAGTAACTGTATTATGGCTATAACTTGAGCTACAAAACTCCAATTAGGGTGATTCAAAAAGGAGAATAAACTTAAGACAATGGGGAACATTTTCTATGAAGAAAGTTTTGCCAAATTCCAACAATAAAGTGACCGATGGAACAGTGTAACTTAGGACTCCAAAACTGAAATTTACCAAATTTGCCTAAAAGACTTAGGATTTGAGTAAACAACCAAAACCAACAAGTTTAGTGACCAAAATGTGGTATGTGGGTGAAGTTGGAGTTCCCATACCTATTAAGCCTTATAAAGTCAACTATTTGACTTGTATAGTATAGCGAATAGTAACCCGAAACACAAAAATTTCGAGAACGTCGAATTTAACACGTTAGAACTAGGTAAATGTGAAGCTAAATTTATTTTGGATTTATGTTAAGTTCTAATACTGAAACATTATAAAATTGTGTGTTTCAATTGAAAAGAATATTGGGAAGGAACCCGAGGAACCGAGTCGAGGCTAAGGGACGACTCGCTTGTGGTTTGTGCACAATATCACTATGCTTTAAAATGTGTTGATAAAGTGAATGAAATATGTATTTTACATTTGCTTTGAATTATTGAGAATTTATTTGTGACATTAGTTATGATGTTTTGACTTAAATTGTTGGAAGTTATTGTGTATATTTGAAATGACAATGTTTAACAAATTGTTAAGATAAGTTTTGAAACCACAGTATCATGACCATATATTTGAACACCTCACTAACACGATTAGTGGGGGTAATTAGTTTCGAATTTTGATTCCTTCTCTGGAGAAGTGTTGAGGTGTGCCAGTAGAAGAGGATGTGAATGGATATCCATATATTTGAGCTAGCTAGCCTTGTGATGTGATTTCTCTTTAGCCTTTGGCTATTGAGATTCTATTTGTTTCGAATGGCATGATCTAACTGTGGGATTTATGAAACGTGTTTTGATACTTCGAAATGAACTTGGTTTGCATTAAAACCTCATAATTCATGTTTTGTGTTTAATGCTCATGTTTAATCAAATTTTTGAATAAGTGTGATTTATATTTTGCGTAAAGATTATTTTAGTATGTTGTGTACCACTAAGTCCTAGTACTCAGCGATAGCTTCTATTCTTTATCGCAGACTGAGAGACTAGAGGAAGCGTGAGATTTCTTGAGGTGTGAGGAGTCATCAGCTTGAAGTCTTCGGGTATAATTTATACCCTAACTGTAAATATTTCTTTTGATGTATATATTGCACATAAATGTATGGACATGTAAATGGGTCTTGAGCAGCTGTACAAAAATTTGTATGAAGTTGGTAATAAAGTTTAGTTGTATTTCTTTTGATGTAAATTTTGTAAGAATGTATATAAATTATTTTGTCCCTAATGAAAAATGAGTACAACTATTTTATTTAATTTGAATGAAATGGATTGCTACTATTTTGATGATCATTGGATACTGGATTTGAAATTGAAAGTTGATAAATGTGTTGTGAAATTGATTGAGTTTGATGGTGAAATCGATGTAGTGGTTGAGAAAAACTTTTAGAAGTGCTTTTTACAGGTATTTGAAGAACTGGTTTCTCAAAATACAGACAGAACTCTGTCAAAATTTTTATAAAATTTGCGGAAAACTAAAATGGACCAAAAATATTAATTAGATTTACTTTTAATCATATGTTTTATATACCTATTAGAAAATGCTCACCACTTGTCAAAAGTAAGAAAATTGTTTAAAATCCCTTGTGGGGTACTTAATGAGTTATCGGTAGGTGAAGTTCAGTAGTTCATTAGGTATTCTACAGGATCATGTTATGCCTTACAGAGGGGTAAGGTGTGACATAAAGAGCTACACCAACCTTCTCCCTCATTTTTCTCCACCTCTCCTCTCTTTCTCCCCTCTCCCTTTGTCCTTCTATCCTCTAACCCTAAAACTCCTTACCTTAGCCTCTTTATGAAGGAGAATCACCTTTGAGCCTTTAATAAGGGTAGAGACACCCTTCCCTTTCTCTTACCAAGTGATTTAAAGAGCAAAAAGAAGGAACTCTTTCTTTTGGAAACCCTAACCCCAAGAGGTAAATCCCAATCTCTTTCTTTTTAGTTTAATTGAGGTTTTAGGGTTAGTATTTGTAAAAGAAGTTGGTTAGGTTTTGGTTTAAGGATGTTTTAGGGTTAAGAATAAAAGTTATGAAATTTCTATATAAATATAAATATTTAAGTAAATAAAGAATGTTTCTAGTTGTTTAAAGCCTAAAATGGTTTGAAACCCTAAACTTTTGCATTGTGGACGAATTCTAGGAAGACCTAAGTTTGGCAACCAAACCATTATGGTTCGAGAGCCAATTCATATGAATAGTCCCATAAAACAGTGCATGGCCAACTTCGATCACTGAGCATGCCCTAACTGAGAATCCCAAATCTAATGGACTATATTTAAGTCTTAAACTAAGAACCCCTCAAACTTTTTTTCTACAAATTAGAGAATAGAACACCTAAGAACTTGAGCTAAGGAGTCTAAAACTTAAAGATAATTAATTATAAAATGCAGTTAAGGTTGGTTAGATGTTTATTGTATAAACTCATAAAATATTCTAGGCATGTTAAGACTAAGTGAAATAGGATATAACAACATTAAAACACTATGAGTGACCTATAGGAATATTTATATAATTTTTCAGAACACAGAACAATAGATAATTGAACCATGGAGTACGTAGAAACCCTAACTAAATCATTGAACTACTAAACATAAAATTAGGTTTATGTTGGCACCGAATGGGCATTATGATAATATTGTGGGCTTGAAGCCCTGTGGTTAAGTTTACTTGGCAAGGAGGATAGGCCTATCCACAGGGAAGACTCTGTTGGATTTTTGGCAGGATACTTATGTTAATTATATAATTAAAGTTAATAAATGATCAAGTGTCTAATAACTGCTAGCACATTTATATAGGTTCATCCAACCAATAGTGTTAGCTATCATAGCAGGCCTAATAATAGCAAATGGTTAACCAGTATTATGAGTTAAACTTACTTAAACTGTTTTAATTGAATTATTTTGTGAAAACCCATATACATTTATTATTTATTATTATTATTTTATTTTAATTAGCTAACAATAATTTAATATATTTATAAAAAATATATATATTTTATTAGATGGTCTGCTTATTTATTTTTAGATATATATATATATATATATATATTATTTTTGAAATTAAATATATATCTGCAATCTGAACAACCCAGTTCAATAATAACTCTTATCCCATTCTACACCTAATAGAACTCTTGAAATATATATATACCCTAATCATCTCTTCTGCTAAACTTTGCTCTCAAAACCTGTTTGTCACCTCCTTTTTCTATCAAATACTCTCAACAGAGAATCCCTAAATTTTTACTTCTTATTCATCACATTCGATTCTGTTTTCAAGGTAAAAATTCTCATTCTTTATTCAATAATGGATGAATTTGATTTTATTTTCTTTCATTGATTTGTTACAACTACTCTAGAAAATTATTTTTTTGATCATTGGTATTAAATTGTGTTGATCATAGTTATTATTGGATAATAATTGATATATATATATATATATATATATATATATATATATATATATATATATATAAACAAGAGTTATTATTTTATTATTATTTAATATTTTTCTTTTATATTTTGGGTATGTAGGAGATTCAAATATTCAATCAGTCAGTTGAAATTGTCTCTCTTCCATTGAAAATAATTATTGTCTTGGAGGTTCCAGGTGAGTGGTAATTATAGTACATGGCACCGTTTTAGTCCCTTTGAAAATTTCTTAGGATTAAGTTTGTTATTAAATGAAATTTTAAATCAATATTTTAACAATGATTTTATATGTGATTTTCTAGAGTTTTATTTTATTATTGAATTTTATCTTGATTTTGATTAAATAATTAATTTTGTCAACTATCTCTGCATTAGACCCATTAGGATTCCGGGAACAGGCCTTTAATGTATTTATATTGATTGATATTTGACTATAAAATCTATTGATGTATTACTGAATTGATTTGAGATTGATTTGATTTTATTGAATTGATTTGAGATTGATTTGATTTTATTGAATTGATTTGAGATTGATTTGATTTTATTGACTCTCTGAAACTATTGAAATACACTATTGAAATTACACTATCAGTTATTATTTGTTATCTGAAATTTTTTATTGATTTTGATTGATTTGTATAAAATGATTTTCTATTTTGAATTGGTACCTGTGCCCAGTATCTATTTCTGTTATCTGGCCCCGCCGTGTGGACTATCACGGTATTAGGTTGCATTGTCGAGTCATGCATCATTGCAGTTTATGGTTTGCATTAGTATCATATGCATTGATATCTGTGAAGGAGGAGGAAGGTATCTAATATCTGGTAGCGCGCTTACCATCTGGCCTTTGGTGATGTGGGGTATCATTATCCTGATGCACTGTACCATAAAATTTTTTATTGAATGAATTTCTTTTATATATATGTTTTATGAAGTTATTTTATTAATGATTTTGACAGCATGAGCATGAATTTATCGAATAGAAAATTTATTGTGAAATTAATCAAGCGTCTGCCTGTTCCTATTCCGTTGTGTGCTATAATTATCATTCACTGAGCATCTAGCTCAAACCACGTTTTCTCTGTCTGTTATCTGTTTCAGATCAGTAGAATTCTACAGCTGATCCAAATATTCAGTCCATTTTCTGGAGAGGGACAACTTTGATTTGTTCTCATGGTATGCCCGAATTCATGTTTTCTCGGGCCAATAATTAGTTTAGTTTATTGAACAGTTTAAGTTTTTATTTGAAATCAGAAGACTCATGATTTACTTATGGGATATTTATAATGTTATTCAGCATTTTGTTTATTTGGATTTTGTCTATTTTTGGGATTAGTAAGTGACAATATATTCATTCAAGATACTCTGATAAGGCTTGCATGATTTAAGAATACTTAAATTATGCGCCGGTCACGGTTTAGAATTTTGGGTCGTGACATATTTAAATTGTTTTATCATGTCCCATGTACAACCATGCATCGTGGTAATTATATGATATATTCTATTATTAATTGCATAATTGTTCATATATGCTAGTACTGCATATCACGATGATGTTGCATCATAAATGGTGTTATGTTCATGGTTTATGGATGACCCAATAATTTCTAATAGAAAAGTAAAGGAAAAGGAAAAGCAGGCATGCATGCAAGGAGCTCGTTTATGAAAAGAAAAAGAAAGGGATGTTGGGTAAGGTAATTATGTGTCTTTAATATCTGAGTACTAGAGATTCTAGAATCTAACTAAGGTAAGTCATGACTTATGGGTTCATTATGTGTATGAATGTTAAGAGAAAGTCCAGTGGATCTCTTTTATTGGGCTAGAGACATTAGACATATGATATGATTATAGGAGAGGGAAGCTATGGTGACATAGATCCCTTGTTGTAAACTGTATGTGCTATGAAAACCACATGTGATTGTTGCATTTCATGTATTTAATTATAATGTTTTATTCTCTAAGTATGCTTATACTCACTGAGCCCCTAGCTCAACCCCTTTCTCTGTCCTCCCCTTTAAGGAAAAGTAATGAAGATACAATCAACATATTTTGGTTAGCTGAGTTCAAGAGGCTATTGCCTTAATTTTGCTTAAAAGGTAAAGGTACATTTTGTGAAACTCCATTTTGCAAAAACATGTAAATTTACTATTTTGCTACTATGTTTTGCCACTTGCTATTTTGCAATATAAAAGAATTGTATGTACTACTTATTCTAATTTTAATGAAGTATTTATATGAATAATATTGTACTAAAATGAAAACTTTACTTTGAGATAGGCTTATTACAGGTTTAGGTGGCCTTATGCCTTTTAGTGCTCTAACACTAGTATTGGTCTGAATTTGGGTTGTTACAAAGATGATATCAGAGCACTAGGTTATGCGATCTAACCTAGTTACTACTAAAGAAGACTAGGGTGAGAGAGAGTAAAAGTAAGTAAAAGTATAGCCCACCATATAAAAGTAAAATATGTTTTCTTAAAAGGCAAGCACGGTAATATTGGGTACTTGTTTGCTAATTTTGGTAGCATTTTGTTACGCTAATTGCATTTTTTATAACTTGTTCCCTTCTAGTAGGAGTGCGCTCTAGTTAATCAATGTTGAATCTTGAGTAGTGATACAATCTATTAAGTCATTTACTCTTGTGTATCTTAAGTATAGGACTAGGACTAAGTGGCTCTAGAGAAGTTCCCATTTTTGTGTTAAGTTCTGAGTCCTGAGTTAGATATTAAAAATGAAAAGAATAGAAAATAAAAATGTGAAATGATGTGAAGGGCTCGAAAATGCAATAAAAGATGCCTAATGAGCTTAAAGGTTGATATGAAATGAAATGAATGAAATGAGAAGAAAGAAAATGATGATGCTTGTACCCAGCCCTTGGAATGAAAATGAAAATGAATGTGAGACTAGGTTCAGGACTCAACACCAATGGGAATCATGCTATGTAAAATGAAGTTTATAGTGTTAGTAAAATAAAGTACAATGAAAAGATGGGCCTACTTAGTGAAGGCATAAGTTCAAAGGAATGAATTACAAAGAGTATGAGTGCCCAGAGTAGGGCTTGATTGCCCAATTGGGCAGAGATAACTGATGAGTGCCCTATTAGGCTTATGTTTTAACTAAGTGTTAAAAAAAGTTAGGATATTAAAGTTTATAATAAGTTAAATGGTAGCACAGTACCCTATTCATTTTTCTAAGTGTTGGTATTGTAAGCTGCAGATTACAACATAGACATAAGGAAGTTGGGTAAAGCTATGTACCATAGGTTAGCACCTAGAGAGGATGAATATATAATAAATTCCCATCATAGCACATTAATGTTTGGAACATGACTATGCTCTTATAGAGGAGTCAAATTCTTAATGAGGTTTCTAACCCTTAGGGCAAAAGTTAAAGATAATAGAAAGTAAAGAAAAATGAGCATGTCATAGTCCCTATAAATGGCAATATTTGCTCTCTAAAGTGGGATTTTAAATAAATCTAGCACTGTGGCAACTGTGTTGCTAGAGCTTAAGATACATAATGCTCCCCTGTATATTAATGTCATTTAGAGTGTGACTCTAGTCTTTAAGAAATGATAGAAAGTTATGAATAAAGTTCACTATGAAATTATATTATAAAAGAAGTAGTGGTATAATGACCTTAGTAACTCCCTGCATGTAAATCTTATGAAAAATGTGGTCCTGCTCTCTTAGAAAGGTAGGAGATTATGATTAAGATTCATAACCTTTGAAGTAAGGTTCCATGTAAGAACATGGTATGGCTAAGAAGTGACCTAGGTACTCTAACGGAGTACAAATTCTAAGATAGATATAAAAATTAGTAAAGGGTTAGGAACATTATAGAGTTGTAGAATGTAGCTCTATTCTCCATGAGTAAGATAGTAGATTATGAGTAGTGCTCGTAACCTTATAAATGTGCTCTCCCCCCCCCCCCCCCCCCCCCAAACCTAATAGCAATGAGTTTAGAGAATGAATGCCACACTTACCTTAATAAGGGTGAGAATTCTAGGGTAAGAGTAGAAAACAGTGAGAGGTAATGACAAGAGTAGGACTGATAAGCCTAGTACAAGGCTTCAATATCCTAGGGCAAAAGCTCCAACAAAAGGAAATGTGTAACGGCCAGGCTCCAATCATTAGAGGAATTATTCGCTTTGGCCATAAGCCTCACGGTTTTGTCCCATAGGTGAAATGGAGAACTTCCCAGGAGGTCGCCGATCCTAGATTTCTCTCAAGCGAGCACGCTTAACCCCGGAGTTCTTCCAACTCTGTAGGTTATTCCACTAAAAGGCACCTCTAGTGATTAATTCCTCCATTTTATATATTATTACGTTCTTCTCCTTTTTTGATGTGGGATTGGATTCGGCCACTCAGTGGCTCCCCTCCAAACACTGAGAAGGTAGGTTAAAGACCAACTAAAAGTCATCTTCTTCCTCTTTAGTGAGCCGACCACTCTCTCTTCAACTCTCTCTCATTTCTTCCACCATTAACACTCACCACCAAGCTCTAAAAACCCTAATTTATCTCACAATTCTTATAGGAAATTGAGTGGAAATTTCATATCAAGGCTTGAAAAGAAGAAAGCATCTAAGAATTTCAAGAAATTTGGAAAGATTGGTGAAGTGGAATTTTGACCAAATCAAGGTACGTGGTGATTTAAGCTTACATAGTTATAAGCTAATAGAATTTAAGTTGATTATGAAGTTTCCTATGGAAATTGACTTGAATCATGGGTGATATTGAAGGAGGGGTTTTCGGCCAAGGTTGGATCAAGTTAGAGATCAACTTTTTGGCTAGTTTAGAGGTTGATTTGGAGTTTATCCAAGTTTGTGATTAAGGTTAGTACTGTGAAACCTCTTGAACTTTGAAGTTTTGGAAAATTGATTAGGGTATTGAATGTTTTGTCCCATAGGTAGAATGGAGAACTTTCCAGGAGCTCACCCATCCTAGGATTTCTCTTAAGCGAGTATGCTTAACCCTAGAGTTCATCTAACTCTCTAGGCTATTCCATCAAAAGGCGCCTCTGGTGATTAGTTCCCCCATTTTATATATCATTACGTTCTTCTCCAGTTTCTATGTGGGATTGGATTCGACCACTCAGTGGCTCCTCTTCAAACACTGAGAAGGCGGGTTCCCCCATGCTTTCGGCTCGTCACCCCTGATGGCACACACCTACTAGAGGGAGTCCGGCTCTGATGCCAATTATAATGGCTAGGCTCCAACCACTAGAGGAATTGTCTGCTTTACCCATAAGCCTCATGGTTTTGTCCCATAGGTGGAATGGAGAACTTCTCAGGAGGTCACATATCCTAGGATTTCTCTCAAATGAGCACGCTTAATCCCGGAGTTCTTCCAACTATCCACGTCATTCCACTAAAAGCCATCTCTGGTGATTAGTTCCCCCATTTTATATATCATTACCTTCTTCTTTCATTTCAATGTGGGATTGGATTCGGCCACTCAGTGGCTCCTCTCCAAATGCTAAGAAGACGGGTTCCACCATGCTTCCGCTGCACTGCTCTGATACCAATTATAATGGCCAGGCTCCAACCACTGCACTATGGCCTAAAGGGTTAATGACCAAGATATCCTACTCAGTCTCATCTATTTGAATTCCTTTTTCCATAGGTAATGCAACACAAATATAGGAACGCATGGATCCTAGGTCAACCAATACATGTACAAACAAATCATAGAGTGAGAAAGTACCTTGGATCACATCTGGTGCATCCTGCTCCTCTTGAGCTCTCATAGCATAGGCACGCACTAGTGCCCTAACCTCTGGCCTCTCCACAGTCTCAGAAACAGCTTTCTGTGAATTGCCTGCCTCCTCTGTCCTACCAGGTCTCCTACCCTTCTAAGCTATAAGGCCAAGTCTCTCTGTTTGTACTGGAGTGGCAAAAATACTCTTTTGAGGGCAATCTCTCTGGAAGTGATCTGTAGCCCCACATCTGAAACAACCCCCAGTCAAAAACCAACACTCTCCTCTGTGCCTCTTGCTATAATGACTACATATGGCTGGAGTTGCTCCACAGCTCTTGTTCTGGGAACTCACTCACGATCTTCGATTGGCCCCTCTTAGGCATAGTGTGATGCAGGTCTCTGAGGCCCGACTGCGCTCGACTCCCGGCCGATGGAGGCTCAAGGGACCTCAGGGCCCAAGTCAGAGCTAGACTCAGTCTCAGAGACCTAGATCACAGCCTATACCCAAGAGGGGCCAATCAGTAGTATCAGTAGCGAGTTCCCCAGGAACAGTAGCCAAGGTAACAGCTCCAGCCATATACAGTCATTGCGAGAAGAGGTACAGAGGAGAGTGTTAGTTTTTTACTAAGGGTTGTTTCATATGTGGGGCTAAAGATCACTTTTAGAGAGATTGCCCTCAAAAGAGAATTTATGCCACTCCAGTACAAACAAAGAGACCTGGCCCTATAGCTTATAAGGATAGGAGACCTAGTAGGACAAAGGCAGCAGGCAGTTCACAGAAAGCTGCTTCTAAGACCGTGGAGAGGCCGAAGGTTAGGGCACCAATGCATGCCTATGCTATAAGAGCTCAAGAGGAGCAAGATGCACCAGATGTGATCTGGGGTACTTTATCACTCTATGATATGTCTGTACATGCATTGGTAGACCCAAGATCCATGCATTCCTATATTTGTGTTGCCTTACCTATGGAAAAAGGAATTCAAATAGATGAGACTGAGTAGGATATCTTGGTCACTAACCCTTTAGGCCATAGTGTAGTGGTTGGAACCTGGCCGTTACAAAATGCCCTAACAAATGTGCAACCCTGGCATCTAACAAGGGGTTTGGTACCCTATGGAAGATATTACAAAGAGGTAGACATCTTGATAGATACAAAGCCTAAGAGCTTAATAAAGACCTTTGGACACCTAATGCCCTAGAACCTTATTGTAAGGGGTGGTGATAGACAAAGGAACCCTTATAGTACCCCCTTCATTAAATGGAAAAAAAGGATAACCTATAACTTGAGTAGAGAATAAGGGAATAATAAGTGAAAAATGTACAAATGTTATCCCTTGAGGTCCTTCTCAACTCCTTATTTCATGGGGTGAGAGTACTCACTCAACTAAGGAAAGGACAGTGGTGATAAGACAATAATGGTTAGCCCTTCGGCACCAAAAGATAGGAGGAGTGTAAAGACAAAACCAAGGCAGTTAAGACTTAAGTTTAGCAAAGTAAAAAAGCATGTGCACCAAAAGTGGTGCAAGCTAAAGTAGTCAACCCATAATGAGTATGTGAGTGACGTGCATGATCTAATAGATACTATAGAAATGATGCAGTCACTTAATGTGACTATTATATCAGGAAAGGTACAAAGTTAATAAGACAAGTAACCAAAGCCCTGCTCTAGGTAAGGCAAATAAGATAAACTAAGGATGAAACCTAGAAAGGAAAGGCAGGGTAGAGTTAGAAAGAGTATGAGATACAGATATTAGTATGACAAACACCCCCCATAAGGCAATGTCCTGGTGGTGTGAAGATCCTAATCGCTTTAACAAGGTAGGAGAGATAGCCTCATGTATGCAACCTGAGGCTTTAGAATGTAATGTAATGTTAGGATGAGATAGTAGCGTAATTCAAGGCCCAAGAGCCTAAGGCTTGGTTCAATTGCAGTCTGCCCCCTATTACCAAGGTGACCATAGGACTATGTCCATTAGTTTACTAACAAAGAGAGAACAACTGATAAAAAGTAAGGTTATGGAACAATAGTATAAATACACATTATGGTACCCTAAACTAAAAAGTGAGATGGTGAAAGTAGAATGACACAAGTAGGATATAATAATGGAGACTTGTAATGGAATCCTTTTGGGGTGGGGACCCTTACAAAAGTGAATATCACAGACAAGTGCAGAAGCCTTAAGTAATGCAAGTACAATGGTGGTGGTCAAAGGACTTTTTGAAGCGACAGAATATTAACAACAATAGATAAGTGGCAAGCTATAATTGATGGTCTTAAATCATTAGAGTGTCCAAAAACCTAAATGTTGGCTTAGGAGATGCTTACAGCTAACCAAGAAAGTCCCAGGATAAGGAATATATTTTAGAACCTAATAAGAGATAAGGGTATAAGAGTTCAGAAAGTCTTAAATTCAATGATCGTAAGGGATTTAGCGATCAAACCACGTGAACAGTTCCATAAAAAATCTTGTAAACAATTACATGAATAGTGCATGGCACCTTCGATAACTAAAAATTCAATCTTTGGCCACTAAAAGGCGTCTTTCTTACAGTATGAAATTTTTCTCATGTAACTCTATTCCATCCAATCCATGACACTTTCTAGTGAATAAAGAGCTATATATATATATATATCATTTCCTACACAAGGTTCTAAAGTGGGAATTTCAGACACTCTACTTGAGTGAGAGTGACTTTAAGGGAGAAAAAGACATTAAGAGATGATAGGAACTAAACTAAGTTAATCACTAGGACTAATAGCCCCTAAGATCCCTAGGGTGAGAAAGAATAACCCTAAGACTAGTTGAGGAAGAGATGCTAGAACAACAGAGTTGGAATTTCAGGAGTAGCAGGACTAGCAATTAAGCTAGTCATCAAGGGAAACAGAGATGTAATTTGAAGTATATATATATATATATATATATATATATATATATATATATATATATCATTTCCCACACAAGGTTCTAAAGTGGGAATTTCAGAAACTCTATATATATATATATATATATATATATATATATATATATATATATCATTTCCCACACAAGGTTCTAAAGTGGGAATTTCAGAAACTCTATATATATATATATATATATATATATATATATATATATATATATATATATCATTTCCTACACAAGGTTCTAAAGTGGGAATTTCAGACACTCCACTTGAGTGAGAGTGACTTTAAGGGAGAAAAAGACATTAAGAGATGATAGGAACTAAACTAAGTTAATCACTAGGACTAATAGCCCCTAAGATCCCTAGGGTGAGAAAGAACAACCCTAAGACTAGTTGAGGAAGAGATGCTAGAACAACAGAGTTGGAATTTCAGGAGTAGCAGGACTAGCAATTAAGCTAGTCATCAAGGGAAACAGAGATGTAATTTGAAGTGGTGATGGAGGGATAATTATTCCCTTAAATATGAAATAAAGAGGTGAAAGAACAAGCTAGATCAAGTAGATGGTGTGATTGGTAATGCTTCTAGTGTTATAAGCTTAAGACAAAAGAAAGAGATTAGAAAGTGGAAGTATAATAAGTGAAAAGCCTATGTCATAGAAAGAAGTACAAGAGAGTAGAAGGCAAGGACAGGGGATTATACATCACAAAAGTTAAAAGATCAAAGGTTAAGTAAATGATTGTAGGTATTCAATAAGCACCTCCACTAGAAGAATAAACCATACAGGAAGTTCATTACTTCTTTTGATGTGGAACCAAAAGGATGGCAAGTATGATGTTAGGGCACTTCAATAGGCTTTCCTAATAATTACTTTAGCCAGAGAGAATGTTATTTCAAGTCCTTAACACTCCTACCTTAATCTTCATAGTTTCACTAGCTAAACCATACATAGTTAAAGCACTACAAAAGGTACAAGTCACCTAGAGGTAGAGAGAGATAAGTAGAACATGGGTCTAGAACTTTAACAATGGACTAACCCTATCATAAGGAATAGTGAGATACAGGTAGGTTAACGCTTGGAAAGAAAGTCTTAATAAGGCTTTATTGAGCCTATTAAATACCTAAGCGATCACTAGTATGGTGGATCTAGCAATAGTTACTCTAGCAGGTGAAACTTGCAAAACATCCTAAGACAGCGAAGTAAGATAAGTCCCTAGGCAATAAGAGAAGAAAGGGATAAGAGAATAAGGCTTAAGCTAGAAGGAAAGTTACATTAAGGTGGCGCAGTAGAAGCCTAGTAGGCCCATAACCCACTGACCCATGGAACAAAACTAATTAAGGGATTTTAGACACCTAGAATGGTAGTAAGGATTAGTAGGCCTATAAGCTTATCAGCTTGCGATAAAAGAATGGAGAGAAATAGAGCTAGCTAATAAAGTCTGGCAATAACTAAACCCTTTTTTGTGGCCCATATAAGGTTTAAAGAACAAACATCCTCCTGATTAAACTTTTAGGGACAAATGTTCTTAACGATGGGAGATTATAATACCCCACATCTAAGGTAGTCGAATTCCATAATAGGAGAAGGAATGTCCCACGAAGTTTAGAAGAAAAGAAAGCTCAAGAGAAGTCGAGAGTTTGAAGAGGTAAGGAGAAAAGGAGGATTACTATGTAATAAACCTGCCCACGAAAGTTCAACAGCCAAAGTTAAGGTTTAGTAGCGGAAGTTGGTCTGCATAGAATATAAAACCCTAAGTGCAAGGAGTCACACTACATTTTTCCACCTTTCCCCCCTTTTCTCCGTCTGTTCCCTCTATACCCGAACCCTAAAACTCCCTACCCTAGCCTTTCTGTAAAGGAGATTCACCTCCAAGCCTCTAATAATGGTAGAGACACCCTTCCCTTTCCCCTACTAAGTGATTTGAAGAACAAGTAGGAGGAGCTCTTTCTTTTGAAAACCCTAGCCTCAAAATGTAATCTCTTTCTTTTTAGTTTATTTAAGATTTTAGGGTTAGTATTTGTAAATAAAAGTTAGTTAGGTTTTGATTCAAGATGTTTTAGTGTTAAGTATAAAAGTTATGAAATTTGGGTATAAATCCAAATATTTAAGTAAATAAAGAATGTTTCTAAACATTTAAAGCCTAAAATGGTGCAATGAAGAATAAGAAAGTTATAATTAATGTTGGGATTTAAGGGTTAAAACTAGGACTGATGTTAGGCTTTTAGAACCTTAAACTTTTTCACTATGGATAGATTCTGGGTAAACACTGGTTTGACAGGCAAACCATCAATGTTCGGCAGTATATTCATGTGAATAGTCATGTAAATAGGGCATGGCCAACTTCAGAGCTAAAGTTGAAGACTTCGGCCACCAAGCATGCCTTGACTGAGAATCTGAAATCCAATGAACTATATTGAAGTCCTAAACTAAGAACCCTTCAAACTCTTTTCCTATTGATTGGAGAATAGAACACCTAAGATCATGAACCAAGAAGTCTAGAATTTAAAGATAATTGAGTTAACTATAAAATGCAGTTAAGGTTGGTTGAGTGTTTACTATGTAAATTCATAAAATATTCATGGCATGGTATGACTAAGTGAAATAAGATGCAACAACATTAGAACACTGTAAATGACCTTCAAGATTATTTTTATAATTTTTCAAACACAGAACATAGATAATTGGACCATGGAGTAGTTAGAAACCCTAATTGGAGCATTGAACTACTGAACACAAAATTAGATTTTTGTAGGCCCCAAGTGGGCATTATAATGTTGTTGTAGGCCTGAGGCCCTGTGTTAAGTTTACTTGGCAAGGAGGATAGGTCTAGCTGGAAAGGAGACTCTGCTAGATGTCTAGCAGGATAATTAAAATAATTATATAATTAAAGTTAATAAATGATCAAGTGTCTAATAACTGTTAGCAAATTTGTATAAGTCCATCCAACCAATAGTGCTAGCATTCCTAACAGGCCCCTTAGTAATAAAGGGTTAATTAGTACTATGAGTAGAACTTACTTAAAATATTTTGATTAAATTATTTAAATTGTTATATCGTGTCCCCTATACATTCATGCACCATGGTAGTTACATGATATATTATGTTATTAATTGCATAATTGTTAATATATGCTACTACTGCATATCACAAAGGTGTTTTATTATGAATTGTGTTATGATGGTGGTTTATGGATGACCTAATGGTTCCTAATGGTAAATTAAAGGAAAAGGAAAAGAAAAGGCATGCATTCAATGGCTCATTCATGAAAAGTAAAGAAAAGGAATGTCGTGTAAGGCAATTTTATGTCTCTAACATCCAATTACAAGGGATTTCAGAAGCCACCTCAGGTAAGTCGTGACTTCTGGATTACTAGTATCCATTATGTGTATGAATGTTAAGAGGAAGTCTTGAGAAGCTCCTTTAATGGGCCTAGCACATTGGACACATTATATGATTATAGGAAGGGAAACCTTTGGTAGCATAGCTACCTTATTGTGAATTATTTGTGCTGTAAAAACCACATATGATTTTTACATTTCATGTGTTTGATTATAATGGTTTTATTATAACGTTTTATTCCCTAAGTATGCTTCTATTCACTAAGCCACTATCTCAACCCCTTCAAGGACAAGTAATAAAGATGCAGTCAACAAGTTTTGGTAAGCTAAGTTCGAGAGGCTATCGCCTCAATATTACTTAAAAGGTAAAGGTATATTTTGTGAAACTCCATTTTACAAAGACATCTAAATTTATTATTTTATTATTTGTGGTTTGCCACTTGTTATTTTGTAATATAAAAGAATTGTATTTACTACTTATTATAATTTTAATGAAGTATTTATATGAATAATATTGTACTAAAATGAGAATTTCACTTTAAAATAGGCTTAATATGGGTTCTGATGGCCTTATGCCTTACAGTGCTCTAGCAGTAATAATGATATGTATTCAGGCTGTTGCATTTAGAATATTGTTAATTAAGTCCCTTGAGGAATCTAATCTCATAATCATTATTCCAGTACTTTTTCATCTTATCAATTGCACCACAAGCACATGGAATCTGACGTGAATAATTTGGAAGAGGCCAAATTTTCAACAATTCATCCCATAGTATCTTTAATTCCATAGAATAATCAGTTTACATATCTCTCACCTTGCTTGAGAGCATAAATCTCTTTTTGAAGATCTGAAATATGCAACACATCTTCCTAAGAAAAATGTTCCTCTAGATCTTACCACACATCAATAGCCTTATTAATCCGCAATGCACTGTGAGTAATCGAAATGAATCAACCACGAAATAACCATGGTGTTACAATGCTCCGAGGCTAGATATAAAGGATCAGTCATCGCTAGAACTGTCAGAGAGCCATCAACAAATCTAAGTTTGCTCCTGGACAGAAGCACCATTTTCTCTGATCACGACCAAGAATGATAACTTGGCCCTATGAAAATTAAAGACATTTGAGTGCAAATAATAGGGACTATAAGAATTTTGAATAGGATCAATGAACTGATTTGCAGCTTGATTTGCAACAGTCATGAAAAGGTTATGGTTTCAACGAAGGTTGAGAGAGATCCACGAACAAGATAGGTTTTTCCCCATCACCAACGTTAACAATAGCACTTTTAAGATAAGGTTTTGATGACTCCTTTGATGCCCATATACTCTAATTCCTTTTGGTGTTGATGTCCCGCTGCATAACTCTATTAAATATGGAACACTCTTCAGGAGGCATTGTGTCGCTAGGGTTCTAAAATTGCCTATATTTCACTTTGCCTTCACTATTTCTTTGCTTGCACCAATTGGCATAAACGCTTGCACCAATTGGCAAAGACACTTGCCCCATGTCATATTGTTATGCTTTGTAGAACATGAGTTTTTTACATGGAAATTCCTTCCACTTTAAGAGCTCTATCATCCCTTTTGTTGGAAAGATCACATCTTCAAACACCTACAAGATTTAGGAGTAGGACAATAATTTCCAAGCAAAAACTTTCCTAACCGATTTTGACGGCTATAAGTGGATACATTTTTCCCAAAATCACAAAGAAAGGTAAAAGGAGGGTGGTTTGTTATTGTTTAGGAGACATAGATCAAGAGTTAGGGGGATGGCTCATGGTATTAGAGTCGAAGAGGAGGGTGGGTTGCAAAGTAGCAAATGGAGGGGGACTAGGTTGCTAATTAAGAGGCAAAGGGTGTGTATTTGGGTGGGAGAGGGAGATGAGGAGAGATGGAGAGTGGAGAAAGAAAGTGGATTGTGAGGGATGAGGAATTTGGGATTTTTAGGAATAAGGATATTATAAGAGTAAAATAATAATAATAATAATAATAATAATAATAATAATAATAATAATAATAATAATTCTCTCTTATTCAACTAGCTTGACTCACGGTCAATTTTAAATTAATTAAATTGAAGAACGAAATCATTAACAAAATTAAAATTTAAAGACAAAACAAATTGAGTTTTCGACTAAAGGCATCTAATCATTAATTATGATGAACTATGACAGACTAAATAGTAATTTACTCTAATTTTAATTGATTCTTGCTTAAATTAGAATTTGAACATCACAGTTTTGGAGAAGTACACTAAAAATTATTCATATATAGGTTTCGGATAATGTGATAAACCATTAAATTAATGACTCAATAGTTGAATACCTATCTTATAATTACGAATTTAAGAGTTTAAATCCTGACTGTCATAAGCACATCTTTTTTCTTTTTAAGAATTTTTTATCTACTAAAAAAAAAAAAGAAAATATCATGAAGACTGCTTTATTTCTTTGTTTTTCTGCAGATACTATGCAAACAATAATGTCAAATGAGTATTGATTAATAATTATGCTAGTTCTGCCTCTAACTTGAAGGGTTCAACTTTAAAAAAAAAAATTCTGAGTTCTCATTGCATAATAATTTTCACCGGCATATGATGAACAAAGACACCTCTAGATATATAATAATTTCTTTTTACAAAAATATTGTTCCTCCTGCCAGCTTAAAATTATCAAAATGATAATGCTTCCTTCTCTTTAGCATCATAATATTGCTCCTTTATCAAGTTTCCATAGTGAAAAACAGATTACAGATCATATCTTCTCCTTGAAGAAAGGAAAAAACTAAAAAAGAGAGAGAGAGAGAGAGACTGTGGTCAATATGTATGTAAACTTCTCTCGAAGTATGATTAAGAAATGTACAAATCAAAAATGAATAAAGTTCACAGACAGATCCTCAAGAAATTGGAAATTTAGTAGAAAATAAAAAAACTCACTCTAGCAAATCTGATATCACTCTTCGATCTTCTTCTTCTTCTTCTTCTTCTTCTTCTTCTTCTTCTTCTTCTGAGAGAGGCTCTCCGAGAGCTTAATCTTGCTGCGTCCAGCCATCCATCCTCCAAGGCTTTTCTTGAATTAAGACACAAGATGAGATCAATTCTTGTTTTGTATCAAACAGTATTGACAGCTATATTAGGTTCATGTGAAGGAGATAAAGCCAAGAAAATGAGCAGACCCATGATAAAAACCGGAATAAACAAGAACAAGAACGGCGGCGGCGGTAATGGTGGCAAAACCACCGGTAGCAGCAGAAGAGAGAGAGCAAGCAAAACCATAATAAGAATAGACTTCATAAGAATTGAACTCAACATCAAATTTCATACAAAAGAAGCACCAAAAACATGCATCCTTAAAAACCCATAATAAGTTATTGATGATCTTGATGATGATCATTATCAGATTCAACAACTTTGGAGCTTAACAGGACTATCCATAGGATAGGAGTATGTTTTTGTTCTCTCCTGGTGTGGTGTTGGAAAATATGGGGAGGTGTCTGTGTTTGAAATGTGGAGGAGAAAATGAAAGAGACGTATCGCTTTGTGGAATTAGAAATTGGGTCCCAAAGAGGAAACTCAATTAGATTTCTGTCTTCATTCAGCTAATCGCAACTCATTTAGTTTTAGATTAATTGCAAAGTGGACTTATTAACAATAATCATTTTCAGTCTTCTGCAATCATATCCATCATATATACCATGCAACTTTGCTTTCTTTTATTTATTTATTTTTATTACAATTTGTTTGGCCAAAACTCCGATTCAAAATCTTACTATCCTTAATTGAAATCATTTTAGTATTATTAAGCTAAAGTTTATCCGTCGCAATCTTTTATTAACTTATGAAATTTTTGCATTTTTTATATTTTTTTAAATAATTTTGCTAACAGAATTTAATTCATTTAAGTTGTATATATATAATTAGTAAGATTAATTTAAATAATTTTTAATAAGTTTTATCTGTCTATATATAATAAATGCCAATCAAAAACATAAAATTTTATTTAAATTATATATTTTTTAAAATAGTTAAAAATAAAATAAATGTAATCATGTCTTAATTTATGTTTACTTTATATAACACTACAAATATTTTAGAATCTTGTTTTCTCTATTTTAAAAAGAATTTTTATTGGATAGAAAAGAAAATGATAGTGTTTAATCAATGAAATAGAAACGAATTTTCTTTAAAAAAAATGAAAGGTTTTGAAATTTCTAATGTTTAAAAATTTCAAGAAACATAAGAAAAATTAAATATTAATTCAAATTAGTCATATTTAAAAAAAAATATTTTAATATATTTAAAGGAGAGATAATGCACTTTGATGGGAAGGTAATAAAATGAATTTTAAAAGGATTACTAATCCTTCATTTTTTTTTGCAATTTATATTATATATAAATATATGAAATGTATAAATTACCCTTTATTCTTAAAATTAATTAAAATTATATTTTTATTTTTTAAATTAACTTTAAAGTTTATATAAATTTAAAATTCTTAATTTTAGAGTTTATATAAATTTAAAATTCTTGACCCTATTTAAATTTTATTTTAATTAAATATAAAATTTTATAAGAAGTAATTAATTAAAATAAAAAATAAATAAATAAATAATAAAAATATTATTAATCTATTTATTATTTATAAAAATATAAAAGAAAACATATTTATGGTGACGGATAAATAATTTATTGCTAATAATGCATATCACAACCAATCCATACAAATTAGTCGCCAAATATACATTTCTAATAATTTTAACAATTAATATATCTTAGATATTATCGTCACTAATCTTTTAGCGACATAAAATATGTCGCTAAATGATGTCAATTTTACAATGTACTATATTGTCATTAATAACTTTTAATGATAAAATATTTATCACTAAATATCTAAATATTTCATTTTTTTAATATTATAATAATTAATATAAATTAAAATTTTAATATTATTTTACTAAAAGCATACTATAATTCTAAATATAGTAATTGTACTATTATAATCCTATAAGTATTATCAATTTATTAAAAATTATTTAATATATATTTATATAAAGGAGAATAATTGAAGAAATAAAAATCACATTATTATAAAATTATTATTAAAAAATTAACTATTTAATTTATATAATTATAAAAATATTATTAAAATTAAATATTAAATTAAATAAAAATTTAACGTTAACTACATATTAAAATTAAGAATTGAAATTTTAAGTAGATGAACCACATTATTAATCATAAATTTATATCTTTTTTAATTATTTATATTGATAAAAATATATCTTTAATCAAACTTAAAATTTATTTTTATATATAAATAAATTTCATTTATTTCATTTATATTAAGAATAAAATAAATAATTTTTTTAAAAACTTTAATGAAATTACTATAATTGCATTTTGATTTTGACTAATTTAGGTAAACAAAATAAAACAAACACTAATTTTATAATTTTAATAAAATCAATTAAAATTTTAAATAACATTAAAAAATTGATTAGAATATTTTTTTAGCCCGCCCGACCTGTGATCATACTATATATATATATATGAAGAGCTCAGCTCACCCTCACAACCCTTAATCAATCAATTTAATCAAATGGGAGCTCAGCTCCCACATCCAAAATATATGTCCATCCCATTCAACCATATATGCATAATATTAAGTTTGCAACCTCAATTAACAATCTTTTACAGCCCCAAATCAATAAAATATTTCTAGCACATGCGGAGTTCTAGAGTTTAAATCAATAATATAATGTAAATATAAATACAGCGACTAGTAGACCTGCGAGAAAGAAAGCAGGTAAGTCATAAAGAAGAGCCCTCCAGTAGTCTGAAAAAAAATGATAAATAGGAGTGAACGTTCGACTCATAGAGTAAGATATTGATTTTACATTGAATTTCTATAACTATTTAAGTCGAGTGCATCCCTAAGAGTGAAATACAACATCTTCATACAATTCAAACAAGTCAAGTCATAATCACACCAAAGAAAATCTGAAGCACTCACTCACCTGTATGTCAAATCCATACTCATACATATATATATGGGAGTTGATCCCCTATACAGCTCTCTTGGTTCCAACCTCTACCAGCAAGTTAATTCAAAGCTGGACTTTCTCTTAATATCCAAATGCGGGGGCCAGCGAGATCAACTCGAGTAGTGCTTGCCCTGACTTATCCATAATAAGCATCAGATCCCAGCAAATCAAGCTCCAGCCACGTCTACCCGTCCTACCCATATCCATATACACACCACATGCACATTAACTCACACACGCGGCTCCAAATCACCATAAAATAACAACCACAGTAATGTTATCAAATACAAATACAATACAAGGCATGCCTAGCAAATAACTATGTACATATATCTATAAGTGATGCATGAACTTGCCTTGAATGCATAATAATATTAAAATTATAAGTAAAATCAATATCTATTCACAGTACTTCACAAGTCACTGCGGTAGCTGGGCGGAGGAGGAAGGCTAGCCCGGCTTACCTAAATAATTACATCACAAACTGATCAATATTTACTTAAAACAAAACTTTGAAAGAGTCAAAGACAGCCTAGATTTTACAAAAAATTTGACAGAGTTTCTCCTGTATCGAGAATCTACCCAACCTGTAAAAAGGCTTAAATAACACTTCTAAATCATACACCTCAATTCATATTACATCAACATCATATGGCCCTTCTTGAGCTCTCCAAAACAGGCAATACTCACAAAATTGAAAACTTATGTTCTAATCCCTAAAACTAATATTTTATAAAATCATTCAAACGAGCACTTAAATTTCTAAAATTTTGCCTCACAGTCCTTAACAATATTATAAAGCTAATGCAAAATGAATTATAAGTTTCTAGCCACCCACGAATATTTATGAATTTTTATTCTAAATTTGATACTTGGTAAATAAAGAAACATAAGGTTCAAGTTTACCTACGTCAATTCTGATGCTTGGAACATGCCTGGGGCGTCTGTAAATAGTGGGGAGGACCACAATTCCAATCCAATTCTAAAACGGCTCCAGCAACTTATTTGTCCGATCCGAAATTATAGATCCAAGGGCCGATCGAATTTCCGTGAAACGAAAGTACCTACGCAAAGCACATACTACCAAAGATTAAAATATAATTTTTACAAAATTAAATAAGTTTGTTTAAAGCCTGAAAAAACACTACGAAGTTTATGGGACCCACCAGATTTTCGGTGTTAGAAAATTTTAAATTTTATATTGTCATGAAGCTCTTGTCGAATGGAGTATGCCAGTGCTCTCGAAATTTTCGTCGAGTTCGCGGTTTGGGAGGAATTTAGCCAAAAGTCAAAATGGGCTAAAACTTCCTAGGCTAAAATTAGACAATTTGCTTGATAAAAATTTGTGATCTTGGTGTTTATGGGAAGCTCTGAAGGAGTAGAAGGTGTTTGGGATAAGACACGATCTGATTGGTGACCGAATTGGCTAAATTTGGCCTTCGAATTTGAAGCATCGCGCGGTGAAGAAGGAGGATTTTGGCGAGTTTTTCGGTGATCTAGAGAGCGGCCAGCGGTTGGGAAGGGGGCTGGGAGGTCGTCAGTAGGCTAGGGAGGAGAGGGGAGGCGGTGGCCGGTAAGGAGGAGGGAGGAGGAGAGAGAAAAGAGAGAGAGAGGAGGGATGTCGAGAGTGCAGGAGAAGGAGGAAGAAAAGGAAGAGGCATCAGTCTGATTCTATCGGTCCGATCCAGTCTAGTTCAATTCAGTTGGTTCGATTCAGAATACCAAAAAATTGAATTTTTTACTCTGTCTTGTGATAAAAAAAATGAGGCCCAAAAATTTTGAAAAAAATTACAGAAAACTCAAAAAGAATTTGTAAAGTTCAAATATATTTTTAAGTTTGCTACACGGTCTTTAAATTAATTTCTACAAATTAATGAAATTTATTATTTTAAGAAAATCAAACCCAATTTTTAAAATTCAGAAAATTTCAAATAAATTTCCATAATATTTAATATAATAAAATATTAATATTTACATATGAAATAATTATTTAAAAATTATGGGTGTTCCATTATAAATATATTAAAAATTTTGAAAAAATACTATTCATAAAAATTATTTTAACTTTATTTAGATACTTAATTGTTTAAAATAAAAATAAATTTTAATTTTATATTAAAATATAATAAAAAAAATAATATAAAATGTAAATTCTTATTCATTTCAAATTTTTATCTGTTAATATAAATTTGATATTATTATTTAATGGCTAAACAACTAAAAAAATCAAAACTCTTATAAATTTCTTCAATTTCAGTCTAACATTTTAATTTTTTTAATTTAATATCAAATTTTGAAATTAATTTCAATTTTACCAATTAGCACAATTGGATTACTTTATTAACAAAAGCGATTCAATTACTTATATACATTATTAATATTAGCCAATCTTTTTGTTTTTATATCAATTTTAGCAATTATTCTCAAATTGATAAAAAAATATTATTTTAATTAATTTATCTATTATTTTGAAAATTAAATTTATTTTGGTTTATTATTTGTTCATATTTTATTTTTAAATATTTGATTTTTTTTTAAATTTGAAATAAAATGATAGGAAATATATGAATTAAAAGTATAAGAAAAAAAAAAGAAAAAAAAATTAAAAATTCAGATAATAATATTATATATATTATTCGTTCATTATTTTGTCAACATGCAGTTTGTTAAAACTAATGAAAATATTAAAATTTTTGAATATATTAATCAAACTAAAAAGAGTAGCTGAAATTGATAATAAATTAAAAAAATTTTAATTATTTTTGCTAATTGATGAGTTAATTATTTTTAATTAATATTTTTATTAAAATTAAAAACATTTTGAAAGGTTTAAAATTAAATTGATATAATAAAAGTTTTTACTAAAATTGATAATTAACATAAAAGTTTTGATTTTTTTTGCCTTTTAACCTTATTTAATTACGTAAATATATAAGTATTTAGAGTTATATTAAATAATAAATTTAAAATATGATATATAATTATAACAATAGATTTTTAAATTATATAATTTAACTTTTCATCAATATATTTACCATATACACTTTTTTGTTTTAAATACTTCAATTTTTTTTAATTTTTAATTAACACTGCATTAAATTATATATATGCAAATTAATAATTAAAAAAAATTCATTCAATCGTTAGTCTTACTTTTTTACTTATAGTGTTGTATTTTTTTAATAATTAATTAATAAATATAAAAATATGAATGAAAGAATTTACAAAATAATCAAATTATTTTATAATTTTTTTAATTTACAATGAATAATAATTAACATATTAAAATTTTAATCTTCTTATAAATCTTATTTCAAAAAATACTTACATAGATAAAAATCTTAACTCATAAATAATTTTATTGATAGTAAATAATAATATGTAATTTAAAGGCTTAATATTAAAAAAAATTTCAAATTTTTATAATTATAGCTAATTTTTTTAACAATTTTAGCATGGTTTTAAAAGTTTTTTTTAACCTATAGTCAAAATTGATTTAAATCAGTTAACATTATGTAATTTTGATTATTGGTTTCTATTCTAGTTATAATTTTAACTATCAATTTATTTCAATTTTTATTACTCACTAAAAAATTAAATATTTAAAATCAAACTAAAATTCCCAAAAATTAAAAAATTGACTATAATAGCAAGAAGTTGAAAAAAAAAAGTGAGAAGGAGGAACATCGGAATTTCCAAAAATGCCTTTAATTATATTTATTATTTACAAAAATATAAAAAAGTGTTTTTATAAAAAATTGTTAGTTATAAAATTCTTATTGCAATAAGATAAAATCAAGTAATAAAATGTATATTGTTTGCCTCACAATCTCTATTTTAAATGGACTATAATAAGTTCATAGAAAAAAAATTGAAACTATTTTTGAAAATAACTTTTAGTAAATAATAAATTTTAATTTGTAAAATCAAAATATTCATATTCTCATACCATATTTATGGTATTTTATTTATAATATTTTAATCTCTAAAGTAATATATATCAAAAGTTCTATTTCATGTGTTTTATATATAATATTTCAATCAACTAAAGTAATATACCTTATTAATTTTATTTCTTATAATTTTTTAATCAATTTTAATAAGAAGTAAAATAAAATTATACTAATAAATAACTAAATTTAATTAGCTATTGAAAATAAAATATAATAATATTATTATTATTGTGCACCACGGAAGCGTGTAAACTGCAAAGAAATAAAGTAAACATACAAAACATTAATATTTACAGTGTTCGCCTCCCAACATAGGGCTACATCCATGGGCATGCCATCTTCCACTATCATC
Organism: Hevea brasiliensis; assembly: GCF_030052815.1. Taxonomy (NCBI): domain Eukaryota; kingdom Viridiplantae; phylum Streptophyta; class Magnoliopsida; order Malpighiales; family Euphorbiaceae; genus Hevea; species Hevea brasiliensis. The sequence goes on from NC_079497.1 coordinate 96,656,787, forward strand.
AATAAATAAATCATCATTACAAGTTTAAAATTATACTACCCATAAACCCAATTATACCCAAGAGAACCCATACAATATTAAACTGCTCATAGTAAATATATTAGTTAGTCCCTCTCAGTCTCCTCTAGATATAACCCAATATATTTACTATTATAGCACTACACCACAAAAGGGTGTCTTTAACTATATGGGCAAGAGCCCTCTCATCAATGGACAAGAATCCCTTTCTCTTGAATTCTATGTCTTTACTCTACCTTAGGCTGAAACTTCTCTCCACTGCAATGGGCAGAAGCCCCTCACCAATGGGCAGAGCTAAATCCGCAGCAATTGGTAAGGCTGCTCTCTACAATGGGTGACAACCTCACTCCATGAGCTGAAAGTCTAATAACCATTTCCACCATTCTTTTATTTATAGTGTTAATTCCTTCAATCCTAATTTTATTAGGAGTCCCATTCAATTTCGGAATAACACTAAAATAAGAGTTATACTTTACATAGGAAATATTCCTCTATCCTATTAAGGAATATTTCTCCCACTAAAATTAGAAAAAGATCTATCTCCAAAACCCATTAGGATTTTGAGTCATAATTCTAATAATTATATTATATAAAAAATTAAAAGAAAATTATATAAAAAAATTTTAGGTCATGAGTTTACATGTGAATAGTTGCACATAAAGATAAAAACTAGTATACTCTAAATAACGGAAATCTTGTATATCTTAGACTCTTTTATTTTCATCAGCTAAAATTTTGTAAATTTATATTTTTATCAGATTTTTAAATTATTTATTTTAATTTGACCTAATTACTTTTTAATGATAATTTTGTTCTTTAAAAAAAGTAAAATATAATAAAAATCAATTAAATAAAATATTTTAGAAGTTCTAATTGTATTATTAAAGAAAATAATTGCTACAAATATCTCTAAATTCTTTATTTTCTAATTATTTATATGACTGTCGTCTATAATTTTTTTTTTCTTAAAAGAAAGGGTTATATGTAAATAAGAATAAATTAATATAAATGAAATTTTAAAATTTTTATTATTAGTTAGGATTATATGTAAGCCTCTAGTCATATGCAATTTCTTCATTGATAATGAATGTACTTACTGAATTAGGCTATGTTCAGCAACAATTTAATTTTAAAGTAACATTTAGTATTTTATTTCTAGCTAAAATATTATATATTTTATTTATATTATTTGATGGCATAGTATTATATTAATAGTTAGAGATTGAGTGATTCATAAAATATTACTCTTTTTAACTTTTAGAAATTAAATGAGTATTTTGAGTAAGATCAAAATTATAATAAATTATTTTTATATTTAACAACTAACTCAATAGGTATTTTTATCAAAATTTTTATTTTAAATTACTATATAAATAGTTAATCATTAACAGTTAATATTTAACGGCTAATAATTATTAGTAAAATAGTTAATAATCATTTACACTCATATCTCAAATAATATATTAATTATTTTAAAATACTGATCACGATATGATCATTTAATCGAACATAAAGTATAAAGATACAAATTTTCTTCTAATTCCATTTAATTTAAAGTAATCTATAATTTAAAATGTAAAATCCGTTATTCATATAAAAAAATTTCAAAAAAAAAAAAAATCTACAGCATTCCACCAACAATAAGACATTTTTGGAAAATTTTAATGGCTCTAGACCAACGAAGCAACAGCACAATACAATTTAATAAAACCGCAAATCCAGGCCTCCGCCATATATATAACAACCTCTGCTATTTTGTCCATTTATTCCATTTTAATTCTTCTTCCTCTTTCTCCTACAATTCACAAGTAAAAATTTTACTATCCATCAATTCATCTCTTTCGTAATTTCCACGATTAAACATTCAATGAATTTACAATTTTATTTTTTAAATTTGTCGCATATTCCAAGTTTAGGTCCATTTATACCCTTAAATCAAATACTTCCCATAATTGTTTTTTTTTTTTTTCAACAACGCAATTTAATTAGAGAGGCAAAGGTAATAATTGCAAACATCAATTTAAGAGATAGAAATACTAGTAAAATTTCATAAAACTCTAGTATTGAAGCTCAAATTCCACTTAGAAATAAGTGAAATTTTTATCTAAACTCAATTAATTATAAATTTAAAACACAAATAGGTAATATACATATATTTAATAGATAAATTTTATTATATATTTTATATTTTGAATTCATAATAAATCGATTTCATGAATTTACTTTAATTATATAACTTATCTCACAACAAAATAACACGGAGATTTTCATACAACCATCAATTGGAACATTTATCTTTGGAAAGAATTTCTCGTAAGCCATTTGATAAAATCAAGTTTAAAACTATAAATGACCTAAGCATATATTAAAATCAGTTTTTAGGAATGAATTTTAACTGTTCACATGCATCCCTCTTCCTGAAGGTCTTCTTTCTTTATATATTTTTTGGAATAATATTCTCTATAAACTGAGTACACTTAGAGTATGAAATTATAAATATAATTTCTTTTTAATATAATTATGTCTCCATTAATGATTCAAACATAATTTGTGACCAACAAGCAAGTTAGAGTCATTTTCATAACTATAAGCTAACTATAAAATTTTAAATTCAAATTTTAATCAAATCTAATTATTAAAAATAAAGAAAACATAAACACACACATATATATATATATATATATAACTTTATCAAAAAAATTTTTTATGACATTCTAAATTTTTAAAATATCTTATAATATAATTTAATTTATATAAAAAATAAAATTAAAACACTTTTAAATTCTGGTTAGCATATCTTTTCATGTCAATATAATTAAAATTTATGTTTTTTAATTTAAAATTTTAGAGATATCTTAATTTTATTTTATAAAAATTAAAATTTATTATAAAATTTTATAAAATTTATTAAAAATTTAAGATGTCGCCGCGAGTTTTTAAATAAAATTTAAATGTAAAATATATATTACCACCTCTCATTTGGCGGCATCCAGCTTAAAAAAAAAAAAAAAAAGAAATCCTAAAGAAGCGGATACAAAGAATACTGCAACTTTACTATTGGAGGAGCGTACATAGCTTGTACCCTAAGCTTTGATAAGACTTTAACCCGACAAGCAAACTATTTATTATTTTGACTTTTTTTTCCAAATGAATTAAGGGCTTGTACTCATGTAAATGCACATAGCAATATTTTTGGTGACAACAACCATGACAATAATGATGGGTTTAGATTTTCTTGCACTTTAGAAATATCCATAGAAAAATGGGACTACGTGGGGCCTTTGGGGATTATGTCCCATTGTTCATCATGTCTAGATTCATTTCTCAACCTATTTAAAATAATTTTTTTATTGAAAAATTGGCCTAAGAACTTAAAGTGGAAGCTCTAAGATACATATATAGTAATAGTATCCACACTTCAAATCAATTAGATGGTGGATGTGTACTTGGGGCATGATTCTTATACAAAACAGGAACTTCCTTCTGCAGCAGTAATATGCTACATTTATTTTGACAATATATATATATATACACTTCACATTCTATAATTGAGCAATTGGGTGGTGAAGGTTTCATTCAACATATGATTTTAGGCCCCACACCTGCAAATTGAATTAATATTGCTAAAAGCTTTATGTTATAGAGTTGATAATTTTTATTAATAATATATTTTAAATTTTTAATTATATATAAAGTATATTATTAAAATTTAAATTTATTATAATATAGTGAATAACATCTTATAATAATACAAATTGATAAATATATTTTCAAAAATTATTTTCAACCAATGCCTACAAATACTCTTTAGAGTAAACTTTCTTAAAAAAGACAATATGTCAAATCTTTTAGTTCTGAAAAGACATATTTCTTAAGAGCAAAATACACCTAAGTTTGATTAATTGGAGGGCACGGATTGACACATTCATTGTTGTCACTTCAACAATTTGTGGCCAATAAGAGGGCGTCAACCTCAATATGTCAATTTTATATGCTTGTGTAAATGATGCATTGGTCCAAAGATAAAAATCCCGATGGATGACTGCTTTTCAACAAAATGCAATGCATCTATCTATCTCTCTCCCTATTCTCAAAACATATAAAATTTCATTCTCTCTCCAACATGAGTGGGTTTCTTAAGACATATAAAAGAGTGGATGGGAAGGAGTCTCTTGGATTCTTTCATCCATCCCATCATTTTCTCCTCCAACTTTGTTTTATCTATCATCTTTTCAACCAACTTCATCTTTTCTGAGCATTCTTTTTTAAAAATAATAAAAAAATTTAACCTTTTTTTTCAATTTAATTTCATAGTTTAAATTTTAATAATTTTAGTTAATTTAACATATTTATGATAATTTTATCTAATTATTTATTTTAAACTTTAAATTTGACAATTTTATTCAATAAAATAATAATTAAAGGGGAGAGATCAATATTTTTAATTCCAGATTAAATTAACAAGAAAAATTAATAATTAATAATAATTAGTACAAATTGTGACCATTATATTAAACTAGAAATTCAGCCTCTCTTTAATTTAGCTCTCACTATTGCAACTAATATTAATAGAAAAAGACTCAAATTCAAAATTTCCTACTAAATTTTATATTTTTTAAAGGATTTGGTTTATCAATATTTTTAAAAATATATAGATGAATATCTTTTTTTAATTTTAAATATAATATTTCAATTATATATATATATATATATATATCTATACCTTCAGTATCACAATCTGCAATTTATGGATTGGACCCTAATAGTCTCCTCTTTCATTATGGGCCCACAAACCACGTTTTCTTGTGGATTTGTACCCACTCCATTTCAATTTTCTCGACTAGAGTTGTTTCTTCTTTATATTGATTTGTGCCTATACAACCCCTTTTAGTTTTATTTTTAATTGTTACTATTATTATTTCTTTTAAATTATATATATATCATAAAACTATTTAAAATTACTTTAAAATGACAAAATAAAAAAATGTACGGAAATTTACACCACTTAAAAACCGACAAAATAAAAGGGGCACTTTCAATCCTTCTCACATTTTCTTCTTTTCTGGCTAAAATAATTAAAATGAATCAAACTATATATATATATATATATATATATATCAAAATTTAACATTTGGATTCACCAATAATTAACACTTGATATAGTTAAAAAATTATAATTTTATTTGAAAATGTAAAATATTTAAATTTTCATTTTATTAGTGTAAATGAAATATTATTAATATATATTTTAAATTTTAATTATTAGATAAAGTTTAGTTAAATTTAAATTTTTATTTTAATTTATTTCTTATTTATAAATTAATTATCGATATCAAATAATACTTAATAATTCCATCTTAATAAGTGGTGTAAGATTAAAAAAACACTTTGACCACTTAAAAGTAGAGGTAGAAACACTAGTAAATTCTTAAGAATCCAAGTTATCTCATGCCTCAAATTAATATAAAAATAAATTTTTTTTAATATATATAAAAAAATAATTTAACCAGTTTAAGTTCACTTGATTTAGGTAAAATAAAAATTAAAAAAAAAATAAATTATTACTATAAAACGCGCAAGTAGATAATTGGTTAGTCATAAAACACAAACTGTATGGCATATTTATGAGTGTAAATAGAATTATGTGCCCTTCTCTGCTACCATCACTGCCATAGTTGTTAAACTCATAAGTCAACTCGTATGATTATCTTTCTTAGTGAGGGTTTATTTTGTCTTTGTGAGGGTTTATTTTGTACTCTATTTTTATGGAATTATTTATCTAGTTAAGGTTCTGTTCTGTTGCCATTTTATGGAGTATTTGGATTTTTTTTATTATTTAAATAAGTGTTCAATATAAAGTTCAAATTTAAACTCCAATAGAATATCAAAATTTGAAGATGATCAAATTAGACTCATAAAAGAAACCATGCAGCCAAACAACATAGACCACTACCAAGTGAAGCATGCTTTTCACTGATTTACTTAAGTTAAATATTCTATCAATATGATAAGATTTTTCAACTCAATATAATTATATTTTTTGTATAAGTGATTTGTGTTGAATTTGTTTATAAAAAAATGTTATAGTAACATACTTTAAATTTGTATTTTGTTTTCAATTATTGAAATATATTTTTCTCTAAAAAAAAGTAAAAATTATAGAAAACTAAAATCAAAGTAAAATCTTGTTGACAAAAAGTGAAATTAACATGAAATTTTAAAATTTTATTTTTTAATTATCAAAATCATTATTATTTATTTATTTTGACTGTTTAGATTTTTTTTTATTTTTAAATGTAGTGATAATTATTTATATTAGTACAATTATCATGTATATGAGAAAACTTTATTATATGCTATTATTATAAAAAAAAAATATAAGCTAATTTATGGAGGTATTTTTATCATTTGTATTTACAAATTTTCAAAATTAAAATTATGCTATTATATATATACACACATATATATGGTAAAATATTAAATATTTTAATTATTCTCACAATAATAACTTATTGCAGAAATATTATATTTAAAATTAAAATAATTTAAACCTTAAAATTAATATATTAATTTTTTTTAATATACGAGGATATAAATTTTTTAAAAAATTATTTACCATTCGCCTTTTTAGACAACCTTCACATATTCTAACTTAAAAAAAAAAAGAGGGGCTGGGGCGGGCGCGCGGGAGTGAGGAAAGAAGAAGAAGAAGATCCTCTCTCTTATGGCCAAAGCTCCAAAAGCCTGATCTGCACAACTTGTGCTCTTTATGTCTGCAATTTATGCCTACATTGAGTTTATTGATTTTGTCAACTGAATGAAGAAGATGATTTTGGCTTAAAAATTTTGATTAAGAGAGATGTGAGGGTGGCAAAAGGGAGAGAGAGGGATAATATAGTATTTTCCTGTGATTTTATTTGCTAATATAATTAAAATATAAATAATTAACTCAATTTTCAAAATAAAAAAATAATATAATTCATATAAAAAAATTTAAAATTAAATAATAATTTACTCTAAATAAATCTTGTTATGAAGTACATGTGAGTCAAAAATATATAAAAATAAAAATTTTATTAAAATTTAATAATTTTAATGGTAATTACTTTCATCACTAATCTATATACACGCGTATTTTACTTTTTGAAAAAAAAAAAATCTTGACAAATCATTCAAATATCCTTTTATTTGTTTAGGTGCGCATTTGCTTTTTTGTCTACGAGGGAATAAAATTTCCAAGAAAAGGGAAATCATTGCCGTGGACTCTTTGTTGGTTTCCGAACCTGGATGCATGCATCGTTGGTTTGCACCAATTTTTCAACACATGTCGTCCAAATTATGCCGAAATTAAATTATGAATGAAGCAACTAAACTTTGATTTATTATAAATTTATAATATAAATATATAAAACAATGATGGATTCATTCATGAACTAATAAAGGTACTTTTTTATTCATGACTAACGAAGGCACTAAGCCCGAGAATTTAAAACTTTTTTACAGGTATAGTGGTAGTTTATCTACCAGATTTTGATGGGCACCGGATTTCTCTAAAATTTTAAATTTTTTAGGTATAATTCTTTAGTATCTTTTTAAATGAATGATATCAGTAGTAAAATAAAATTTTTTTATTAAAACAAAAAAATTCAAATCATCTTTGCTTTTTTAATCCCTTCTTCTCTATTAATTATATTTTATTATTTTACTCTTTTAATAAATTCACAATCCTCAACTTTTATTTTTTAAAATTTAAATTATTAAATAAGATTATCAAAGAGAAGTTTTACACAATTCTCTTATCATTTTTTTATTAATTTAAAATTTTAATGATTTTCTTTTCATTGTTATTAAAATTTTATAATACCTAAATTATAAAAAGTTTTATGTAATTTATTTTATTTAATCTATAATTTTAATTGAGTTTATTTTTAATGATTAGTTTGAAATAGATTGAATTTTTTTTTTAATTTTAGTCTATAATATATTTTAAGTTTAAAATTAATAATATTAAACAATCATTATATTTTTATATTAACAGTTCCATTTAATTTTTAAAAGGCTAATTTTATTTTGAAAAGCTCTCTTATCAACTTTTATTTATTTGATGTATATTATTTTTATAAATCACATATTTTAATTGGACTCCTAAGTTGAATTTGTCACGACCCAACCTATGGGCGTGACCGACACTAGGACCTTGTGACACCCCTTACCCGTATACAGTATATCCGAGTAAGCAATGTCACACGGTGTACCGGCACACTCTATTTTACTTTAATTAATTTTTATCATAGTTTTGAATATAACTTGTGAAATATTATTTATTTAAGTTATTTATTGAAATTATAATTTATTTGAGGTTCCGAAAATTTTATAGAAAATCCGGCAGAGTACCGGCTAAAAATGGAGAAAACAGTTCTTCGAAACCTGTGAAAAACACTTCCAATAATCATATTCAATCATCTCAAACTCCAATATCAAAATCTCAACATTTTTCAATTTCATTTCTCAATCATTCATCTCATGTGATAATCATGTATAAATCACAGATAAACATTCACTTTTCCATTCACAAACACAATTCTCATTATTTACATGAACACCAAAATACATTTCATAAGTTCAATTACATATGAGAAAATAAAAATTAGTTACAAAATATCAAAATGAAACCTAGTGTCCTACCAATGCACTGAAGATGGTGAGGTGACACGGACACTATGTAGAGCTGCAGGATGGTCTCACCCAAAGCGGTCTACTGGGCTCTCGATCAGTATCTCCAGAACCTACGCGTGGCAAAAGCAACGCGCTAAGCAATAATGCTTAGTGGTGCAATAATAAAATAAAAGGAAATAACAGAAAATAAATATGTATTGAATGTAACGATGTTTTCCTGGTTTTATACTTGTTATAATCATTTATTTCGTTAACTTTATCCACTTTCATTCTTTTGGTTGCCCAAGTAACCTATCTTATACCGACGATCGGATCGATAAACGTATATCTTGCGCTGGGTATCTAGTACCTCGGGCCGTCACACCATCGGTCACGTATGCATCTCCCGGCAGTACGAGCGGCTAATAAGCTGTAATGACAATAGGCACAAGGCCAAATATCAACACAAGGTCAGAATGGCTAAAAGCCATAAATCACAGAATGGCATAATGCCATGTGCAGTACTGCTAACTGAACCCTATTGGCATGCCATACTATCCAAACCAATCTTGTTAGGTATACTAAGGCATTTGATACTTTTGAATTCTTCAATTTTTGAATTTCAAGTTTTGGTGTCACTATTTACCTCATTGATCAACAAAAATGTTGACTTTTGGATAGAAAATAGGTACATTGGTTTTAACACCCCAAATGTACCACATTTTGCATTCAAAACTTATTGGAATTAATCACCAATACCATTTTTAAGCTTAGAACTAAGGGAGCAGAATTTTCAGTTTTTGTACCCCAACTTTACTGTTCCAATTGTGACTGTTACAGTGGGAATTTGAGGAAATAGTAAACATGAAAGTTGTTCCTTATTTTGTCTAGTGGAATTTTCTTTTTTGAATCACTCCATTTGGAGTTTTTTAGCTTCAGTTATGGTCCAAAAACCACAGCTGGCCGGATTGAAAAACTGCAGAATTGACCATATCTACAGTGCAGTGAACAGTGACTGCAACTGCCTTGTTGGATAGGTTCTGGTCATAATTTGGGGTAGGTTTCTTCATGCAAGTTGTTTGTCTATATCTTAACTTATTGCTGTAAAAATTTCAGGTTAATTGGCCCATTCTACAATGAGTTATAGCCAAATGAACAATTACTGTTCATTTGGTCATTCTGCAGATTCTGGTTGCAGGACATCCGGATTGGGACCAGTTTTTGGTCCACTTGCTTTGGTCTTTTGGGCATGGTTTCTTCACCAAAATTGTGTCATTATATGTCTAGTTTCATGTCCAATTGGCCAAACACCAATTGAACCTACACAGCCAAAGTTATGGCTGTCCAAGTGGGCTGGAATCATAGCCACCCTGCTGGTTACACTAGGCAGCCTACCAAATCAATTTGTATCACTATACTTCACTCCAAATTATGATCAACTTACCTCAAATGGTCACTAATTGACCCTTAAAATGTTCATTCACCATTACATAAGTGAAACTCAAATTTCCCTCAAAACCCTAATTCCTAAGTTCTCAAATCTTACAATATACATGCCATTAAGGTTTTTTTTTTTTTATTTTTTTTTATTCACTTATACACATCAAGGGACATCCCTAGATTTTAATTCCATTCAAGCCATCAAACTCAAGAAAGTTCATGGCTGCTGAAAATTGAAGATACTCTAACATGTACAATTTACTTCAAATTTTTACAATTTCTTAACTTAAATTGATGCTCTAAAAAAAATTAAAAAGAGAGAGAGAATTATAGCACTAACCTCACTTAAGAGCTTTTCAAGAGCTCTAATTCTTCACCTTTTCTCTTTATTTCTGCTACCTAAGGGTTATTCAAGGTGCAAGGATGAGTTTTAGTGAATGGAGTAGGAGGGTTTATGGTGAAATGAAGAGAGAAATTGAGCTTTGGTTGAAAATCAATGGAGGGAGAGGGGAGAAGGGTTTCGGCTGGTTTGGTCCAAAGGAAGAAGATGATTTGTTTTCTTCTATTTTCAGCCTCTTTTATTTGTTTTAAGTGTATTGGTTGTATGGTGATTGGTGGACAATTTTAAATGACATCATTATGATGTCACAATTCTCATTAACTTGCATTTCTTTTTACTTTTGTTTTCTTATTTTCATTTCTCATTTTTTTAATAAATTTTTCATCAATATTAATTCATATTTTATGTCATAATTATTTACTCAACTGGACAAGTCGGCCAAAAATCGCCTCTGAAGGCGAAATGACCAAAATGCCCTCCGTTTGGCGTAACGGGTCAAAATTGTCTGTACCGATTGAAAAATTTTTCTAAATATTTTCTTGGCATTCTAATGCCATAGGAACCTCAATGACCCTTCTCTGGAGTCTCAAAAATTATTTTATGAATTTTTCCCCGGGTCTAGGGCTCCTAGTTGTGAGAACCGCAACTTCCCTCTGGGTTACCCATCGCTTGGGCACCGGCTCATTTGACTTAGTTGTATTTTATTTCTAAAATTTTTACTAAATTTTTCTTATTAATATTTGAGTTAATTATGGTCCCTCACTTTAGTTTAAATATTTTTCCGAACATTCTAGCTGTCCGGACCGACACTGGTCACCGGAACAGTAGAATGTACGGAGTTGCTACAGGGAGGGTGTTACAACTCTTCCCCTCTAATTTAAATTTCGTCCTCGAAATTTTACCTGATGCAAACAGTTGAGGGAACTGTTGCCTCATCGTCTCTTCACTTTCCCAAGTTGCCTCCTCGGTGTTGTGGTGCCTCCAAAGCACTTTCACCAGTGGAATCTGCTTATTCCTCAATTCTTTCACTTCTCGAGCCAGAATCCGTATGGGTTCTTCTTCATATGTCAAATCCGGTTGTACTTCAATTTCTTCCATGGAGATGACATGTGAAGGATCTGAGCGGTATCTTCTTAGCATAGACACGTGGAACACATTGTGGATCTTGTCCAGCTCTGGTGGTAAAGCTAGCCTATAGGCCACTGGACCCACACGTTCAATGACTTCATATGGGCCAATGAACCTAAGGATTAACTTACCTTTCCTTCCAAACCTCAATGCCTTCTTCCACGGTGACACCTTGAGGAACACTTTGTCGCCAACCGCATATTCTATTTCCTTTCTCTTCAGGTCGGCATAAGATTTACATGCATGCGAGGCAACCTTCGATTAGCTTTGATTAGTTTCACTTTCTCTTGATCTGTTTCACAGTGCAGCCCCACCGCTTGTCTTTGCCCAATTCAGTCCAAAGACTGCTGAGTTCTACATTTCCTCCCATACGATTACTTCATATGGGGCCATTTGGATACTAGCTTGGTAGCTATTGTTGTATGCAAATTACGCGATGGGAGGTATCTATCCTAACTTCCCTCAAACTCAATGACACAACTCCTCAGCATATCCTCAAGGACCTGACATATATTTCATGTTATTGTTATCATTTTAGTTCAATAGTTGTATTAATTCAATTGGTTCAATTGTTTACCTGGATTACTCTTTCGGATTGCCCATCCGTCGAGGATGGAATCTTGTCTTTGAAGTGGAGTTGTGTACCCAAGGACTCATGCAACTTCTTCCAAAATCTCGATGTAAACCTTGGGTCTCGATCAGATATGATGGAAAGTGGAATTCCATGTAGTCTAACTATCTCACTGATATATAATTCTGCTAACTTCTCCAGTGAGTAGTCAGTCCTAACTGGCAGAAAGTGTGCTGACTTTGTCAATCTATCAACTATCACCCATACTGCATCATGTTTCTTCTGGGTGAGAGGTAGACCACTTACAAAATCCATGGTGACCCGATCCCATTTCCATTCAGGAATGCGAATAGTCTGTAGCAAACATGCTGGAACTTGATGTTCTGCCTTGACTTGCTGACATGTCAAGCATTTAGTCACATAGTCAGCTATGTCCTTCTTCATACCAGGCCACCAATACTGAAGCTTCAGATCATGATACATTTTTGTACTTCCTGGGTGCATAGCATAAACACTGGTATGTGCCTCTTTCAGAATACTGGCCTTCAATTCCCCATCATCTGGTACACATACTCTTCCTTTGTAGTACAGACACCCATCTGCTTTCACCTCATAGTCAGCTGCTTTTTCCTCTGAGATTTTGCTCATAATAGCCATTAACTTTTTATCTGCCTTTTGCCCATCTAAAATCTGCTGTAGCAGATTTGGCCTCACTTGCAACTCAGCCAAAATAGCTCCATCTCGACCCAAAGATAGACGGGCATTCAATGACCTCAAAGCTGTTATGGATTTTCTGCTTAAAGCATCAGCAACTACATTTGCCTTCCCAGGATGGTAGTCAATTACACAATCATAGTCCTTCAGGAACTCAATCCATCGCCTCTGTCTAAAGTTGAGCTCCTTCTGAGTTGGCAAATATTTTAGACTCTTGTGGTCTGTGTAAATGTAGCACTTTTCACCATACAAGTAATGCCTCCATATCTTCAGTGCGAAGATAATTGCTGCAAGCTCTAGATCATGGGTAGGGTAATTTTGTTCATGTGGCCTTAGCTGCCTGGAAGCATAAGCGACCACTTTCCCCTCTTGCATCAATACACACCCTAAACCATTATGAGAGGCATCACTGTAGACCACAAAGTCCTTTCCTGACATCGTGTGCTGCTGGTGCCTCTGTCAACATAGCCTTCAACTTCTCAAAGCGGTGCGACACTTGTCATTCGGTCAAATCGACATTCTTGTGTAACAACTTGGTCATTGGAGCGGCTATTAAGGAAAATCCTTCACAAATCTCTGTAATACCCAGCTAGCCCCAGAAGCTTGACCTCGATTGTATTTTTGGGAGGCTTCCATTCCATCATCGCTTCTATTTTCTTGGGATCCACCCTAATCCCATCAGCTGACACTATGTGTCCAAGGATTGCAATCTCATTCAACCAGAAGTCACACTTGGACAACTTAGCATACAGCTTCTTTTCTCTCAGGGTTTGCAAAATAATCCTCAAATGCTCATCATGTTCTTCCCTGGTCTTGGAATACACTAGAATATCATCAATAAAGACCACTACAAACCGATCTAGGTATGGATGGAAGATACGGTTCATAAGGTCCATAAATGCATTTGGTGCATTTGTTAGGCCAAAAGGCATCACGTAAACTCATAATGCCCATACCGTGTGTCTGAATGCGCTTGGGAACATCTACATCCTTCACCCTCAACTGATGATACCCTGATCTGAGATCAATCTTAGAAAATACTCCTGCTCCCTTCAACTGATCAAACAGGTCATCAATTCTAGGCAACGGATATTTGTTCTTCACAGTCACTTTATTCAATTGCCGGTAATCAAAGCATAGCCTCAAAGTCCCATCCTTCTTTTTCACAAACAGCACTGGAGCTCCCCATGGTGACACACTGGGGCGTATGAACCCCTTATCAAGCAACTCTTGCAACTGAGTTTTCAACTCCCTTAATTCAGTGGGTGCCATTCTATAAGGAGCAATAGAAATGGGTGCTATACCCGGCAGTGTCTCAATAGCAAATTCGACTTTCCTTTCTGGTGGCAAACCAGGCAATTCTTCAGGAAATACATCTGGGAAGTCTCTTCGTGGGTATGTCACCAGATCCGCTTAGCTCGCCTAGTATCCACCACATGTGCTAGGTAGGCTTCACGACCTTTTTCATCATTCTTCTTGCAATCGTGGTGAGATGATATTGAACAAGAAATCTGTCCTTTCCCCACAATCGTGATCTCATTACCCTCGAAGTTTTGGAGAAATTCTCTTCAATTTGCAATCAACTATTGCACGATGACGTGACAACGGTCCATTCCCAAAATCACGCCAAACTCGTGGAAGGGCAACTCAATCAGTCCGCCAAAAATTCATACCCCTGAATCCTTAACGGGCAACCCTTGTATACTTTATTCACCACTACATGTGGCCCAATGGATTAGTGACGAATGTCTTGGTCACTCTCCCTACTAGTATCCCCCTTTCTACGGGTAGGTTGATGCAGATGTATGAATGAGTGGATCCTGGATCCACCAATGCATGCCAGATGTATTGTAGAGGAGAACGTACCTCGATGACGTCCCGGCATCTTGCTCCTCCGAGCTCTAATGGCATAGGCTCGCGGTGGTCCGCTCTCGTGCCTCTCTGTGGCTCGGATGCAGCCTCTGTGATGGTCCCACGCCTCATTTGCGATTTCCTACCCCTTTGTGGTGCGGAGTAGGTGCATGCGCTTGTGTTGGAGCAAATGTAGTAGTTCTGCGTGGGCTTCTTCAATTGATGCTCTGTTGACCCATACCTTAGCGAGCACCAGTCACTCTCCAACACTCCCTTATGCCACTTGTGCAATGTGGACATGCAGAAGATCTTTGGGGCTAGTCCCTGAACCCCATCCTCGAGAGCTGCCCACCGATGGTGTGGACCGACATCTCCTAGGGTAAATCGTGGCCTGGGTCCCCGAGGTGACCACGACCTTGTGGCTGACTGAACTCTGTGCGGTGGACCCTTGAACTTCTTCCCCTGGAACAGAAATGAACTAGACGACACAGGCCCCTCTTCGCTATCTCTCTCTTCCGGTCCGCTCACTTATTCTAACCTTTTCAACCTTTATTGCGACTTCCACTAACTTGGTGAAGTCTGTGATTCCCAAAGGCGATGATCATGATCTTTATGTTATCATTTAGTCCCTCTTCAAATCTCTTACACCTTTCAGCCTCATTAGGGACTATCTCCCTTCCGTAGCGGCTCAATCGTGAATTCCTTTTCATACTCGGCCACTGACAGCTGTCTCTGCCTCAGATTAATGATCTCTCTTCTTCTCTCTTCCAGGTATACACTACCCACATCTTTCTTCTTGAATTCAGATAGGAAGAAGTCCCAAGTTACTATTTCGATCAGACTTCATCGACACAGATCCCACCATTCATATGCATCATCTTGCAACAGAGATATGGCGACTTCTAAGTTTTGCTCGAGTGCGGTGGAGTTGTTTTAAAACTCTGCTCATTACATTCAACCAATTTTCTACCGCAATGTAATCATCTTCTCTCTTGCCAAAGAAGTCCACCGCTCCAAACTTTCTCAATTTTTCCGTGTGATTTTGGTTGTGGTGGTGGTGGTGGTGCTAGCATTACCCTGACCATTTGTTCAAGAATTCGCCATTTCTTTGGAACATGGCTGTGGAGGCGGCGGGTTACGCTTGAGTGGCGGGCGAGTTCTCCCATACCCCCAGTCTCAGCTGCTGCAGGTGGAGCATGACTCTCCACTTCCTCCTCAACTGCCCTCTGAGATGTAGGGTCCATATCCTATTCAAAATAAGAAAGACAAATAGATCTGCATTAGTGTCACCTCGACTCTTACAAATGCAATGCATGGTATGGACTCAATCTAGGCCCAGAAACGCCTAAACCGTGCTCTAATACCACTAAATGTGACACCCCTTACCTGTGTACAGTATATTCGAGTAAGTAATGTCACACGGTGCACCGGCACACTCTATTTTACCTTAGTTAATTTTTATCATAGTTTTGAATATAACTTGTGAAATATTATTTATTTAAGTTATTTATTGAAATTATAATTTATTTGAGGTTCCGAAAATTTTATAGAAAATCCGGCAGAGTACCGACTAAAAATGGAGAAAACAGTTCTTCGGAACCTGTGAAAAACACTTCCAATAATCATATTCAATCATCTCAAACTCCAATATCAAAATCTCAACATTTTTCAATTTCATTTCTCAATCATTCATCTCATGTGATAATCATGTATAAATCACAGATAAACATTCACTTTTCCATTCACAAACACAATTCTCATTATTTACATGAACATCAAAATACATTTCATAAGTTCAATTACATATGAGAAAATAAAAATTAGTTACAAAATATCAAAATGAAACCTAGTGTCCTACCAATGCACTGAAGATGGTGAGGTGACACGGACACTATGCAGAGCTGCAGGATGGTCTCACCCAGTGTGCGATCTACTGGGCTCTCGATCGGTATCTCCAGAACCTACGCGTGGCAAAAGCAACGCGCTAAGCAATAATGCTTAGTGGTGCAATAATAAAATAAAAGGAAATAATAGAAAATAAATATGTATTGAATGTATCGATGTTTTACTAGTTTTATACTTGTTATAATTATTTATTTCGTTAACTTTATCCACTTTCATTCTTTTGGTTGCCCAAGTAACCTATACTGGACGACTAGACTGGATAAACGGGTATACTGGCGCTGGGTATCTAGTACCTCGGGCCGTCACACCATCGGTCACGTATGCATCTCCTTGTGCAGAACAGCTAATAAGCTGTAATGACAATAGGCACAAGGCCAAATATCAACACAAGGTCAAAATGGCTAAAAGCCATAAAATCACAGAATGGCATAATGCCATGTGCAGTACTGCTAACTGAACCCTATTGGCATGCCAAACTATCCAAACCAATCTTGTTAGGTATACTAGGGCATTTGATACTTTTGAATTCTTCAATTTTTGAATTTCAAGTTTTGGTGTCACTATTCACCTCATTGGTCAACAAAAATGTTGACTTTTGGATAGAAAATAGGTACATTGGTTTTAACACCCCCAATGTACCACATTTTGCATTCAAAACTTGTTGGAATTAATCACCAATACCATTTTTAAGCTTAGAACTAAGGGAGCAGAATTTTCAGTTTTTATACCCCAACTTTACTGTTCCATTTGTGACTGTTACAGTGGGAATTTGAGGAAATGGTAAACATAAAAGTTGTTCCTTATTTTGTCTAGTGGAATTTCCTTTTTTGAATCACTCCATTTGGAGTTTTGTAGCTCCAGTTATGGTCCAAAAACCACAGCTGGCCGGATTGAAAAACTGCAGAATTGACCATATCTACAGTGCAGTGAATAGTGACTGCAACTGCCTTGTTGGATAGGTTCTGGTCATAATTTGGGGTAGGTTTCTTCATGAAAGTTGTTTGTCTATATCTTAAATTGTTGCTGTAAAAATATCAGGTCAATTGGCCCATTCTACAATGAGTTATAGCTAAATGAACAATTACTGTTCATTTGGTCATTCTGCAGATTCTGGTTGCAGGACATCCGGATTGGGACCAATTTTTGGTCCACTTGCTTTGGTCTTTTGAGCATGGTTTCTTCACCAAAATTGTGTCATTATATGTCTAGTTTCATGTCTAATTGGCCAAACACCAATTGAACCTACACAGCCAAAGTTATGGCTGTCCAAGTGGGCTGGAATCACAGCCACCCTGCTGGTTACACTAGGCAGCCTACCAAATCAATTTGTATCACTATACTTCACTCCAAATTATGATCAACTTACCTCAAATGATCACTAATTGACCTTTAAAATGTTCATTCACCATTACATAAGTGAAACTCAAATTTCCCTCAAAACCCTAATTCCTAAGTTCTCAAATCTTACAATATACATGCCATTAAGGTTTTTGTTTTTTCTTTTTTATTCACTTATACACATCAAGGGACATCCCTAGATTTTAATTCCATTCAAGCCATCAAACTCAAGAAAGTTCATGGCTGCTGAAAATTGAAGATACTCTAACATGTACAATTTACTTCAAATTTTTACAATTTCTTAACTTAAATTGATGCTCTAACAAAAATTAAAAAGAGTGAGAGAGAATTATAGCACTAACCTCACTTAAGAGCTTTTCAAGAGCTCTAATTCTTCACCTTTTCTCTTTATTTCTGCTACCTAAGAGTTATTCAAGGTGCAAGGATGAGTTTTAGTGAATGGAGTAGGAGGGTTTATGGTGAAATGAAGAGAGAAATTGAGCTTTGGTAGAAAGTCAATGGAGGGAGAGGGGAGAAGGGTTTCGGCTGGTTTGGTCCAAAGGAAGAAGATGATTTGTTTTCTTCTATTTTCAGCCTCTTTTATTTGTTTTAAGTGTATTGGTTGTATGGTGATTGGTGGACAATTTTAAATGACATCATTATGATGTCACAATTCTCATTAACTTGCATTTCTTTTTACTTTTGTTTTCTTATTTTCATTTCTCATTTTTTTTTATAAATTTTTCATCAATATTAATTTATATTTTATGTCATAATAATTATTTACTCAACTGGACAAGTCGGCCAAAAATTGCCTCTGAAGGCGAAATAACCAAAATGCCCTCCGTTTGGCTTAACGGGTCAAAATTGTCTGTACCGATTGAAAATTTTTTCTAAATATTTTCTTGGCATTATAATGCCATAGGAACCTCAATGACCCTTCTCTGGAGTCTCAAAAATTATTTTATGAATTTTTCCCTGGGTCTAGGGCTCATAGTTGCGAGAACCGCAACTTCCCTCTGGGTTACCCATCGCTTGGGCACCGACTCATTTGACTTAGTTGTATTTTATTTCTAAAATTTTTACTAAATTTTTCTTATTAATATTTGAGTTAATTATGGTCCCTCACTTTAGTTTAAATATTTTTCCGAACTTTCTAGCTGTCCGGACCGACACTGGTCACCGGAACAGTAGAATGTACGGAGTTGCTACAGGGAGGGTGTTACAGACCTGGGCCGGCATAAAGCCCCCGAGGCCTGTAGTAAGCCTTACTATTCTCAAATCCATAACCAAGGCTCAAAAACTTAGGCCCAACATGTAAATACAATTAAATAAAATATTTTTATTCGGGTCAACCCAACCTGATAGCCATCGAAAACTGAAATAAGGGGAGCCTCGCTCAACCCTGTTACCTCATTTACAAAATGTTTAAATACCATACAAATCTTCATTTATTAGTCTCAAAATTTTAAATTTACACAATCTCTAACAAGGTCCACACTGTTACTAACACATGCGTAGTTCTAGATTTTAAATTTAGAAAAGATAGTGCAACAATTAAATAATCGACATTAAACCTGCGAGGAAGAAAACAGGTTGCTCTGTAAAATAACTCCTCCTGTAGCCTGGAAAAATATTGAACAGGAGTGAGCGTTCGACTCAGAGAGTAAAATATCAATTTTAACCATAATTTCTATAACTATCTAAAACTAATGCACCCTATAGAGTGAAATGCAACACCAACAATTATTTCACATCATAACATCAAAAAGAAATTTGGAGCACTCACGCACCCAGTAATGTCAATCATAATATATGGGAGTTGATCTCCTATACAGCTCTCTTAATTCCAACTGTGCCAGTGAAGAACTCAGCTCGGACTTCCACTTAATAACCAAATCAGGGTCCCAGTGAAGAACTCAAGCCGTGTCTACCCCAAAGGACCGGGTCTCAGCGAAGATCTCAAGCCGTGTCTACCCGTCCTATCCATAGTCCACACCACATCACACCCATGCCAACGCACGCACACTGCTCCAAATTACCACAACAACATACATGGCACTTTCACAGTTATGAATACAACATAAATCGTGCCTAAAGTTTATCTACATAGATATATGCATATAAGTGATGCATGGGCATGCTTGAACATATAATAATATCGAAATTATAATTAAAATTAATATTTTACTCACAGTACACCGATAACTATTGTGGCTGCTGAATGCAGGAAAATAGCTGATCTCGATCACCTAATAATTAAATTATAAATTTATTAGTACTAAGTCAAAATAAAACTCTAAGGAGGTAATAGACAGCCTAATTTATGCCAGAAATCCGGTAGAGTTTCCCCTATACCTGGGACCTACCCAACCTGAAAAAGGCCTAAATAACACTTATAAATTCAACTCATATCTCATCAATATCACATGGCCCCTCCTGGGCCCTCCAAATCAGATAATACTCAAAATCTTAAAAATTACGTTTTAGTCCCTATAATCGACATTTTGCAAAAATCCACTCAAACATGCTCTAAAAATTCTAAAATTTTACCCTGCGGTCCTTAATAATATTATAAGGCTATTGCAAAATGAATTATAATTTTCTAATCACCTATGAATATTTTATTTTAGAATTTTACTCAATTCCATAAGTTTCCAACATCTAATATATTCTTAATTCAACCCAATTAAATATTCACATATTTAAACCTCCATCCTCAAGCTTCAACCAATTATATAAAATTTAATTATCTTAATTTCAAATAGTCTTATATGCCCATATGCTAAAAATTTAACTAAAATCCATCTATATTTTTCAAAAATATTCTATAATCACTCAAAAATTCAACAAATACCATAGAATATCTCTAAATAATTTTACTTTCATCATATATTTTTCTTAGAATTTTTCTCTAATTTTTCCTGTTTAAGAAACACTGTATTTATGCCCCACAGACAGAGAAATAATAAAAATAGTCTTACCCGAAGTTTATCTGTGTCTCAAAAATTTCAAAAATTTATGAGGAAGCCTCTGGAAGTTGAATCATCTCCATAGCTCATCACCGCTCACGAACCATCACAAGACGGTGGCCGCTGGTCGCCGGCGACTTTTGCCGAATCTGATCATACCACCATGTTCCTCTCCTCTTCCTCAGTCTATAGGTGGTCTCGGATCGTCGATCCAATGGTCGGATCGTCGTAGATCGGACGAAAAAGCTTGAAAAACCCGAAACTTCTCTCCTCCATATCTCACTCATCCGACCTCCATTTGCTTCAAAATTGGTATCAAAAGAAAGCTCTCGGAACAAGCTTTCCAATGCCACCTGAATTGCCTCGATCGGACGTCGGATGAAGCCGGAATCGTGCCGAAAAGCCGCTGCCCACTGTGCGCGCATTTTCTCTCTCTTCTCCCTCTCTTGTCGCCGTTTCTGGTGGTTATGGCCGTCGCCGGAGGGTCGCCGGCCGGTGGGGAGCCACTTGGGACGTCACCGGCCGGTCACCGGAGAAAGGAAGAAGAAGAAGAGAGGGAAGGAGAGGAGAAAAAGAGAGAATGGGGGGGGGGGTTCCTCCTCCCGTTTTTTATTTTTATTTTATTTTATTTTATTTTTTTTATTTAAAAGGGATGGCTGTGACAGTGGAAACCCACTGTCACATGCCAAAATCCCATCAATCAACTTTTTTTTTTTTCCTGGATGTTACAGAATTTTTATACATCCATCACTAATAATAAATTTAGTCTAAATAAAAATTTTCCTATTTGTTTCTCAAGAAAAGAAAAAAAGAAATAAACCTAAAATTTTAATTTTTCAGAAGTGAAAATTTTATTATGGTTATGATTATTTCATATATATATATATATATATATATATATATATATATATATATATATATATATATATATATTGGATTAACTATGTAGTACAAAATAATTTTCCCATTTTCTATACATCTCCTCCTTTGATCTAATAAGGTTTGAATATAAAATTGGGTGTGTTTATGGAGAGCTCGAACTCATATAAGGATGATTGTATTAACTGTTAGATTAAATTTTTGTATATAAATTCATACACTTTATATATACATTTTAATTAATTCTGCATATATTTCGATACAAATATTTAATCTAACGATAATTAAACTCATTCTCGTACGAATTCAAGCTTATATCAGATGCATCTTATAAAATTTCTTTGCTAAGATACCAAGTCTTTTCCACTACAATGTCCCAAAAATGAAATCACAATAGAAATGAATGTCTCCAAGCCTTTAAAGTCAAGGAAATTGGTTGATCACTCAATTCAAATAGAATAGAATTTATCTATTTTAAAAATAAATTTATATTGATATTATAGGAATTTCTTTTCAAAGGTACGAGAAGAATTAGAATTAATAATTTAAAATATCCTAAATTTAATACACTTTCTAATTTTATCAATTTAATTCATAAATTATAAAATTATTTGAATTATATCAATTAGTTTAGGCATGTATAATGATTTACATTGTTCTGAATAATTTAATAGTTTCTATTTATATAGGAAGCACAAATGACACTACATTAATAATATGTAATCCGAATTTTATTGAATACTATTAAAATAAAATTTATAAGTCATATATAAACCAAGTTGATAAAATTAAAAATATAGAATATAGTGATGTCTATCACTGTAAAATTCTGTAACATCCCTATTTGTATAACCTGGTATATTTCACTGTTCCGGTGACCGGAGTCGATTCGGACAATTAAGAGGATTAGAACCATACTTAAGACAACTAGATAAGCTATAAACACAAATAATTAGTAATGTTCAATTAGTTAAGTATAAATAAGAAAAACAGAATATAAGAAGTTAAATGAGCCGAGAGTCATAGCGATGGATGACTTTCTCGGGAAGGACTGCAAAGTCATTTTAAACTCAAATTTCGAACCGTAAAATGTGACGCTGCGGTCTTTAGGACTATTATAAACACAGTGGAAAAGAGAAAATCACGAAAAAGAACTGTTAAGCCAGTCAAATAATTAGGTAAGGGAGCCGGAAGAAATATTGAATTATTTGCAAACCGGGTTGAACCGGCGAGGGGCAATTTGGTCAATTGACCCTGAGACCTGACTCCTGACCTAACTATCAAATAAAATAAGAGAAAAGAAAACTTCGGAGTCGGGAATTAAATTAAAGAACTAATAGATAAATGAAAAAAAGAAAAGAAAAGAAAAGAAAAAGCTAATTACATTACTTTATGACATCAAAATGATGTCACAATTGATTTTTAATTTCCTACCAAAGTTGACTAAGTTAAATATCTATTGAGTAAGACAAAAATAAAAAAAAGAAAAAAAAAATTACTCTCATCTTCTCTCCCAACCCAAGCCGGCCGAAACCCTCCCTTGCTTCCCCATGAATGACCTCCATTGAAGCTTGCACTCAAGCTTACATTTCTTCATTTAAACCTTGATAGCTTCTATAAAAACCTCATTAGAGCTTATTTTAGTTACTTGAGAAGAAGATTGAAAGAAGAAAGAAGAACAAAAGATAGAGATTTGAAGTTCTAAGAAAGGTAAGTATGCTAACTTTCAATTTCCTACTTTAAATGCATGTTTAGTTACTTAAATGAACTTAGAAACTAATGAAACGAAATAAAAACATGTGTGGAGGACCAAACTGGATTTCGGCCAGCAGGTGTATGGGAGTATATTTGTATGGTTTGATGGATTTGAATGAGTTTATGGACCTCCATTAGTTGAATGATTATAGTTAAAAGCTTTGAAATTAGCTAAATGCAACAAATTAGTGTGAATTAGGGTTTTGGATATTAGGGTTTAGAGACAAAAATGTGAGAAACTTGTAAATGGTGTCTTTGACCTAATGTGAAGTGAGAAATGGTCATTTGTGACCTAATGTAGTGTGTTAGAAGTGTTTGAATCAAAACCAAATTCGGATTAAGTGGGGTCATGGTGCTGGCAGCATGATCAAGTCAACTTTGAAGGACCAAAAATGAAAATTTACAAGTCCAATTGGTATGAGATCAATTGAGAATGAAAATAGACACTAAATGACACAATTTTCATTTAGGAAGCATGCCCAAAAAGTGACCAAAAGCTAATGAACAAATTGACCAAACTTGAAAAATCACAGTCTGCCTCTGTACAAACTGACCAAATGAACAGTGTTTATTCATTTGGCCATAACTTAAGCTAGGCAGGTATAAATGACCTGAAATTTTACCAGTGGTTAGATGACGTATATACCTAAAACTTTCATGAAGAACACAAACCCAAATTATGCCATTAACCAAGTCATTTGGCCACCCCATGTTGGTGACCTAAAACTGCCAGCACCAAAAATTGTCCAGAAAATCTGGGTTAAGTCCAATCCTGCAGCCATGGTTCAAATGGCTATAACTTGAGCTACAAAACTCCAATTTGAGTGATTCAAAAAGAAGAATAAACTTAAGACAATAGGGAACATTTTTTGTGAAGAAATTTTTTCCAAATTCCAACAGTAAAGTGACCAATGAAACAGTGCAACCTTAGACACCAAAATTGAAAATTTATCAAAATTGCCTAAAAGACTTAGAATTTGAATAAACAACCAAAACCAATAAATTTAGTGACCAAAATGTGGTATGTGGGTGAAGTTGGAATTCCCATACCTATTAAGCCTTAGAAAGTCAACAATTTGACTTGAATAGTATAGTAAATTGTAACCCCGAAACACAAAATTTCAAGAACGTCGAGTTTAGCAAGTTAGAGCTAGATAAATGTGAAGTTAAATTTATTTTTGGATTTATGCTAAGTTATGGTACTGAAACACTGTAAAATTATGTGTTTCAGTTGAAAAGAATACCGGGAAAGAACCCGAGGAACCGAGTCAAGGCCAAGAGGCGACTCGCTTGAGGTTTGTGCACAACATCACTATGCTTTAAAATTCATTGATTAAGAGAATGAAATATGTATTTTACTTTTGCTTTGAATTGTGAAAGTTATTGTGTATATTTGAAATGACAATGTTTAGCAAATTGTTAAGATAAGTTTTGAAACCACAGTGTCATGACTATATATTTGAACACCTCACTAGCATGACTAGTGGGGGTAATTAGTTTCGAATTTTGATTCCTTCTCTGGAGAAGTGTTGAGGTGTGGTAGTAGAAGAGGATGTGAATGGATATCCATATATTTGAGCTAGCTAGCCTTGTGATGTGACTTCTCCTTAGCCTCTGGCTATTGAGATTATATTTGTTTCGAATGGCATGATCTAACTGTGGGTTTTATGAAATGTGTTTGATACTTCGAAATGAAATTGTTTGGAATAAAATCTCATAATTCATGTTTTGTGTTTAACTCGCATGCTCAGTTGAATTTTTGAATAAATGTGATTTAAATTTTGCATAAAGATTCTTTTAGTATGTTGTGCACCACTGAGTCCTAGTACTCAGCGATAGCTTTTATTGCTGTCACAGATTTAGAGACTAGAGGAGCAGCAGACTGAGCTGCTGAGGAT
The DNA here is from genome assembly GCF_030052815.1 of Hevea brasiliensis. NCBI lineage: Eukaryota > Viridiplantae > Streptophyta > Magnoliopsida > Malpighiales > Euphorbiaceae > Hevea > Hevea brasiliensis. The sequence goes on from NC_079497.1 coordinate 96,682,251, forward strand.
TGAGGATTTATCAGCTTGAAGTTATCGGGTATAATTTATACCCTGCCTGTAAATATTTATTTTGATGTATGTATTGCGCATAAATGTATGGACATGTAAATCGGTCTTGAGCAGTTTGTACAAAGTTTGTATAAAGTTGTAATAAAATTTAGTTTGAATTTTCATACTGTAGATTTTGGTATGATGTATATATATAGATTGTTGTCTTTAATGAATGGAAATGTTTTATTTTAATTTGAATGAGATTGATAGATATTATTTTACTGATGATTGAATTTTGGAAATTGAGAAATGTTGACTGTTGAATTTTGAGATTTGAGAAATTGTTGAGATTGATTATGAAATTGAAGTAGTGGTTGAGAAAATTTTTGTAAGTGCTTTTTTTCAGGTATTTGAAGAACTGTTTTCTCAAAATACAAACGGAACTCTGGCAAAATTTTTATAAAATTTGCGGAGAAATAAAATGGACCAAAAAAAATATTAACTAGTTTTAATGTTAATTAAATGTTCTAATTACCTATTAGAAAATGCTCACCACTTAATAAAAGTAAGAAAATTGTTTTAAAATCCCTTGTAGGATACTTAATGAGTTATCGGTAGGTGAAGTTCGGTAGTTCATTAGGTATTCTACGGGATCATGTTATGCCTTACAGTGGGGTAAGGTGTGACATATTTTAGTGGTATCAGAGCAAATTTTTGAAGTATGTTTTAACATGAGAATTTGTGTCTTTTCTTTGTTAAGTACAACTGCTCAATGTCCATATTTGTTACATACAGTGCATTACATCATAAATATGAACTAACGGAGGGAAATCTCCTTGTGTTACTTGTTCAGGAGATACCCTAACTTCAGACTGAAATGGAAGAAGGAGATCGCTTAGTCGAGCAGTCTGTTGAAGCTGAGGCACAAGGGGAAGCCCCAGCTTTACAAAATGTTAATGGATCAATAGCACCAGCCCCACAAATGCTGCAGTTTCCTGTACAGTTCGCACAACAGATGGCTGCAATGTTTCAACAAATGGCTGGGGGTATGCCTGCTCAAGCTCCACCCTAGACACCTATGGCACAACCACTGCCTCCAGCCAGATAGTATGATAAATTACTGAAGTATGGGGCTGCAGAATTTAAGGGTACAGTGGACCCTTTAGAGGCAGAGCAATGGCTTGAAAGAATGGATAGAGTATTTAAGAAGCTGCACTGCCAAGATGAACTGAAGTTTGAATATTCTATGTCGCTACTGCAAGGGGATGTGTATGATTGGTGGAAGACCATCCCCCACAGCTTAGCTGAACCACGATCTTGACACAGGATGACTTCATCAGAGAATTCAGACAGAAATACATCCCAGATGCATATGTTGATCAGAAATTGCAAGAATTTTTTAGTTTGAAACAAGGGAATCGATCAGTGGCAGAGTATGAGAGGGAGTTCTCCCATTTGAGTCACTATGCGGGGAGTCTCCTCTCTACCAGCAAGGCAAGATGTAAGAGATTTGAGACTGGTTTAAAGCCCAGTTTGAGAATGCAAGTTGTGGGATTCAGACACAGAAATTTTTCAGAACTTATGTCTCAAGCACTTGAGCTGGAGAGAATTGAATCAGAAGCGACCCCAATAAAAGAAAAATCAGAAAAAGTTAAAAACAATCAAAGAAAGACAAGGGAGAAAAATCAGTTGAACAGAGTTCTGGTGCTACCTCCAGAAAGAAGAAGAAATTTAGTGGACCCAGCAGGGGTCGAGGTGGAAGATTTAGTAGGGGTAGATTTTCTGGACAAAGACCCCCTAGGTCTGCTCAGCACTCGAGCAGGGGTTCATATTCTGCCCGCCCCTATGAGACTTGTGGCAAGATTCATGGGGGGGAATGCTATTGGGCCACTGGAGCCTGTTTTAACTGTGGAGGTAAGGGCCATATAGCTAAAGACTGCACTAGTGCTCTGTCTTCGAGATATGGCCCAGCTCCTACTACTGCCGAGGGATCTATTCAGAGTCCTGTTTCTAGAGGTTCACAGTCTGTTGGTAGAGGAAGAGGTAGAGGTAGAGGCACTGCTTTTGGCAGTCAGGGTACGGTTGGTCAATCAGCACAAGGGAGTGCTTCAACCAGAGTCTACACAATGAGACAGCGAGAAGAGGCTGAGACTTCTGATGTTATAGCTGGTACATTCTCTATCTCTGATCAAGAAGTATTTGTGTTGTTTGATCCGGGTTCAACCCATTCATATGTTAGTGCTAGCATAGTCTGTTCACTTGCTGTTCCATGTGTGTAAATGGGTTTTGAAGTGCCAGTAACTAGTCCGTTAGGATAAGAGGTTCGGGTCAACAGAATTTATAGAGACTGTCCTTTGGTGATCTAAGGACATATTTTCCTGTCAGACTTGATTGAAATGCCCTTCAGAGAGTATGTGTCACACCTTACTCCTCTGTAAGGTAAAACATGATCCCGTAGAATACCTAATGAACTACCGCACTTCACCTACCGATAACTCATTAAGTACCCTACAAGGGATTTTAAAACAATTTTCTTACTTTTGTTAAGTGGTGAGCATTTTCTAATAGGTATTTAAAACATATGATTAAAAGTAAATCTAGTTAATATTTTTAGTCCATTTTATTTTTTCGCAAATTTTATAAAAATTTTGATAGAGTTCCCACTGTATTTTGAGAAAATAGTTCTTCAAATACCTGTAAAAAGCACTTCTAAAAATTTTTCTCAACAACTACTTCAATTTCACAATCAAACTCAATCCACAATCATTTCAATCAATTTCTCAAGTTCAAAATTTAATAATCATCAAAATACTAGCAATAAATTTCATTCAAATTAAATAAAATAGTTTCATTTATATTTCATTAGAAACAAAACAATTTATATACATCATTACAAAATTTACATTAAGAGAATTTCAAACTACAGTATATATTACAACTTTATACAAAATTTATACAAACTGCTCAAGACCCATTTTTACATGTCCATACATTTATGTGCAATATATACATCAAAAGAAATATTTACAGTTAGGGTATAAATTATACCCGAAAACTTTAAGCTGATAGCTCTTCACACCTCAGCAGCTCAGTCTGCTGCTCTTCTAGTCTCTGTATCTGCGACAGCAATAGAAGCCATCGCTGAGTACTAGGATTCAGTGGTGCACAACATACTAAAATAATCTTTATGCAAAATATATTCACATTTATTCAAAAATTTGACTAAACATAAGCATTAAACACAAAACATGAATTATGAAATTTTAATGCAAATCAATTTCATTTCGAAGTATCAAAACACATTTCATAAAACCCATAATTAGATCATGCCATTCGAAACAAATAGAATCTCAATAGCCAGAGGCTAAAGAGAAATCACATCACAAGGCTAGCTAGCTCAATTATATGGATATCCATTCACATCCTCTTCTACTGGCACACCTCAACACTTCTCCAGAGAAGGAATCAAAATTCGAAACTAATTACCCCCACTAGTCGTGCTAGTGAGGTGTTCAAATATATGGTCATGACACTGTGGTTTGAAAACTTATCTTAACAATTTGCTAAACATTGTCATTTCAATATATATAATAACTTTCAACAATTTAAATCAAAACATCATAAGAATGCCATAATTCAATATTTCACATTATTCAAAACAGTATGCAAAAGATGATTATAAAAAGTATACGTTGTGCACAAACCTCAAGCGAGTCGCCTTTTGGCCTTGACTCGGTTCCTCGGATTTTTTCCCGGTATTCTTTTCAACTGAAACACACAATTTCACAGTGTTTCAGTACCATAACTTAGCATAAATCCAATAATAAATTTAACTTCAGTTTTACCTAGCTCTAACGTGCTAAATTCGACGTTCTTAAAATTTTGTGTTTCGGGTTGCTATTCACTGCACTATTCAAGTCAAATTATTGATTTTCTAAGGCTTAATAGGTATGGGAACTCCAACTTCACCCACAAACCATATTTTGGTCACTAAACTTGTTGGTTTTGGTCATTTTCTCAAAGCTTAGGTCTTTTAGGCAAAATTGCCAATTTTCGGTTTTGGAGTCCTAAGTTGCACTGTTTCATTGGTCCTTTTACTGTTGGAATTTGGCAAACCTTCCTTCATAGAAAATGTTCCTTATTGTCTTAAGTATATTCTCATTTTTGAATCACCCCAATTGGAGTTTTGTAGCTCAAGTTATAGCCAAAATACAATTACTGTTCACGTGCACTGTTTATGCTGCAATTTTGGTTCTGGCAGATTTTTGATCCAACTTCGTTCAGTAATTTGATCAAGTTAAGTCCATAATTTGGTCTAATTTCCTTCATAAGAAATGTTCTACTATGTCTTAGGTTTCCATCGGTTCAAGAATCGGAGTTTTCTGGAGAGAGTTATAGCCATTGGAACTTTACTATTCAAATGGAAATCTGCAGTTTTGCAGGTTCAGTAACTCAACTTTGCTCAATAATTTGATTAGGTTAATGGCATAATTTGGATTGGTGTTCTTCATGAAAGTTTTAGATCTATATCTTATCTAATTACTGGTAAAATTTCAGGTCAATTTGACTTGCTTAGCTCGAGTTATGACCAAATGAACAAATACTGTTCATTTGGTCAGTTTGTGTAGTGGCAGCCTGCACTTATCCAACTTTGGTCAATTTGTTCACTAAGTTTTGGTCACTTTTTGGGCATGGTTCCTAAATAAAAATTGTGTCATTTAGTGCCTATTTTCATCCCCAATTGGTTCCATATCCATTGGACTTGTAAAATTTCATTTTTGATCCCTCAAAGGAAATTTTGGTCATGCTTCCAGCACATGACCTTATCCAATCCAAATTGGCTTTTAATTCCAACACTTCTAACACACCTCATTTGGTCACAAATGACCAATTTTCACTTCACATTAGGTCAAATATATCATTTACCAATTTCTCCAAATTTTTACCTCAAAACCCTAGGTTTCAAACCCTAACCACACTAATTTATGGTAATTAACTAATTCAAAGCATATAAACACAATCTTTCAACTCATTCAAGCATTTTAACATGTTTAACTCACTCAAACTCATGCAAATCACTCTCCCCTCCCTGCTGGATGAATTTCAGTTTAGTCCCTCATACATATTTTTTTTCATTTTAAGCATATTACAAGCTAATTCAAGCTAAAAACACAACAAGTAAACTAATCTTGCACCTTAAATCACTAACCTTTGTGTAGCAGCTTCTAACTCCCCTTTTCTCCAATTTTCTTTCTTCTTTTCTTCTTTCTTTGATGACCAATCTTCTTCTCAAGTTGCCTAGACAAGCTTTAACTATGGTGGCTTACTTTTCTATGGTGAAATCTTACAATATGCAAGCTCAAAATTGAGCTTTAATGGAGGTTTTGGTGTGGGAGAGAGAGAGTGACGTTTTTGAAGAAGACTTGTGTTTTATTTTTTTTTCCTTTTCTTTTCTTTTTTCTTTTATCTCTTTAGGAAGACAAAAATCCATTTAATTAATTTATTAATTATATGACTTATGGCATCATGCATGATATCATGCATGATGTCATCTTCCTACACCTTTTTAACTTTTTCATTTTCTCTTCTTTTTTTTTTCTATTAGTTCTTTAATTTAATTCTCGATCCTGAAGTTTTCTTTTCTCCGATTTCATTTGACAGTTAGGTCAGGAGTCAGCTCTCGGGGTCAATTGACCAAATTGCCCCTCGTCGGTTCATCCCGGTTTGCAAATAATTCCATATTTCTTCCGGCTCCCTAACCTAATTATTTGACTTGCTTAACAGTTCTTTTTCATGATTTTCTCTTTTCCAATGTGTTCATAAGGGTCCTAAGGACCGCAGCGTCACTTTTTACGGTTCGAAATTTGAGTTTAAAATGACTTCGCAGTCATTCCTGAGAAGGTCACCCATCGCTGTGACTCTCGGCTAGTTTAACATCTTCTGTTCTGTTTTTCTTGTTTATACTTAACTAATTGAACATTACTAATTATTTGTGTTTATGGTTTATCTAGTTGTCTTAATTGTGGTTCTAATCCCCTTAATTGTCCGGACCGACACTGGTCACCGGAACAGTGAAATCTACCAGGCTATGCAAACGGGGTGTTACAATTCTCCCCCCCTTAAATAAATTTCGTCTCGAAATTTTACCTGGTATCAATCTCTGAATAGCTGTGGGTGCTGTCCCCTCATGTCCTCCTCTTGTTCCCAAGTAGCCTCCTGGCCCGAATGATGGTTCCACAGCACTTTCACCAACGGTATCTGCTTGTTCCGTAGCTGCTTCACCTCATAAGCTAGAATCCCTATGGGTTTTTCTTCATATGTGAGGTCTGGATTCACTTCAATTTCTTCTACTGGTAGTATATGAGATGGGTCTGATCGATACCTCCTCAACATAGACACATGGAAGTCATTATGTATCTTTTCCAACTCTGGAGGTAGTGCCAACCGATATGCCAAAGGACCCACTCTTTCCAGAACCTCATATGGCCCAATGAAACGAGGACTCAGTTTCCCCTTTCTGCCGAATCTCATAATTCTCTTCCAAGGAGAAACCTTGAGGAATACTTTCTCACCCACTGCATACTCAATATCCCTTCTTTTCAAATTAATGTAGGACTTCTGACGGTCCGATGCAGTCTTAAGTCGATCTCGGATCACCCTGATCTTCTCCTCAGTTTACTGAACAATTTCGGGTCCAATCATCTTTCTTTCACCCACGTCATCCCAACACAATGGGGTTCTACATTTTCTGCCATACAAAGCTTCATATGGAGGCATCCCAATGCTTGATTGGTAGCTGTTGTTGTAAGCAAACTCAATCAAAGGCAAGTGTGTATCCCAACTGCCCTCAAACTCAATCACACAAGCCCGTAGCATGTCCTCCAAGATCTGAATTACCCTCTCAGACTGGCCATCTGTCTGTGGATGGAATGCAGTACTGAAGTTCAATCTAGTTCCTAGGGCTCTCTGAAGACTACCCCAGAATCTAGAAGTGAACCTAGGATCTCTGTCTGACACGATGGATACTGGCACTCCATGCAGTCTCACAATCTCATCGATGTATAACTTGGCCAATCTTTCTAAACTGTAGTCCATCCGAACTGGCAGAAAATGAGCAGATTTAGTCAGTCTGTCAACAATGACCCAAACTGCATCATGACTCTTCTGTGTCCTTGGAAGTCCCATCACAAAATCCATCGTTATTCTCTCCCATTTCCACTGCATCGTAGTGGATGTAACAACCCAGCGGGTACTTGATGCTCTGCCTTTACTTGCTGATAAGTTAGGCATTTAGAAATAAACTCTACCACATCTCTTTTCATACCCATCCACCAGTAATGCTCCTTTAGCCCTCTATACATTTTTGTGCCACCAGGATGCATGGAAAAAGGAGACTCATGTGCTTCCTTCAAAATGATATGCCTCAAATCAACATCATTAGGAACACACATTCTGCCCTGGTGTAGCAATAGACCATCATCTCTGATTGAGAATTCTGGTTTCTTGCCCTGTCGGACTTCTTCCATCAACTTCTGATACTTCTGATCATTCTGAGCAGCCATTCTAATCTGATCAATCAACACTGGCTGTACATGCCATGCAACTGCTGTCTGCCCATCATCATTAATCTCTAAGTTGGCATGCAATGATCTTAACTCATGTACCAAAGACAAAGAAGTAACCTGTAGACTTGCCATAGTCTTGCGACTTAAGGCGTCAGCCACAACATTAGCTTTCCCTGGCTGATAGTCTATCAGACAATCATAGTCTTTTATCAACTCTAACCATCTCCTCTGTCTCAAATTCAACTCTTTATGGGTGCCCAAATACTTCAAACTCTTATGATCTGTATAGATGTAACACTTTTCCCCATACAAATAGTGTCTCCAGATCTTAAGAGCAAACACAATAGTTGTAAGCTCCAAATCATGTGTTGGATAGTTCCTCTCATGCAGTTTTAGCTGGCGTGATGCATAGGTAATGACATTTCGATCTTGCATCAATACACAGCCTAACCCATTGTGAGAAGCATCACTATATACGGTATATTCTTTACCCGGGGTAGGTAAAGTCAGGACTGGAGCTTCAGTCAAACATTTCTTCAATTCATCAAAACTCTATTGGCATTTATCCGTCCACTGAAATTTGACATCTTTTCTAAGCAGCATGGTCAATGGAGATGCCAACATGGAGAATCCCTTCATAAATCTACGGTAGTATCCAGCTAAACCTAGAAAACTACGAATTTCTGTGACATTTCTGGGTGGCCTCCAATTAAGGACAGCTTCAATCTTACTTGGATCTACCTTGATGCCCTCTTCTGATACTACATGCCCCAAGAAAGATATCTCCTTCAGCAAAAATTCACACTTTGACAATTTGGCATATAGCTGTTTCTCTTTCAAAGTCTGCAGTACAATCCGCAGATGTCTATCTTGATCTTCTGCATTCCTCGAATAGACCAATATATCATCTATGAATACCACAACAAACTGGTCGAGGTATGGTCTGAAGATAGTGTTCATCAGATCCATAAAAGCAGCCGGAGCATTAGTTAACCCGAATGGCATAACTAGGAACTCATAATGGCCATAGCGGGTTCAAGGCGCTTTAGGAATACTCGCTCTTGTACTTTCAAATGATAATAACTCGATCTCGTGTCAATTTTGGAGAACATACCGCACTCTCAACTGATCAAACAAGTCATCAATGCGGGGCAATGGATATCTGTTCTTTATTGTCACCTTATTCAACTGCCGATAATCAATACACAAACAGAGAGTGCCATCCTTCTTCTTTACAAACAATACTGGCGCTCCCCAAGGTGACACACTAGGGCGGATAAAGCCCTTGTCAAGCAATTCTTGCAATTGCACTTTCAACTCTTTTAATTCTACAGGTGCCATTCTATATGGCGTTATGGAGATTGGGTCCACACCAGGCATAATATCAATTTCAAACTGCACCTCTCTTTCTGGAGGTAATCCTGGCAATTCATCAGGAAATACATCCGAAAAATCACATACAGTAGGGATGTCCCTTAGTGCTGGACTCCCCACTTGGGTGTCTATCACATGTGCCAAGTATGCTTCACACCCCTTTCTGATCATTCTTCTGGCTAGTGCAGCCGAAATGATGTTTGATGGCAGTAAATGCCTCTCCCCGTGTATTACCACATCACCGTACAAAGGGAGACCAAAAGTGACTGTCTTCAGTCTACAGTCAATCATGGCGTGATGCCTGGCTAACCAATCCATGCCCAAGATGATATCATACTCTCTGAAGGGCATTTCAATCAAGTATGACAGGAAAACATGTCCTTGGATCACCAAAGGACAGTCTCTATAGATTCTGTTGACTCGGACCTCTTGTCCTAACGGACTGGTTACTAGCACTTCAAAACCCATTTGCACACATGGAACAGCAAGTGAACTGACTATGCTAGCACTAACATATGAATGGGTTGAACCCGGATCAAACAACACAAATACTTCTTGATCAGAGATAGAGAATGTACCGGCTACCACATCGGAAGTCTCAGCCTCTTCTCACTGTCTCATCGTGTAAACTCTGGCTGAAGCACTTCCTTGTGCTGATTGACCAACTGTGCCCTGACTGCCTGAAGTAGTGCCTCTACCTCTGCCTCTTCCTCTGCCAACTGACTGTGAACCTCTGGGAGCAGGACTCTGAATAGATCCCTCGGCAGTAGTAGGAGCTGAACCATATCTCGGAGCACTAGTACAGTCTTTAGCTATATGGCCCTTGCCTCCTTAATTAAAGCAGGCTCCAATGGCCCAGTAACACTCCCCCCCCATGAATCTTGCCACAAGTCTCAAAGGGGCGGGCAGAATGTGAACCCCTACTCGACTGCTGACCAGACCTAGGGGGTTTCTGTCCAGAAAATCTACCCCTACCAAATCTTCCACCTCGACCCCTGCTGGGTCCACTAAACTTCTTTTTCTTTCCAGAGGTAGCACCAGAACTCTGTTCAACTGATTTTTTCCCCTTGTCTTTTTCTGATTTCTCAGCTTTTTCTGATTTCTCTTTCACTGGGGTTGCTTCTGATTCAATTCTCTCCAGTTCAAGTGCTTGAAACATAAGCTTTAAGAAGTTGCTGTGTCGAAATCCCACAACTTGCATCCTTATGCTGGGCTTCAAACCGGTCTCAAATCTCTTGCATCTTGCCTTGCTAGTAGTAAGGAGACTCCCCGCATAGTGACTCAGGCGGGAGAACTCCCTCTCATACTCTGCCACTGATCGATTTCCTTATTTCAAACTCAAAAATTCTTGCAGTTTCTGATCAACATATGCATCTGGGATGTATTTCTGTCTGAACTCTCTGATGAAGTCATCCCAGGTCAGCACTGGTGGTTCAACCAAGCTGTGGGGGATGGTCTTCCACCAATCATACGCATCCCCTTATAGTAGCGACACAGAGTATTCAAACTTTAGTTCATCTTGGCAGTGCAGCTTCTTAAATACTCTGTCCATTCTTTCAAGCCATTGCTCTGCCTCTAAAGGGTCCACTGTACCCTTAAATTCTGCAGCCCCATACTTCAGTAATTTATCATACTGTCTGGCTGGAGGCAGTGGTTGTGTCACAGGTGTCTGGGGTGGAGCTTGAGCAGGCATACCCCTAGCCATTTGCTGAAACATCGCAGCCATCTGCTGTGCGAATTGTGCAGGGAACTGTAGCATTTGTGGGGCTGGTGCACTGCATGATGTAATGAACAAGTAACACAAGGAGATTTCCCTCCGTTAGTTCATATTCATGATGTAATGCACTGCATGTAACAATTATGGACATTGAGCAGTTGTACTTAACAAGAAAGACACAAATTTATATGTTAAAACATACTTCAAAAATTTGCTCTGATACCACTAAAACATGTCACACCTTACCCCTCTGTAAGGCATAACATGATCTCGTAGAATACCTAACGAACTACCGCACTTCACCTACCGATAACTCATTAAGTACCCTACAAGGGATTTTAAAACAATTTTCTTACTTTTGTTAAGTGGTGAGCATTTTCTAATAGGTATTTAAAACATATGATTAAAAGTAAATCTAGTTAATATTTTTAGTCCATTTTATTTTTTCGCAAATTTTATAAAAATTTTGACAGAGTTCCCTCTGTATTTTGAGAAAACAGTTCTTCAAATACCTGTAAAAAGCACTTCTAAAAATTTTTCTCAACAACTACTTCAATTTCACAATCAAACTCAATCCATAATCATTTCAATCAATTTCTCAAGTTCAAAATTTAATAATCATCAAAATACTAGCAATAAGTTTCATTCAAATTAAATAAAATAGTTTCATTTATATTTCATTAGAAACAAAACAATTTATATACATCATTACAAAATTTACATTAAGAGAATTTCAAACTACAATATATATTACAACTTTATACAAATTTTATACAAACTGCTCAAGACCCATTTTTACATGTCCATACATTTATGTGCAATATATACATCAAAAGAAATATTTACAGTTAGGGTATAAATTATACCCGAAGACTTTAAGTTGATAGCTCTTCACACCTCAGCAGCTCAGTCTGCTGTTCTTCTAGTCTCTGTATCTACAACAGCAATAGAAGCCATCGCTGAGTACTAGGACTCAGTGGTGCACAACATACTAAAATAATCTTTATGCAGAATATATTCACATTTATTCAAAAATTTGACTAAACATAAGCATTAAACACAAAACATGAATTATGAAATTTTAATGCAAATCAAGTTCATTTCGAAGTATCAAAACACATTTCATAAAACCCACAGTTAGATCATGCCATTCGAAACAAATAGAATCTCAATAGCCAGAGGCTAAAGAGAAATCACATCACAAGGCTAGCTAGCTCAAATATATGGATATCCATTCACATCCTCTTCTACTGGCACACCTCAACACTTCTCCAGAGAAGGAATCAAAATTCGAAACTAATTACCCCCACTAGTTGTGCTAGTGAGGTGTTCAAATATATGGTCATGACACTGTGGTTTGAAAACTTATCTTAACAATTTGCTAAACATTGTCATTTCAATATACATAATAACTTTCAACAATTTAAATCAAAACATCATAAGAATGCCAGAATTCAATATTTCACATTATTCAAAATAATATTCAAAAGATAATTATAAAAAGTATACGTTGTGCACAAACCTCAAGCGAGTCGCCTCTTGGCCTTGACTCGGTTCCTCGGGTTTTTTCCCGGTATTCTTTTCAACTGAAACACACAATTTCACAGTGTTTCAGTACCATAACTTAGCATAAATCCAATAATAAATTTAACTTCAGTTTTACTTAGCCCTAACGTGCTAAGTTCGACGTTCTTAAAATTTTGTGTTTCGGGTTACTATTCACTGTACTATTCAAGTCAAATTATTGACTTTCTAAGGCTTAATAGGTATGGGAACTCCAACTTCACCCACATACCACATTTTGGTCACTAAACTTGTTGGTTTTGGTCATTTTCTCAAAGCTTAGGTCTTTTAGGCAAAATTGCCAATTTTCAGTTTTGGAGTCCTAAGTTGCACTGTTTCATTGGTCCTTTTACTGTTGGAATTTGGCAAACCTTCCTTCATAGAAAATGTTCCTTATTGTCTTAAGTGTATTCTCATTTTTGAATCACCCCAATTGGAGTTTTGTAGCTCAAGTTATAGCCAAAATACAATTACTGTTTACGTGCACTGTTCATGCTGCAATTTTGGTTCTGGCAGATTTTTTATCCAACTTCGTTTAGTAATTTGATCAAGTTAAGTCCATAATTTGGTCTAATTTCCTTCATACGAAATATTTTACTATGTCTTAAGTTTCCATCGGTTCAAGAATCGCCTAAATCAGAGTTTTCTGGAGAGAGTTATAGCCATTGGAACTTTACTGTTCAAATGGAAATCTGCAGTTTTGCAGGTTCAGTAACTCAACTTTGCTCAATAATTTGATTAGGTTAATGGCATAATTTGGGTTGGTTTTCTTCATGAAAGTTTTAGATCTATATCTTATCTAATTACTGGTAAAATTTTAGGTCAATTTCACCTGCCTAGCTCGAGTTATGACCAAATGAACAAATACTGTTCATTTGGTCAGTTTGTGCAGTGGCAGCCTACACTTATCCAACTTTGGTCAATTTGTTCACTAAGTTTTGGTCACTTTTTGGGCATGGTTCCTAAATGAAAATTGTGTCATTTAGTGCCTATTTTCATCCCCAATTGGTCCCATATCCATTGGACTTGTAAAATTTCATTTTTGGTCCCTCAAAGGAAATTTTGGTCATGTCACAAAGACATGACCTTATCCAATCCGAATTGGCTTTTAATTCCAACACTTCTAACACACCTCATTTGGTCACAAATGACCATTTTTCACTTCACATTAGGTCAAATATATCATTTACCAATTTCTCCAAATTTTTGCCTCAAAACCCTAGGTTTCAAACCCTAACCACACTAATTTATGGTAATTAACTAATTCAAAGCATATAAACACAATCTTTCAACTCATTCAAGCATTTTTAACATGTTTAACTCACTCAAACTCATGCAAATCACTCTCCCCTCCCTGCTGGATGAATTTCAGTTTAGTCCCTCATACATATTTTTTTTCATTTTAAGCATATTACAAGCTAATTCAAGCTAAAAACACAACAAGTAAACTAATCTTTCACCTTAAATCACTAACCTTTGTGTAGCAACTTCTAACTCCCCTTTTCTCCAATTTTCTTTCTTCTTTTCTTCTTTCTTTGATGACCAATCTTCTTCTCAAGTTGCCTAGACAAGCTTTAACTATGGTGGCTTACTTTTCTATGGTGAAATCTTACAATATGCAAGCTCAAAATTGAGCTTTAATGGAGGTTTTGGTGTGGGAGAGAGAGAGTGACGTTTTTGAAGAAGACTTGTGTTTTATTTTTTTTTTCTTTTCTTTTCTTTTGTCTTTTATCTCTTTAGGAAGACCAAAAATCCATTTAATTAATTTATTAATTATATGACTTATGGCATCATGCATGATATCATGCATGATGTCATCTTCCTACACCTTTTTAACTTTTTCATTTTCTCTTCTTTTTTTTTTCTATTAGTTCTTTAATTTAATTCTCGATCCCGAAGTTTTCTTTTCTCCAATTTTATTTGACAGTTAGGTCAGGAGTCAGCTCTCGGGGTCAATTGACCAAATTGCCCCTCGTCGGTTCATCCCTGTTTGCAAATAATTTCATATTTCTTCCGGCTCCCTGACCTAATTATTTGACTGGCTTAACAGTTCTTTTTCGTGATTTTCTCTTTTCCACTGTGTTCATAAGGGTCCTAAGGACCGCAGCGTCACTTTTTACGGTTCGAAATTTGAGTTTAAAATGACTTCGCAATCATTCCCGAGAAAGTCACCCATCGCTGTGACTCTCGGCTAGTTTAACTTCTTCGGTTCCGTTTTTCTTGTTTATACTTAACTAATTGAACATTACTAATTATTTGTGTTTATGGTTTATCTAGTTGTCTTAATTGTGGTTCTAATCCCCTTAATTGTCCGGACCGACACCGGTCACCGGAACTGTGAAATTTACTAGGCTATGCAAACGAGGTGTTACGGTATGATATCATCTTGGGCATGGATTGGTTAGCCAGGCATCACGCCAGGATTGACTGTAGACTGAAGATAGTCACTTTTTTTCTCCCTTTGTACAGTGATGTGGTAATACATGGGGAGAGGCATTTACTGCATCAAACATCATTTTGGCTACACTAGCTAGAAGGATGATCAGAAAGGGGTGTGAAGTATACTTGGCACATGTGATAGACACCCAAGTGGGGAGTCCAGCATTAAGGGACATTCCTACTGTATGTGACTTTTCGGATGTGTTTCTTGATGAATTGCCAGGATTACCTCCAGAAAGAGAGGTGCAGTTTGAGATTGATGTTATGCCTAGTGTGGACCTAATCTCTATAACACCATATAGAATGGCACATGCAGAATTGAAAGAGTTGAAAGTGCAATTGCAAGAATTGCTTAACAAGGGCTTTATCCGCCCTAGTGTGTCACCTTGGGGAGCGCCAGTGTTGTTTGTAAAGAAGAAGGATGGCACTATCCGGTTATGCATTGACTATCGGCAGTTGAATAAGGTGATAATAAAGAACAGATATCCATTGCCCCGCATTGATGATTTGTTTGATCAGTTGAGGGGTGCAGCTGTGTTCTCCAAAATTGACCTGAGATCAGGTTATTATCAGTTGAAAGTACAAGAGCAGAGTATTGCTAAAACTGCCTTCAGAACCTGTTATGGGCATTATGAGTTTTTGGTTATGCCATTCAGGTTAACTAATGCTCCGACTGTTTTTATGGATTTGATGAACACTATCTTCAGAGCATACCTCGACCAGTTTGTTGTGGTATTTATAGATGATATATTGGTCTATAAGAGGAATGCAGAAGAGCATGATAGACATCTGCGGATTGTACTGCAGACTTTGAGGGAGAAACAGCTATATGCCAAATTGTCGAAGTGTGAAGTTTGGCTGGAAGAAATATCTTTCTTGGGACATGTAGTATCAGAAGAGGGCATCAAGGTAGATCCAAGTATGATTGAAGCTGTCCTTAATTGGAGGTCATCTAGAAATATTACGGAGATTCGCAGTTTTCTGGGTTTAACTGGATACTACCGTAGATTTGTGAAGGGATTTTCCATATTGGCATCTCCATTGACCAAGCTGCTTAGAAAGGATGTGAAATTTCAGTGGACGGATAAATGCCAATAGAGTTTTGATGAATTGAAGAGATGTTTGACTGAAGCTCCAGTCCTGACTTTACCTACACCAGGTAAAGAATATACAGTTTACAGCGATGCTTCTCACAATGGGTTAGGTTGTGTGTTGATGCAAGATCGAAATGTCATTACTTATGCATCACGCCAGCTGAAACCGCATGAGAGGAATTATCCGACACATGACTTGGAGCTTGTAGCCATTGTGTTTGCTCTTAAGATCTAGAGGCACTATTTGTATGGGGAGAAGTGCTACATCTACACAGATCATAAGAGTTTGAAGTATTTGGGTACTCAAAAAGAGTTGAATTTGAGACAGAGGAGATGGTTAGAGTTGATAAAAGACTATGATTGTTTGATAGACTATCAGCCAGGGAAAGTCAATGTTGTGGCTGATGCCTTAAGTCGCAAGACTATGGCAAGTCTACGGGTTACTCCTTTGTCTTTGGTACATGAGTTAAGATCATTGCATGCCAGCTTAGAGATTAATGATGATGGGCAGACAGCAGTTGCATGGCATGTACAGCTAGTGTTGATTGATCAGATAAGTATGGCTACTCATAATGATGAAAGGTATCAAAAGCTGTTGGGAGAAGTCAGGCAGGGCAAGAAACCAGAATTCTCAATCAGAGATGATGCTCTATTGCTGCACTAGGGCACAATGTGTGTTCCTAATGATGTTGATTTGAGGCAAATTATTTTGAAGGAAGCACATGAGTCTCCTTTTGCCATGCACCCTGGTGGCACAAAAATGTATAGAGGGCTAAAGGAGCATTACTGGTGGATGGGTATGAAAAGAGATGTGGCAGAGTTTGTTTCTAAATGCCTAACTTGTCAGCAAGTAAAGGCAGAGCATCAAGTACCCGCTGGGTTGTTACATCCACTACTAGTGCCGGAATGGAAATGGGAGAGAATAGCGATGGATTTTGTGATGGGACTTCCGAGAACACAAAAGAGTCATGATGCAGTATGGGTCATTGTTGACAGACTGACCAAGTCTGCTAATTTTCTGCCAGTCCGGATGGACTACAGTTTAGAAAGATTGGCCAGGTTGTACATTGATGAGATTGTGAGACTACATGGAGTGCCAGTGTCCATCGTATCAGACAGAGATCCTAGGTTCACTTCTAGATTCTGGGGTAGTCTTCAGAGAGCCCTAGGAACTAGATTGAACTTTAGTACTGCATTCCACCCACAGACAGATGGCCAGTCTGAGAGGGTAATTCAGATATTGGAGGACATGCTACGGGCTTGTGTGATTGAATTTGAGGGCAGTTGGGACACACACTTGCCTTTGATTGAGTTTGCTTATAACAATAGCTACCAATCAAGCATTGGAATGCCTCCATATGAAGCTTTGTATGGCAGAAAATGCAGAACCCTATTGTGTTGGGATGACGTGGGTGAAAGAAAGATGATTGGACCTGAAATTGTTCAGCAAACTGAAGAGAAAATCAGGGTGATCAGAGATCGACTTAAGACTGCATCGGACCATCAGAAGTCCTACATTGATTTCAAGAGAAGAGATATTGAGTATGCAGTGGGTGAGAAAGTATTCATCAAGGTTTCTCCTTGGAAGAGAATTATGAGATTCGACAGAAAGGGGAAACTGAGTCCTCGCTTCATTGGACCATATGAGATTTTGAAAAGAGTGGGTCCTTTAGCATATCGTTTGGCACTACCTCCAGAGTTGGAGAAGATACATAATGTCTTCCATGTGTCTATGTTGAGGAGGTATCGATCAGACCCATCTCATGTACTACCAGTGGAAGAAATTGAAGTGAATTCAGACCTCACATATGAGGAAGAACCCATAGTGATTCTGGCTTATAAGGTGAAGCAGCTACGGAACAAGCAGATACCGTTGATAAAAGTGCAGTGGAGCCATCATTCGAGCCAGGAGGCTACTTGAGAAAGAGAGGAGGACATGAGGAGACAGCACCCACAGCTGTTCAGAGATTGACACCAGGTAAAATTTTGAGACAAAATTTATTTAAGGGGGGGAGAATTGTAACACCCCTATTAGTATAGCCTGGTATATTTCACTGTTCTGGTGACCGGAGTCGGTCCGGACAATTAAGAGGATTAGAACCATACTTAAGACAACTTGATAAGCTATAAACACAAATAATTAGTAATGTTCAATTAGTTAAGTATAAATAAGAAAAACAGAACATAAGAAGTTAAACGAGCCGAGAGTCATAGCGATGGATGACCTTCTCGGGAAGGACTACGGAGTCATTTAAAACTCAAATTTCGAACCGTAAAATGTGACGCTGCGGTCCTTAGGACTATTATAAACACAATGGAAAAGAGAAAATCACGAAAAAGAACTGTTAAGCTAGTCAAATAATTAGGTCAGGGAGCCGGAAGAAATATTGGATGATTTGTAAACCAGGTTGAACCGACGAGGGGCAATTTGGTCAATTGACCCCGAGAGCTAACTCTTGACCTAACTATCAAATAAAATAGGAGAAAGGAAAACTTCAGAGTCGGGAATCAAATTAAAGAACTAATAGATAAATGAAAAAAAGAAAAGAAAAGAAAAGAAAAAGCTAATTACATTACTTTATGACATCAAAATGATGCCACAATTGATTTTTAATTTCGTACCAAAGTTGACTAAGTTAAATATCTATTGAGTAAGACAAAAATAAAACAAAGAAAAAAAAAATTACCCTCATCTTCTCTCCCAACCCAAGCCGGCCGAAACCCTCCCTTGCTTCCCCATGAATGACCTCCATTGAAGCTTGCACTCAAGCTTACATTTCTTCATTTAAACCTTGATAGCTTCTATAAAAACCTCATTAGAGCTTATTTTAGTTACTTGAGAAGAAGATTGAAAGAAGACAGAAGAACAAAAGATAGAGATTTGAAGTTCTAAGAAAGGTAAGTATGCTAACTTTCAATTTCCTACTTTAAATGCATGTTTAGTTACTTAAATGAACTTAGAAACTAATGAAATGAAATAAAAACATGTGTGGAGGACCAAACTGAATTTCAGCCAGCAGGTGTATGGGAGTATATTTATATGGTTTGATGGATTTGAATGAGTTTATGGACCTCCATTAGTTGAATGATTATAGTTAAAAGCTTTGAAATTAGCTAAATGCAACAAATTAGTGTGAATTAGGGTTTTGGATATTAGGGTTTAGAGACAAAAATGTGAGAAACTTGTAAATGGTGTCTTTGACCTAATGTGAAGTGAGAAATGGTCATTTGTGACCTAATGTAGTGTGTTAGAAGTATTTGAATCAAAACCAAATTTGGATTGAATGTGGTCATGGTGCTGGCAGCATGACCAAGTCAACTTTGAAGGACCAAAAATGAAAATTTACAAGTCCAATTGGTATGAGACCAATTGGGAATGAAAATAGACACTAAATGACACAATTTTCATTTAGGAGGCATGCCCAAAAAGTGACCAAAACCTAGTGAACAAATTGACAAAACTTGAAAAATCACAGTCTGCCTCTGTACAAACTGACCAAATGAACAGTGTTTGTTCATTTGGCCATAACTTGAGCTAGGCAGGTCAAAATGACCTGAAATTTTACCAGTGGTTAGATGAGGTATATACCTAAAACTTTCATGAAGAACACCAACCCAAATTATGCAATTAACCAAGTCATTTGGCCACCCTAATTTGGTGACCTAAAACTACCAGCACCAAAAATTGCCCAGAAAATCTGGGTTAAGTCCAATCTGGCAGCCACGGTTCAAATGGCTATAACTTGAGCTACAAAACTCCAATTTGAGTGATTCAAAAAGGAGAATAAACTTAAGATAATATGGAACATTTTCTGTGAAGAAAGTTTTGCCAAATTCTAACAATAAAGTGATCAATGGAACAGTGCAACCTTAGACACCAAAATTGAAAATTTATCAAAATTGCCTAAAAGACTTAGAATTTGAATAAACAACCAAAACCAACAAATTTAGTGACCAAAATGTGGTATGTGGGTGAAGTTGGAATTCCCATACCTATTAAGCCTTAGAAAGTCAACAATTTGACTTGAATAATGTAGTGAATAGTAACCCCGAAACACAAAATTTCAAGAACGTCGAGTTTAGCATATTAGAGCTAGATAAATGTGAAGTTAAATTTATTTTTAGATTTATGCTAAGTTATGGTACTGAAAAACTGTAAAATTGTGTGTTTCAGTTGAAAAGAATACCGGGAAAGAACCCGAGGAACCGAGTCAAGGCCAAGAGGTGACTCGCTTGA
This sequence comes from Hevea brasiliensis, assembly GCF_030052815.1. Lineage (NCBI taxonomy): Eukaryota > Viridiplantae > Streptophyta > Magnoliopsida > Malpighiales > Euphorbiaceae > Hevea > Hevea brasiliensis. Next base: position 96,702,222 of record NC_079497.1, read on the forward strand.
GGTTTGTGCACAACATCACTATGCTTTAAAATTCATTGATTAAGTGAATGAAATATGTATTTTACTTTTGCTTTGAATTGTGAAAGTTATTGTGTATATTTGAAATGACAATGTTTAGCAAATTGTTAAGATAAGTTTTGAAACCACAGTGTCATGACTATATATTTGAACACCTCACTAGCATGACTAGTGGGGGTAATTAGTTTCGAATTTTGATTCCTTCTCTGGAGAAGTGTTGAGGTGTGCCAGTAGAAGAGGATGTGAATGGATATCCATATATTTGAGCTAGCTAGCCTTGTGATGTGACTTCTCTTTAGCCTCTGCTATTGAGATTATATTTGTTTCGAATGGCATGATCTAACTGTGGGTTTTATGAAATGTGTTTGATACTTCGAAATGAAATTGTTTGGAATAAAATCTCATAATTCATGTTTTGTGTTTAACTTGCATGCTCAGTTCAATTTTTGAATAAATGTGATTTAAATTCTGCATAAAGATTCTTTTAGTATGTTGTGCACCACTGAGTCCTAGTACTCAGCGATAGCTTTTATTGCTGTCGCAGATTTAGAGACTAAAGGAGCAGCAGACTGAGCTGTTGAGGATTGAAGATTTATCAGCTTGAAGTTATCGGCTATAATTTATACCCTGCCTGTAAATATTTATTTTGATGTATGTATTGCACATAAATATATAGACATGTAAATCGGTCTTGAGCAGTTTGTACAAAGTTTGTATAAAGTTGTAATAAAATTTAGTTTGAATTTTCATACTGTAGATTTTGGCATGATGTATATATATAGATTGTTGTCTTTAATGAATGGAAATGTTTTATTTTAATTTGAATGAGATTGATAGATATTATTTTACTGATGATTGAATTTTGAAAATTGAGAAATGTTGACTGTTGAATTTTGAGATTTGAGAAATTGTTGAGATTGATTGTGAAATTGAAGTAGTGGTTGAGAAAATTTTTGTAAGTGCTTTTTTTCAGGTATTTGAAGAACTGTTTTCTCAAAATACAGACGGAACTCTGGTAAAATTTTTATAAAATTTGCGGAGAAATAAAATGGACAAAAAAAAATATTAACTAGTTTTAATGTTAATTAAATGTTCTAATTACCTATTAGAAAATGGTCACCACTTAACAAAAGTAAGAAAATTGTTTTAAAATCCCTTATAGGATACTTAATGAGTTATCGGTAGGTAAATTTCGGTAGTTCATTAGGTATTCTGCGGGATCATGTTATGCCTTACAGAGGGGTAAGGTGTGACAAATTCTCTCTAGAATCTTTAAAAAAAAAAAAATTTAGTAAAAAACTATCGGTTAATAGTAGTAACCGATTTAGCAACCGAAATATAATTGGTTACAAAAATTTTAATGTTTTTAATTTTATAATTTTGCTACCATTTTGAAAATAGGTTGCTATTTATAACTAATTTATCAATAAAAAAATCGGTTGCTAATTTAAAAATTTTTTTTTTCAAATAACAAATAAAAAATTGAAATAAATAAATTTTTCAAAAAAAAAAGACTAATAATACCTATTATAAAAAATATTAACAAAAAATTAATTATAAAAAGATATTTATAAGATAAATTACTAAAAACAATTACCATATATATATAAGAAAAATTACTAAAAATTAGTAATACAAATAATTTACTAACAAAAAATATATTTGTACAAAAATTTTTATTTTATGCCAAAGAAAAATAAATTAAATAAAAAAGATAAAAAAAAGACGATAAAGAAAATATACGAGAAAAAAAAAGATAAAGAAGAAAATAAATTAGAAAAAAAATGATGAAAAAAATAGATGATAAAGAAAAAGATAATAAAGAAAATATGTTAGAAAGGAAAAGATAATGAATAAAATAAATAAAAATGAAAAAAACGATGAAGAAAATGAGAGAAAAGAGAAGAAAGAGAGAAAACAAAAATTAATAGTTGAGAAAGAAAATAAGTAGTGATTTATATAAGCGAATTAGCAATCGATTTTAGCAACTGATTATCGTTTATTAATTTTTGGAGAAAAATTTTGCAACTGATTTACAATTAGTTGTAAAATCGGTTGTAAAAATCGACTGCAAATCAAAATAGCAAAAAAAAAAGGCAGAAATTTTTAGGATAAAAAAATCGCTTTCAAAAATTGGCTGTTATTAGTAACCGATTTGCAAATTAGTTGCAAATAAAAAAAAGTAAATAAACAATTTGTTGAGAATTTTTTAGAGAGAAAAATCGGTTGCTAATAGTAACCGATTTTAATCTATTGCAAAAATTGATTGCTATTAGCAGCTGATTCATAAATCGATTATTAATAAAAAAAAATAAAAAATTAGGTGCAAACTTTTAAGAGGAAAAATTTAGCAACTAATTTGTAATTAGTTGTAAAAATTTGTTACTATTAGCAACTGACAAGGAATCAGTTGCGAATAACAATCAATTTTAGCAACCGATTGCAACCGATTGCAAATCGGTTGCTATTAGTAATCAAATTTTACAACCGATTGCAAATCGGTTGCTAAGTTTAGAGTCAATTAAAATGATTATTTAATTTAGCAACCGATTTCTTAAATCTGTTGCTGTTAGCAACCGATTTTAAAATCGATTGCTAACAGCAATAAATTTTAGCAACTGATTTCTTATTCGGTTAATTACTAATTATATATTTAAAGTTGTTTTTAATATTGATTAGTAACTGATTTAGTAACTAATTATGAATAGGTTGCTAATAGTAACTGATTTTAGCATTCAATTGTAAATTGATTGCTAAATTTTTAAAAATTATCTTTTTTTATTAAAAATTACCAAAATCACAAATCAATTGCAAAATTAATTATTAATAACAATCAGTTTTAGTCGGTTACAAAAATCAGTTACAAAATTGATTGGTCTTCTAGTGTCATGTGAAATAGTGAGTTATAATTGCAAGAGGTAGATTTCTTAAATTTAATAATTCAATGGACCAAAATTCACGTGCTTGAATATGGTTTTCTCCTTCAAGAATCGGGAGGGTTAATCAACTTAAGTAGTTATATTAATATCCTTCCTTAACTTTAATTTGTATTATAAAAATTTCTAAATTTTAATTTTAATATTATTAAATTCCTTATGATATCATTAGTTTATAGGCTAAATTATGACTAAATTTCATTTACCGTCTCAACTTAAATAGGTATATCACAATTATCTCAACTTCAATTTCCATTAAAAGATTCCTAAAGTTCAATTTAATATATTTGTTCTTTACAATCTTTATGAAAGTATTCATTATAAATCATAAATTATGATTCTATGAATTTTCTTTCAAACTTTATAGTTGGTTTAAAATCTTAAATTTTCATTTATTTTCAAATTATTTGAAAACAAATTATATTTTTAAAAATAATCTAATATTTTTATAAATATTTATAATTAATTATTTAATTTATCTTTGTAAATAAATTATTTTTAATTGTACTACTTTCCATTTCAATTTTAGATTAATATCTAAACGACTTATGCTTAATTTATCTTAATTTATTTAATTTTATTTTAATGTAAGAAAAAAGTTAATAGCATATTTATTTTACTTTATTTTAATAGTATTCAAACTCTAATTACATATGGATGATATATATATATATATATATATATATATATATATATATATATATATATATATATATATATATATGTTGATATTATTTACATTAGCCAAATAAAATATTAAATCTTAAATTACCATTTAGCGTGTTTTATATTAAAAATTATTTATATATTATATTAAAGTTTAAAAATTTTTATAAGAAAAATTAAAGTTGAGAGATATTTATGATACATCAATTAAAGTGGAGGGGCCATAAGTAAAATTAAGTCAGAAACCAATAGTAGTGCGTCACAAAGATTTTAATAATATTTAGATTGAAATTCAATAATTTTTATAATATAAATTAAAGTTAAAAAATATTATTTATACAACCATTTAAGTTAAAGTACTATGATTGAAATTACCCAGAATATGGAATACTACTTCGTTTTTATAGATAATAGTTTTATTTCACTTAAAAAAGTAACTTTTAGCAATGGATTTAGAGATTTGTCGCTAAATTTGTCACAACAATGCAGATTAACGATGAATCTATTGCTGACAAGTCATCAGTTTATCGCTAAAGCTTTTTAACGACTAGTATAATTATCACTAATCCATAAATAATTAAAACTACATTTTAGCTAAATATCCAACTGCAAAATGTATCAGCGATGGTCTACAACAAGTCTGTCGCTAATAATATATGATTAGCGACGAAATTTTGATTTGTTGCTAAAAATCTCTCTTTTTTTTTTTTTTGGAGGTGGGGGGTGGGGGGGTGATTTAGTGTTTAGACCTTTCATTATGTTGAATGTCTAAATTTCATCATGATCAACTGTTAAAATGCATTTATGGTAGAACAATTATATCAAATAATTCTTCATTCATATAAGGGTGGGTGAAGAGAAGTACGTAAAATTCCAAGTGAGAAAACAATTAGTCATACAAGTGGCTCAAAAGAGCTGTTGGTGTTAGGGTGGCTTTTGTTGAAACATGGTGTTGGGTAGGTGTCCTTGTGTCTCTAAGTTTCCTCATTTAGTACAGACAAAATCCAGGAAGATAAAATTGTGTTGTTTTTGTGAGAGAATGATAAATGAGCACATGCCCCTCCCATATCAAAATTAATGAATGTTTCATCCCATAGATGTCCTAGCCTAGGCTGCCTCCCCTAGTGATAATAATTGTTCAAACATCATTCTAAATTATAAACGTGGAGGGGCAAAAACTTCACTATAAATATATCCGAATGTTATTTTTATCATTTATTAATTTATGAAAATATAATATAAAATATTAGCTTCTTGTATTATATATTTATATTAGTCTTATTTTTTTAAATGCAATCAAAGACAAACCATTACTTAATAATTAAGGGATTAGTAAGTACAAAAAAAAGTAAAAAAAAAAAAACTATTTTTTCTACGATGGAGTAACTCGATCTTCTTTCTAAGCTAATCCCCATTCTACCATTATAGTTTGTAGTTTACAATAAGTTAATTAAACAGTAAATAAATTAAAAACATAATATTTTTAAAAGTTAACATTCTGCTCAATTTATTATATGCTTTATAGCCTTATTGTGATAGTCAAAATTGGTGCAATGGAATAGTTATAGATGTGCGTGTGGACATGATAGACATTATATATAAATATATTTTTTTACCTCTTTACCTATAGCTGATTTTATTTTATTTTTTATTTAAATTATATAATTATTTTAAGAAATTTATTAGTTATAAAATTTTTGTCTTTAAAATAATTTTATGCCCATAGATTATTTAAAATTATAATAAATAATAAATAAATATAAAATATTATAAATATAATAATTATAATGTTCATTTTTATGTACACCTAAAAAATAATTATATTTTTAATATGTTGTATAATAAATTAATAATTATATGTCTATTTTAATAGTAAAATAAATAATATGATATATACTTGTCGCACCCTACTCCTCGTAAGATATAACATGATTCCGTAGTACACCTAATGAATTACCGTACTTCGCTTACCGGTAACCTATTAAATATACTACAAGGGATTTTAAAATAATTTCCAATTATTTTTATAATGGTGGGAACGTTGAATATTTATTAAAAAGTCTTTAATTGAAATTTTAATCATGGATCAAATCCTCGATTAAAATCCGGTATTACGAAAATTTTTTAAAATTTCGGCAGAGTACCGGCTGTATTTTGAGAAAATAGTTCTTCAAAACCTGAAAAGAAAAACACTCCCAATATAGTTTCTCAACCACAACTCTAATAAACTCAATTTCATCTCCCAATTCAATACAAGCAATTCAATTCAATTTTTAAGTCAAACTCATCATAAAGGAAACAATTCATTCATTACCAAACTCAGAAAGAATTTTGAATATTTCATTCATTAAGGTAATAAAATTAATATTACAAAACTATACGAGTAAATAAAAATATTAAATTTATATTACAATAATTTGTATTTAATTACATACCATAATATTTTACAAGAGTTTTTGTACAACTGCTCAAATAATTTACATACATATTATTACATGAATACATCAAAATCTAATATATAAGCATATACCTATGATATACCCGGAGCTAGTCTCAATAAGTCTTCAAGGAATCTTACTCAGCTGCTCTATATTTCTTTCACCTGCGACAATATACAAAGCTATCGCTGAGCGGTGAACTCAGTGGTGCACAACTATAATTTAAAACATAATGCACTATACTTTGACAAAATTATAGCAAAGAATTTGGACATTTTGAAATTCATCAAATCAAAGTCAATATTTTCAATGATACAAATCAAATATTTAAATGACATTGATCAAGAAATTCAATTTAGCAATCATAACTAAACATTTAAAATAATTCCATCAATTTATGGAAATAAAGAGAAAATTTCACAAAAATCAATTATGTACAATTCTCATTTTAAAGATCACCATTGCTCATTTTCCAAAAACCATTCTTAATCTCACTAACTCTATGCAAGACTAATCCGTAAGGGCCATCTTCAAAGTGATTCTTACTCCCTATGGTCGGGGAGACTGAATCGTCGTGCACATTACATTCACACAACAAATTACTTCCGAAAGGGCCAAGTTAAACTTAGATCTGACCTCTGATAAGAGGAGGATCTAAGCATGTGCACGTACCATGGTAATCAAAACAAAGCTAACTCCAGTGTCTCCTCAACAAATGAGAGACGAGTAATAACATGTCGAGCATTTGTAGTGAGACATAAAACAACCTCGTAAATTTCATTATTCTTTTTATGAGCATAAAATTCACAATACAATTCAATTCAATGTCAATTGCAATATCCAATAATTTTTATGCCCATTACAATTCAAAACATATTTTATCCATTTCCCTTGTAACCATATTCCAATCATAATTTTCCAAAGAAAAATTCTTTTCAATCCATAATAATAATAAAGTCATAATTTAATCATTTCCTAAAACTAAACTCATTCATAATGTAACACATTTTCATAATTGTTGAAATAAGTTCAATGCTTGAGAAACATAATACATAAAGAAAATAAACTCATTTAATCAAAGGAAATATGCAAAACATTATAAATGGAAAACTAGTTGTGCACAAACCTCTTTTGTTGACTCAATTTACTCCATTTTTCATTTTTCCTTCGAAGATCCCTTTCCAACTGAAACACATAATTTAAAGTGCTTCAGCATCCATTCAATCCATTTCTAATAATTAATTCCAATAATTTCTTTGCAGATTTATCCTACTCATTACGGTTCTTAAATTCGGTCCTTTACATTTTTGTGTATGGTGACACTATTTATGATACTATTCAAGTCAAAATGTTAACTTTTTCATACTTAAGGGGAATGTTAATTCTAATGACACCCACATACCACATTTTGAGTGTCAAATTGATTGGCATTGGTTGCCATTTCAATTTCTAAGCTTCCTAAGAGACATTGTAAATTTTCAGTTTTGGGTCACTATTTTCTACTGTTCCATTGGTTTAGTTACTGTAGGAATTTGGCTAAATATCCTTCATCAAAGTTGTTCCTTATTATCTTAGCTTTAATTTCCTTTTTGAATCACTCCATTTGGAGTTTTGTAACTCAAGTTATGCCTATTTTTCTAAGGCTGGCCGGATTGGTTACAATCCAAAATTCTGGGCACAATTCTGGTTCTGGCAGTTTTAGTGTGCCGATTGTAGCTCACTTTTCGGATGGGTTATGGTCAGAATTTGGGTTTGTGTTCTTCATAAAAGTTATAGTGCTATGTCTCAACTTTCTATCGGTATAAAATTCAGGTCATTTGGATCTTCCTACACCAAGTTATGGCTAAATGAACAAACACTGTTCATTTAGTCATGTTTGCACAGTGGCAGTGTGCCAATTCGGTGTTTGACCTAATTGTTCACTAACATAGAGTCATTTTCAGGGCAGGATTTCTACATGAAAATTGTGGCATTATCTGTCAAATTTCATTCCATTTGGCGTCACACCAATTGGAGTGGCAGATTTTCAGTTTTGGTCCTTGAAGTGGACCTTGGTCTGGCTGTTCAGAATTGGACCCCTACAAATTTGAATTTGGTTTCACTTCTCACCATTCCAACACACCCTAATTGGTCCCAATTGACCATTTTGAGTCTCAATTAGGTCAATTTACTTCAATTTCAAAAACCCTTAATTTTTCTCCCAATTTTCCCTAAGTCAACAAACCTAATTTTCTAAATTCCTTAATTCATGCAATTTCACTTTATTAATCATGTCTACTACTCCATATAGTCTCAATTTTATGTTCAATTCAAATAAACACCATCAAACCCTACCCCAACCATGGCTGACTGAATCCCTCTATGTCCCATAATCAATCATTTTATTTCAATTGTCAACAATATTTAACTTAGATAAATTATCTAATCATGCTTATAAAGAGAAGATCAGAGAATTTCTTACTAACCACTTTGTGTAGCTCTTCCTTCTACAATTTTTCCACTTCTTTCTTGACTTTTTCTTTCTCCAATCTTCTTACCAAGGCTCAATTACAAGGTTTGACTAAGAAATCTTCAAATTTTATGGCTGAATTTTGGGATTTAAGAAGCTTCAAATGAGCTTCAATGGTGGAAAATAGAAAATGAGAGAGAGGAGTGAGAGGGAATGGACGGCTAAGGGAGGAAGAAAGCCAATTTTTATTCTTTTTTTTTTCTTATTATGTGTATTTATCCTAAAATTGACTTAGTCAAATTAAATAAGTAATTGATAATTATTTATTGAGTCATGCATGATGTCATCATGATGATGGCAAAATCCTCATTTTAATTTCTTTTCTTTTCCTTTTATTTTTCCATAACTTCTTCAATTTAATTATATATTTCACAATTTTAATTTCTCACATTTTATTGGACAGTTAGGTCATGAGTCACCTCTAAGGGTGAATTGACTAATTTGCCCCTCACCGGTTTGATCCGGTTTTCCAATAATTCAGTATTTCTTCCAAAACCCTGACCTAATTATTTGATCTACTTATCAACTCTTTTATGTGATTTTCTCTTTTCTACTAGCTTCGCAATAATTCTTAGGACTGCGGTGTCACAATGTCCCGTCTGAAAATAGGGTTATAACTGACCTCGCAGTCACTTCTCGGTATGGTCACCCATCGCTGTGACCCCCGGCTCATTTAACCTATTGTGATTTGTTTTCTAAATTTTCATTTCATCATCATATAGTGGCTATTTATTTTCATGCAGGGTTTTTCTAGG